>NW_026294562.1:54660674-55013174 GCF_007827085.1 Peromyscus californicus insignis | reverse complement strand
GCAGAGCCAGGCGGATCTCTGTGAGTTCGAGGCCAGCCTGGACTACCAAGTGAGTTCCAGGAAAGGCGCAAAGCTACACAGAGAAACCCTGTCTCGAAAAACCAAAAAAAAAAAAAATAAAATAAATAAAAAAATTAAAAAATTAAAAATTTTAAAAAAGAACCAGTTAGGAACAAGCCTAAACTAGGGGCTTAGGCTTTTGAACTTTCATAATTAATAATAAATCTCCCTGTCATATTTTTGTGAGGTGGTAGCCCAAAGAAAAAAATCTGTCTACATATGGCACCCAACGTGGGACTCAAATATCCAAACATAGAGCCTGAGAAAGCTAAGAAAAGTTCTGGACAAAGGAGCCAGATGTAGCTTCCTAGTCCTGCAGTCTCTAAGGTGGGCTGGTGCTCAGCAGCACACAGAGGTGCAGCTACTGGCTGCTGCCTGCAGTCTGGAACCAGCTGCCAGAGCTATGGGCCAGTGCCATGCGCTAAGCTGAGCCACGCGGTGGCTAACATGGCAGCTTAAGATTTGTCTCACATGGTCAGAGAACGATGTAGGTGCACAGCAAAGCCAGGTCCAGACACAGAAAACCTCTGAAAAGGTACAGTATGTACCTTTAAAAATGTGCTTAGGGCCGGGCGGTGGTGGCGCACGCCTTTAATCCCAGCACTCGGGAGGCAGAGCCAGGCGGATCTCTGTGAGTTCGAGGCCAGCCTGGGCTACAAAGTGAGTCCCAGGAAAGGCGCAAAGCTACACAGAGAAACCCTGTCTCGAAAAACCAAAAAAAAAAAAAAAATGTGCTTAGATGCTAAAGAAAAAAAAAGAAACTGGGTATAGATAATCATAAAAAAAATAGTTTAAAAATAATAGTGAGGGTTGGGGATTTAGCTCAGTGGTAGATTGCTTGCCTAGCAAGTGCAAGGCCCTGGGTTCGATCCTCAGCTCCAAAAAAAATAATAATAGTGAAGTTTTTAAAGCGAGAATAAAGTAATATAACAAAAAGCCATGTAAAGATGGGAAATACATAGGGAGTTTGGATCCTGTATGGTGCTTTGTTAACTTTGAATTTTTAAGGGCTAATATACAAAAACAATAGCTGCTGAGAAACATTGAGTTATGGAAACTGCTAAATTAAACCAACCCATATATTTTAAAAATGTCTTAACTTCAAAATGGAAATAAAAAAATACGTTGCATTGGGGGAGATGTTATGCCTTTGTTTCCAGAGGAAACAAAAAGTTATTGTTCTCTTCAAAATTAATGAAGATCAGATTTGATTCAGGGAAGACTCCCTGAGGATCTTGGCTACAGACATGAAGAAAAAAACCAAGAAAGACTACAGGACAGGTGACGTATATGCTGATCCCTCTACTATGGAACAGCTCTGAGACTGGATGAGACATGATAAATCGTGTTGGCTACAGAATCCTCGTGACTTGTTATTACATGCCATCCTTTCATATGGCATGGATTGAGGTTTGGTTATACAGTCAAAACAAACATAAAGTTAACAGATGCCTTTTACCTGCTCAAACATAGAACAAAAAATTATCTTTAAGTGACTTGTGCACACCACACATTCTATACTTGTGTTAATGCAGATATATACATTACCTTTAAAAGTTTATGTGTTTTCAGAACAAAAGAACCAGACACCAATAAAGACAAGTAGCCCAGGCGATCCAGCCTCTCAGAGTGCCTCTGTTGCAGTTTCCTCAAAATTCTGCGTTCAGAACAACTTCAAAGTTACTAGCTGAGATGATCCAACCTCACAGACTATCCAGCCAGGACTTCAGATAAGCTCTACAATTTCCCATCACACAGAGACTAAACACAAAATATATACAGCTAGCTTTCCCAGGACTTGACCATTATCCCAATTTTCTTAGGGTCCCTCAAAGATGCCATCACTCCCAGACAACAGGAAGCAGTTTAAAGTATACGACACCCACATTCCCAAGATATGGGATGGGTGGTGTTTGGTCATTCAATAGATTATAGATTTTTATCATCATTTAGGGGGTTGGTTACAAGTTGTTATTGACCATGGTCAGGAAAAAAGCTGAACAGAGGAGATTATATTCAGGAATCTCTTTCTGAAGGGAAAAAGGGGAATATAGTATAAAAATTATGGGATAAAAGGGTGGATTGTTGAGTCTACTTTTGAACTAAAAAACAACTACTAGTCTCAAATAATTTACATTGGTATGGATTTTTATATATTGATACAAATTTAAGGTTATTTTTGTTGTACTGTATATATGTTTCTATTCTTGTTCAAGGTATTGCACCTATGCAGCTCATTTAACAATATAATGTAAATTTCTAGTCTTTGAAAGCTATTTAGGATAATAAAGAAATGCAGGTTAGTAGTTAATCATCTATAACAATCAAACTTATAGCCATGTTAGGTATGTTTTCAAGGTCATACAGAAATATATTTTAGATAAATCCTCTTCAAATACTTCAGAGACCTACAGAATATGGCATTCAAGATGTTTTAATAACATAAGGCTTTTCATGACAGTGCTCCTGGCAGCACCAATTTACTTCAGAAGGGATGATGGGCATCGAAGAACCTCCATATAGAGTTTTCTTTTATTGTGGCAAAGTTAGCCATTTGGGCAAAGCTCTGCCCTTGCCTCAACTACTGATAGAATGCCGTCCAAACTGGACAAACAGGACACAAAAGAAGGTGACTGCTGAACTTTGCCAAGACAAGGTAGGACAGTCCTTCAAATTTCCTGCTTCACAGAAAAGTCTGTCAGATATTTTAGACCTGTAGGCTGAAGATGGATGCCCCAACATTGCAAAGGAACCTTGGGATGACTGTCCAGGCAGCCAGCTCTTTCTGTCATTACTATAGTTTTGGAAGTTGCTTGCTCTATACTTCCTATTTAATCAGGTAATATTATATCCTTCTTGGATCTCTCATGGGGTTGAAGTTTAGATAGTAATAGTTACAGTTTTCTGTAGTTTTGATAGAAAGTAAGCCGGGTGGTGGTGACACACATCTTTAGAATCCCAGCACTCGGGAGGCAGAGCCAAGCGGATCTCTGTGAGTTCAAGGCCAGCCTGGACTACCAAGTGAGTTCCAGGAAAGGCGCAAAGCTACACAGAGAAACCCTGTCTCAAGAAAAAAAAAAGTAAATCAGGGGGCTGGAGAGATGGCTCAGTGGTTAAAAGCACTGGCTGTTCTTCCAGAGGCCCTGAGTTCAATGCCCAGCAACCACATGGTGGCTCACAACCATCTATAATGAGATCTGGTGTCCTCTTCTAGTGTGCAGACATACATGCAGATGGAACACTGTATACATAATAAATAAATCTTTTTTAAAAATCTAAAAAAAAAAAGAAAGAAAGTAAATCAGATACAAAACTTTGGACTCACTAAGATAGAATAGGTAATGGAATATTTTCTCTGAATTTGCCAACTACTAATGGACTGGACATTGTGAATGCATTTCTTACTTGATAATTTGTTCTTATTGTATATAGTTTTACTGTGTTAGAGTTAAAACCTTCTGTTTTTATTTAGACAAAAATGGGGAAATGTTGTGGTATATTTGTATACTGTGAAGATGTATGTGCTGTGATTGGTGTAATAAAAAGCTGAATGGGGGCTGGAGAGATGGCTCATAGGTTAAGAGCACAGGCTGCTCTTCCAGAGGTCCTGAGTTCAATTCCCAGCACCCACATGGTGGCTCACAACCATCTGTAATGAGATCTGATAACCTCTTCTGGCATGCAGGAATACATGCAGGCAGAGAACACTGTATGCATAATAAATAAATAAATCTTTAAAAAAAATAATAATTAAATAAATAAAGCTGACTGGCCAATAGCTAGGCAGGAGAGATAGGTGGGACTTCCAGGCAGAGAGAGAACCTGGGGAGAAGAAGACAGAGTCCCCAGCCGGATGTTGAGGAAGCAGGATGGGCAGTACAGAGTAAAAGTAACCAAGCCACGTCCGGTGGTGGCGGTGGCGGCGGCGGCGGCGGCGGCGGCGGCGGCGGCGGCGGCGGCGGCGGCGGCGGCGGCGGCGGCAGCGGCGCACGCCTTTAATCCCAGCACTCGGGAGGCAGAGGCAGGCGGATCTCTGTGAGTTCCAGGCCAGCCTGGTCTCCAAAGAGCAAAGCTACACAGAGAAACCCTGTCTCGAAAAAACAAAAAACAAAAAACAAAAAGTAACCAAGCCACATAAAAGAACATAGATGAAAAGATACGGGTTAATTTAAGTTATAAGAACTAGTTAGGAACCAGCCTAAGCTAAGGCCCAGCTTTCATAATAGTAAGTCTCCCTATCATTTTTTGTGAGCTGGTTGCTCAAAAGAAAATCTGTCTACGGATTTCAGTTACATTTCACTGCAGTTACTCAGTTATCTGCAGTGAAAGCCTCATGCAGGGAAAGCCCCTGCCTCCATCTTTTCTCCTCAGGAGTCACCCTCAGCAACAGCACCAGAAATGAGCAGAGGCACCATTTTCTTCTTCCAAAGCGGCCCCTCCAACAGTTTCATGCGCAGTGATGTCCAGCTCCTCCTTGCCCACCGCTCCCTCCTCCACTCCACCTCTCTCCTGGCAGGACTGCCCTGCAGAGACAAGCTGTGGGCTCAGCCCAGTGTGCCCTCAATTCCATTCCTTTCAGATTGTGTTGGATTTGATAAGCAATGTACTTTTGCCTGAAAACAATGTCAAAACATCATATATTAGCAGCAAATTCATCCTGTGTTTCTTGGTTTAAAAAAGACACATAATGTGTCAAACCATTTTTGCAACCTGTTTCCTAAGTTCAAACCCATTCTTTTCTTTCCTTTTAAATGTTTCTATTTGGCAGTCTTGGTGATAAAGGCCTTTAATCCCAGCACTGTGGAGGTAGAGGCAGGTAGATCTCTATGAACCTGAGGTCAGCCTGAGGTCAGCCTGGGCTACATAGTGAAACTCTGTTTCAAAAAAAGAAAAATAAAAATTATGCTTGGTTTTCTCCCTCTCTCCCCTCCCCCTCCTTCTCCCCCGCACCCCCTCACCCATCACCCCATCCCCACCTTTGGCTTGTTCTGTGTGGAAGAGGCCAGTGCTGGCAGCCGCTTGGACACCATACGCCCTCTGGTGGACTTCAGTGGTAATGACCACAATTGGCTGCACAGGACTTCTGTTCTTGGCTCCCCAAGGCTGCGGCGTTCCTCCAGTCTGTACTCCAAACCCAACTTCAGGGAACCCGGCTGTTGGGAGGAGGCCCTGAACCCCTGACTCTCATATTCACCCGGGTTGAACGCCCACATGTTCTGCTGAGCCTTCATCTACTTCAGACGGTCCTTGTCCACTTCCTGCTTGGTAAGGACGAAGAAGGATACCACAGGGGAAGCCGATGGCCCAGGCTAGTCCCACAGCCTTCACCGGGTTCATGACCCTCTTTCTGGGATGTACTCCATATCAATGGACAGGGGCTCAGGCTCCTGCTTGCACTGGGGTGAGCGGCTCTTCTGTGCTCTGGTTCTGTTCTGGGAAGTTTTGTCAGCCATGGCTCCTAAGATCCCCTGAGGGAGGATGTGGGCAATGTTTGATCCCTTGGCCCATCAGTGCCATAGCAGCTACCACCACTGCGGAGTTTGATTTGCTCATTTGTATGTTACCTGTATGGATGTGTTGCCTGCATGTATGTCTGTGCACCATGTGCACACAGTGCTAGCCCAAAGAGGGTATCAGATCCCCAGTTATGAATTCTTAGGAGCTGACTTGTGGATCTGAACCTGGGTCCTCTGCAAGAGCAACAAGTGCTGTTAACCAATGAGCTATTTCTCCCCCTCCCCTCAAAAATACATTCTACCATCAGGCCTGCGGGACCCTGATTCCTAGCTGGCCTTGGTGTTCTGGTTTGCTTTCTACTACTGCGATAAACACCAGGACCAAAAGCAAACTGGGGAAGAAAAGTTATTTGCACTTCCAGGTCACAGTCCATCGTGGAGGAACTCAGGCAGGAACCTGGAGGCAGGAGCTGGAGCAGAGATGGAGGGTGCTGACCGGCTTGCTCTCAATGGCTTGCTCACTTGGGTTTTAATGCAATGCATATTTTTTATATAAGGCACAACCTCCCACATCAATCATTAATCAACGAAATGGCCTCGCAGAGTCGCCTAGAAGCCAATCTGATGGAGGCATTGTCTCCTTTGAAGTTTACTCTTCACCGATGACCATAGCATGTGTCAAATTGGCAAAAACAAACAACTAACCAGCACAGTAAGCTAGATAGTGAGCTCTACCAGCCTCCCCCTCAAAACAAACAAACAAATAAATCCATTCTAAGCCAGGCATAGGCACCTGCTGCAATCCCAGCTACTGAGGAAGCTGAGCTGAGGTCCAAGGCTCCCTTGAGCCCAAGAATTTCAGACCAGTCTGAGCAACATAGTGATACCAAGTATCAAATAAATAGGACAGGGCTTAGGGGAGGGGGCTCAGCTGATACAGGGCTTGTCTTGCAAACTCAAGGACCTGAGTTAGATATCCAGAGTCTACACACGTGCAATCTCAATGGTGGGGAAGCAGAGAGGCAGATCTTTGTGCCTCCCTAGCCAGCCAGCCAAGCATACTTGGTGAACTCCAGACCAGTCCAGGCCTATCTCAGAAATTAAGATTTTTTTTTAATGATTTATTTGCTTTTATGTGCATTGGTGTTTTGCCTGCATGTATGTCTGTGTGAGGTGTCAGATCTTGGAGTTACAGACAGTTGTGAGGTGCCATGTGGGTGCTGGGCATTGAACCCGATCCTTTGGAAGAGCAGCCAGTGCTCTTAACCTCTGAGCTATCTCTCTAGCCCCAAGATTATTTTTAAAGCAGGTTTTTCTGTGTAGCCCTGGCTCACCTGGAACTAACTATGTAGAACAGATTGATCTCAAATTCATAGAGATCTGTGTGCATCTACTCCTAAATGCTGGGATTAAAGGAGTACACTGTCAATCGTGGGCCATATATAGGATCTTGGTGGAGTTTAAAGTTACTCTCTTATCACTGAGTGGTTCCCAAGGGACAGTGACAGCACTACAACCCCAAATGTGAAAGTCTAGCCCGTAGACACAGGAAGACAGGCCCTTTACTGTAAACAGTCTTGAGAGTCTCGGGCATGGCTGTGGGAAGCAATGAGGCCCTATCCAGGTCACAGCTGCGGCGGTTTGACTAGAAGGCCCCGACAGGCTCATATGATTGAATGCTTGATCTCTAGTTGGTGAACTGTTTGGGAAAGATTAGAAGATGTGACCTTATTGGAGAAGGTGTGTCACTGGGGCTGGGCCTTGAGGTGTCAAAATCTCATGCTGGGTACCACCATGTCTTTCTCTCTGCCTGCTGCCTTTGGAACAAGCTGTAACTCTCAACTTCTTTGCCAACACCACGCCTGCCTCCTGCCACACTCCCCACTACGATCATAAAGGGTTAAACCTTTGTAAGTGAGTCCCCAATCAAATCTTTTCTTCTATAAGTTGCCTTGGTCACGGTGTCCCTTCACAGCAATCGCGAAGTGACCAAGACAAATACGTTCAGGCTTGAGTTATTGATATTTTAACAAAGTTTTTTGGGTTTTGTTTTGTTTGCTTTGGTTTTGGTTTTTTGAGACAGGGTTTCCCTGTGTATCCTTGGCTGTCTTGGAACTCTCTGTAGCCCAAGCTGGCTTCAAATTCAGAGATTCACCTGCCTCTGCCTCCTTGTGCTGGAACTAAAGGGAAGCGTCACCATAAAGTATCTTATATGAAAGGATATTAACTCTGCCAGCAGCCTTACAGCAAATGAATTTTTTTGTTGTTGAGACAGGGTCTCACTATTGTAGCTCAGGTTGGCCTTGAACTCAGAGATCTGCCTGTGTTGCCTTCCAAATGCTGGGATTAAAGGCATGAGCCACCAAATGTTTTATTTGTAGTCAAATTGACAGTAACAGCTGAATGAATTAAAAAAAATATGGACTAGGGGTTGTAGAAATGACTCAGTAGTTAAGAACTTTTCCTGAGGACCTGGGTGATTTCCAGCACCCACAAGAGAGGTTACAACAAGCTATAACTCATTGGTTCCAGGGAGCCAATGTCCTCTTCTAGCCTCCTTTGGAGCCAGGCACGAATGTGATACACAAACATTCATACGCATAAAAGTAATTTTTAAAATGTGGGATATCTATATACTAGAACGCTATTTGTCTTAGTCACTGTTCTACTGCTTTGAAGAACACCATGACGGAGGCAGCTTATAAAAGAAAGCATTTAACTGGGGGTTTGCTTACAGTTTCAGAGGGCGAGTCCATAACCATCATGGTGGGAAGTATGGTGGCACACAGGCAGGCATGGTGCTGGAGCAGTAGCTGAGAGCTCACATCTTATCTATAAGCTAGAGGCAAAGAAAGAACAAGATTCCTGGCATGAGCTTTGGAAACCTCCAAGCCCACCCCCAGTGATATACCTCCTCCAACAAGGCCACACCTCTTAATCCTTCTCAAATAGTTCCATTAACTTAGGGCCCAACATTCGAATATAATAGCCTATGGGAGTCATTCTCATTCAAACCACATTACTAAGGAATAAAAAGATAGGCTGCAGCTAGGCATGGCACACACCTTTAATTCCAGCACAGAAGAGGCTGAGGCAGGCAGGTCTCTGTGTTTGAGGCCAGCCTAGTCCAATAATGAGATTCTGTGTTTAAAAAGTAGGAAGGGGTTGGGGCTGGAGAGCACTGGTTGCTCTTCCAGAGGATCTGGGTTTGATTCCCAGCATCCACATGGTGGCTCACAACCATCTAATTTCAGTTCTAGGGGATCCAAGCCCCTTCTTCTGACGTCCACAGGTACTGCATGTGTTGCATATACATAAATACAGGCAAGACACTCATACATGTAAAATAAAAATAAACCTTTGTTAAAATTTATTTGTCTGAGACAAGGTTTTTTGTGTTTTTTTTTTTTTTGTGTTTTTTTTTTTTGGTTTTTCGAGACAGGGTTTCTCTGTGTAGCTTTGCGCCTTTCCTGGATCTCGCGCTGTAGACCAGGCTGGCCTAGAACTCACAGAGATCCGCCTGCCTCTGCCTCCCGAGTGCTGGGATTAAAGGCGTGCGCCACCACCACCCGGCGAGACAAGGTTTTAATATGTAAACTCTAGCTGCTCTAGAACTCACTCTGCAGACAAGGGCACTCACAGAGATCCACCTGCCTCTGCCTCCTGAGTGAAGTACTGGGATTAAAGGCATGTGCCACCACATCCAGCTAAAAATAAATCTTTTTAAAATTTTTAGCTGGTCATAGAGATATAGGCTGGCAAGATTTGCTGAAGAGGCAAAGGCAAGAGGAAGAATCTCTGTGAGTTCAAGCCCAGCCTAGTCTACACAGCAAATTCCAGGACAGCCAGAATTTCATAGAGACCCTACAAAAAAAATTATAAAAATTAAAAAAAAAGGCCGGGCAGTGGTGGCGCACGCCTTTAATCCCAGCACTCAGGAGGTAGAGGCAGGCGGATCTCTGTGAGTTCGAGGCCAGCCTGGGCTACCAAGTGAGTCCCAGCAAAGGCGCAAAACTACACAGAGAAGCCCTGTCTCGAAACCCCCCCGAAAAAAAGAAAAACCAAAATAAACAAATAGATGACTGATAGATAGATAGATAGATAGATAGATAGATAGATAGATAGATAGATAGATAGATAGATAGATAGATAGGTAGGTAGGTAGGTAGGTAGGTAGGTAGGTAGGTAGGTAGATAGATAGATAGATAGATAGATAGATAGATAGATAGATAGATAGATAAATTAACCTAACAGTTCAAGGACATTGCATGCAATCCCATGTTTGTACACTAGGTGGCAGCAAAATTCAGTCACTTCTGAATTGCCCAGCTACCCTGGTCTCTCACCCAGTGCTGAGAAAGCACTGTATCCATTTAAAGAGTAGCATTGTAGAGGTTGGGCAATTCTCAAGTTTGTCAACTGATCAAAGGCAGGAGAAAAGACCCGAGTTTCAGAGCCAGAAATCCAGGCAGCCAGGCATACTGGTGCACCTGTGTAATCCCACTCAGGAGACTGAGTCATGACTTCAAATTGACCACCCTGGGCCACATAGGTAGAATCCCCCTGTGATACTATGACCCTACCTAAAGAATAAAAATCACAGCACATCTTCCCAGATCCCTCCCCTAAACCCTTCCTCTCCTAACTTCATGCCTTAGCAGAGGGATGCTGTACTGCTGGGCCTGTACCAACCAGCTTTTAGGCCTGTGGCTGGGGATAGACATCAAAAATCTGGTTGGGGAAATGGTGTTTCAGGATGATGAAACCTGAGTACCCTTTGTACAATTGGAGCATGTGGACAGCACACCTGGGTACAGAACAGTGCTTCATCCCTGGAACACTAGCAGGCACTCCACAAGTTGAGGCCCAAGGATCCAAGTTCAGTCACCATGGGAGGCTAGTGAAACCTTACGTGAAGCCTCTGGACCCCAACTTGACCTTTGGGGAAACTTCCAGGCCTGCTTTCTGTTCCTTTTGCTCCCAATCCTGGCCCCAATCAGGAAGAGTGAGCTCCATGTCTAGCCCCCTCCCTGGCTCTTATCACTTGCTCTCCAATGTCGTCTTTGTGCCTCAGCAAAGCCTTCAGCTCTGGAAACATTTCTCCATGAGACAGACCTATGGTCTAATCCAGAATGGGTCCTTACTGGGGCTCGTGGTAGGGTCTAGTTCAGCCTTACAACTACCAGGGGAGCTGCTATGCTGCGTCAAGCACGAGCTGGCTTGGTCAGCCACCTGATCGGGCTACTTCCCCAGCTGTGAAGCGGCCCTGCACTGGAGGAACACTGTGGAGTACTGGAGGAACGCTGGAGTACTGGGAGACTGACAAGGACTGCCTTGCAGAGACCCAGTTAGAGCGCACACCAGTTTTGCTAACCTGAGGACTTGGTCAGTTTGATCAGCTGAGGCCCTTCCAATTGTGCTAGGTACAGCCTGCCACCACAGGTTCCCAGCTGTGTGCAGGACCTTTATCCATCCAGGATATTTTGTCTGAGCAGGAGGACTTATGGACGGACAGCCTAGACGCAGCCCCATCCTTACAGCAGCCAGAACTAGTAATCTGCCAGAGGAAAAACATGCAGTCCTCCCAGCTTGAGAAACCAGAGCTGTTGCTGTTGAGTTCTCAGGAGGAATGGGAAGTCTTCTCCCCACAGCCTTCAATGGCAAAGAGCGCACACGTTCCCATCTTGGGCCATGGCCTTAGGACTAGTGTGATCTGAAACCTCCGGAGCACTGTGTGCACATCCCCACACACGGTGTCACATGCACCCAAGTTCCCGTTCTTCCCCCTGGGAACGCCACTGGGACTTATTAGATCATTTACACACCCTACAGTTCCTTGACCTACTTGAAAACGACTGTCATCCACAGTACTACTTCACATACACAGGAGCAGAGTAGAGCACCTTTAGCATCTATCTTTGCCAGTGCACTCATGGGCAATCCAGGATGGTTCTTCTCTCAGGGAGTAAGGCCTGAACAGCAAGCAAGGGCAGCTCAGGGATCCATGGCCAAGAGTGACTCCATCCATAAGGGAGGGGCCACACAGGACCTAGGCCTGTCCTATACTATAGCTAGTAATCTGTATGAAAGAACCATGCTGTGGCCATCATTGAGCAGCGACTTTTAATCCTAGCACTAGGGCTGGAGAGATGGCTCAGAGGTTAAGAGCACTGACTGCTCTTCCAGAGGTCCTGAGTTCAATTCCCAGCAACCACATGGTGGCTCACAGCCATCTGTAACGAGATCTGGTGCCTTCTTCTGGCCTGCAGTCATACATGCTGTATACGTAATAAATAAATAAATAAATAAATAATCTTTAATCCTAGCACTAAGGAGGCAGAAGTAGGCAGAGGAGTTTGAGGCCAGCCCAGGGATACACTTTTTTGGGGTTTTTTTTTTTGTTTTTTTTTGAGACAGGGTTTCTCTGTGTAGCTTTGGTGCCTGTCCTGGATCTCACTCTGTAGACCAGGCTAGCCTTGAACTCACAGAGATCTGCCTGGCTCTGCCTCCTGAGTGCTGGGATTAAAGGCGTGTACCACCGCCACCCATAAACCATATCTTGATGCCACCCCAAACAAAAAAACCCACCAAGCCCTAGGGAAGTGGAGGCAGGATTGTAATTCAGTATAACCTGGGAAGCCGAGTGAGGCAGATCAAAAATTGGGAGTCCAGCAGGCTTAGAATAAGCCCATCTCTTATACAGTCAAAGAACCACACCAATGAAGGTTTTCAGTTTTTATTTTGTAAAATGAAAAGTATCCAATAATGGAGCTATGTCAACACTAGATGAATTAGACATAACCTGAAAAAGACAAAGCAGCTAGCAGTTACTGAGAAGTTCAACACTGAGGCTGGGCAGAGATCCACAATGTGTCTGCTCCCATCTCCTGAGCCTTCACCCCACCCCCAAGGAAATGCCAAGGCCTTATAATATTGAGAATCAAGCAAAGACACCGCAGGGATTTGAACCCCATCCTGGAAACCAGGAGTGCCAACCACCGGCATCTTTTGCTTTTTTTTTTTTTTAAGCTAGGGAAAGGCCAAAAAGCAAAACCTGAGAAAACAAGAATTTGTTTTCTCAGGAAAAGAAAAACCTTTATAGCCCTACTGAAGAATCTCCTTCCGCTAAGATGCTAGCTTGGTCAAGTCTGTAATGTCCACCTGAAAAAGTCTTAGCAGAGAATTTTGGCAATCCCACCCAGCAGCTTCCTAACCAAAGCTTGCCTTGCTCAGCTGACTTCTGTATTCCCACCCAGCAGTCAAATTATCAAACATTACTATTCCCCTGACAGGTTTAAGTTTGTTTAGTCACTGAATAGGTGCTATATACTTAAAAACATCTTAGCTACTTAGCTGTAGTTTTAATGTTCTGTTAATTTACAGGCAGGACAAAAATGGCCTTTTCTAGTGCAACCCACCGGACCTTGGCACCGTGGTTACCTTGAAACCGATTACGCATCATGCCCTCAAGGATCCAGCTACTGGCTGCATCAAGGTGAGGGGTGAAGGGTCTGTGATTAAGCCAAAGGCACAGGGTGGCGATGTGGCAGAGAAGTCACTTGTGGGGAGACCTTGTAACAGGCTTCTGGAAAAGCTAGGGAAAACTGGTTGCCCACTTTCCCCCTTTCCCTCCCCTTCAAGCACAATGAGGTATGGGCTGCTGCTAACAGCTGCTATAAAAACAGCTTTTTTTTTTGACATTAAAACAAGCCCAGGGACACTCCAGTATTCTCTTTCGATGCTTCACTCCAAGCAGGGTGTTGAGGCAGTCCTCATTGCTAACCAAAACCAGACCATTACACCACTTTGACCTTGGTATAATAATGCTTGGTTGTCTCTTGCCACAGGAAGGTTCGCTCCGCTGTCCTACATTAAGCCTTTGGTGCCTTTAGTGAGGGGTACCTGAAAAATCTTAAGAAAAGGCTTAGCGCCCACCTCACCCCTCCACCCCAAGGCGAACAACATACCACTTGTTCATCACATGCTAACTGCTCCAGCATGAAGCTGAAGAGGATCCAACACTAATTCGTTTACCAGTCACTAATCTTAAACAAGAAAAGGCTTGTTCACCTGGTGTCCTCATCTTGTCCACTGTTGAGTTCAATTGGAAGCTCCTCTACAGTCTGAAGAGCACATCTGAAAGAACTAGTGCTTCCCAATCCCCAGAGAAAGCAATGCTTGGTTCACTTATTGATTTAAAGTAAAGGGCTATTGTTTTCCTTACTGGGTCTGGCTTCTCTGGCCCCTCGAAAACTTGTCTGCTGTTCTCAATGTTCCTGCATGTAAGAATTAAGACCAAGGGAGGGGAGAGAGACACCCACACAGACAACGCACTAAAGACCACTGAACTGTTAAAACATTTCCACTTGCCAGTTAAAATTTCTTCAAGAATGTTGCTTGTCTGAATTTATTTCTTGTCAAGATTTTAGGTTGAATCTGGAAAAGACTAAAGGCTTCAGTGCCCCCATCCCCCCTCACCAAAAATGAACAAAAACATTTACCTAAAGCAGCACGCAAAAGAACTTGGCTTCAATCACAAACACGTGTTACTTAAAGCTGCAGAGCCATTTCCTCAACACTCAGCCTGTATCACTCATGGTTTTCCTCCACAATCACTACTCCAAACATTTGGGAAAACACAACTTTTAACCATATCCAGTCGGTCACAATGCATTCTAATAGCAGCAGATTCGAACAGTACTGCATATTACTTGCCAAAGAACAGACAAGACCTGAAGTCAAGACACCTGCATTCTCTGTGTAGTCTGTAAAAAAAAAGCTAAAACAAGTAAGCCCCCCCCCTCCCTTCCCTCCGGATTCCATGGAAAAACTCACTGCAAGGTCCCACACACTCACTAGCAGAACAGAAGACAGAGCCAAGCACTCATATGCAAGTCAAAATCCTGAGCAGCTTCATGAAGGATGAAATGAAGCCTCTGCAAAGGAAAAATTTTAAAAAACCCACATGCCCACCCCAACTCCTGGCTCAAGTGAGGTGAGAAAAGGCTAACAGTGGATGAGATGGTTGTAAGCATTTAAACTTAACATGCAAATTTGGAAATGTGGAAAAGTTACCTTACCCTAGATGTTTAGCCATTGTCAAATAGACCCCTGACTTTCTGGAAACAAAATATGTAGTTACCTTTTACTCTGACCATTACCTCCCACCTGTCTAAGGCACTTATTCCTTATTTAGAGGGCCTCTATGTCACGCCTGGAATTATTAAATGCTCATTCATCACTGTATGGAGAATAAAATTTGTCTTTCCTGCCTTAAAGTAAAATTCGGTCTTCTGCTCAAGTCCTGATCTTGTCCGTTTAAGTGTTCGAAGACAAAATTTCTGAAAGATTAGAAAAGAACATCCCCCCCAAGATTGCCCAACACTAACTACAGACAAACAATACTTTATTTAAATAAGGAGACAGCTTTCTAAATACATACATTCTCTAGTCAAGTATTTTATTAATTTGTATAATTTAATGGTTTAAGCACAAGTACATTTAGCACATTTAAATTTTAGCAAGATGAACATATCTGACTTCAGCACATAATGCTACATCCCTTTCATAGGCTCTTCAGAGAATCAAGTGAAAGATTCCTTAGTTTTGTAAGCAATGTGATTTAAGCAGTCACTAATCAAGTATACAAGGCTTTTGTGATGAAATTATTTAGGATGCAAAAGCCTTTTACCGACTATCCCATCATGGAAGCCCATTGGCACAAGGCCTAGAATTTCTAAAAGGCTGGATGGGAAAACTGCTCACTATCCTGAAATCCCCGAAGGAAGGGGTCAGGCAAGGACAAATATTCACTACCTCCACAGCTCTTACAAAAATAAGCACTTATCCCTAACATGCAATACTGCAGATTCAAGTTAAACTTATCTGTTTTAACAGCAGTCTGCTGTTTCCTGCTCCGAGATGAAATGAAGCAACTCTTCTGATTATGAAGAGAAACCTGTCTGAGGCAAAGGAAAGATTGGCACACTGCACAGCCTCCTCTCAATCCACTTGATCCCACTCATATCAATAATTTCAGCTTCTTTTTACTCCAGGATTAATGTAGCATTTTCATTTCATTTCATTTCATTTTTTTATTCTGCTTTTGTAAAAGCAGTTTTTTGAGATGGACATTTGATCTTCATTGTTTTTCATCAATTCTTTACTTGATAAGCCATTATTTTTTTAAACATGGTAGATTCCATAACTTTATACTGGTTGTTTTCATTTGCTTAATTTTTTGCATATGGAGACATGGTTTTCATCAGCAGTAAGAATCTCGGGCTCATGCTCATTCCCCAATGGAGATATGACATTATCTTTTCTGCCTTTACTTATCATTCACCAACGAGCTGTTCCCTCTGCAGCTAGGTCACCATACTGCCAGGCTGGTTATGATTCAGATGATGTTATCTGAAAAAAGTCTACAGAAAAAAAAAGGTTTCCCTCCCCATCAACAGAAGCCCACCCTCTAAGACATTCAGGCTGAACTATCACATTCTTAAATTACAAAGTACAAATAAATACAAAGTATACAATGCACACATACAAAAGAGGCATACCTTCACATCTTGTCACAAAGGAAAAGCATTTCTCCTACACTAGGAAAAAGACTTGCTTATACACACTGAGATGGAATCTCTTACTTGATAATATAAAAAGCTATCACCAGGAGAATTCCCTGCAGGGTCATTAAGCCACTTCCTCTGCTCTGAAGCTCCTACAGTAGTTATTAAGATACATTAAGTCACCTGGAAAAAATTTCAAGAGAACCACACACTACAATCTATATCCAATAACTTTAAAAAATAAAATGAATCCCAACACTGTAGTTTTCATATCACTCCAGTGGACCAGACCAACCCCCAAGCCCTACACACGTTTCAGAAAACAACTGTTTTGGTTTACTCTCCTTGCCCAAATTACTGGTAGGTATTCCCAGAGCAATCTTCCTCAGCTGCCCAACTCAAAAAGAACAAAAAAAGAAACAAAAACTGGAAGATTGGGAGTTACTTGCCAACTTGAAAGCTGAGATTTCCTCAGTTTTTCCATCCTAAGTATTTAAGTTCTCTGGTATGATTATCTGAAATCATAAACTAAACAATTACCTAACCCCCCACCACCACCCAAACACAACAGGCCACAGTCAACTAAGTTTTGCCCCTCCCCTTTAATTGAAACATTGTAAGTCATGGTGCTTGAAAACTTAACTTCAACATCTGGCCTAGTCAAGTTCCTGAGGGTCTCCTGAGGTGACTGAACCAAAGCTGCACTGTGCTGTACTTCAGCCGCAACTGGGAAAACTCTTCCAAGGATAAAGGGCAGCTCCAGTCCCTGAAGGTGATGCCAACAGCACAGCAGCACACGCCTTCTCTAACCCAGCGTGCCAACAGAACTAGCATCTGTGGAAAATCTTAGAAAAAAACATCTCCCCCACCCGATCCTCCCTGTTAAGACCATTCCCAAATATTTCAAGTAAAAATGCAGTTTAAAAGATGAGGAATTTTACAAGTCTCATTAAGGGAGGGGGGAAAAGAATAAACTACCAGCCATTTCTCCAATGGACAGCTCCTCCAGACTCAAAGTGAAAGCTATTATCCATCCTCTAATTCCTAGAAACTGTAAACCTGTTGAGTTCAGATTATCCTGATACTGGATTTTCTTTTCTGGTTCCCTTGAGTCATCTGCCTTTAGGATTCTAGAAAGACCTAAGGGGAAAAGAACTCAAAACACATTTTGCCCCCATCCCCACAGAAACACTTTGCCCAGTTACCTCCCAACTACATAGTAGGAGACTTGCAGGAGACTGCAGTAGGTCATCTGTTCACAAAAACTAAAACTTCTCACAAACTGGTGGGATTGTGTTGGCTCTACCATTCATTTTCCCTCCAATCGGTTAAGACAACTTGCCATCTACCATTCTTCTGGGCCTTTGGCAGTCTGCCCTCAAAAGCTTCAGACAAGATGAGAGAAGACATAAGCCTGAAAAAGAAAAACCTACGACACCCGGAACCGGCCTACAGCCCCAAAGAAATCCCTTTACACAGAAGCTTACAACTCCCCCATTACCATTAAGGCAAAATAAACAAGTTACCATCCTCAAGTTACAGAAAAACACCGCGTTGCCGACCTCACGGAATTTTACCGCACCACATGCTCTCCCTGCAGCCTTTCTTGCACTTTGGCATGCTGGTCTAGGAGCCGCTATCTATCCTCTCCACAATGCCTGCTCGCCTCCTCTGCGCAGTTGCCAAGCCGCCAGCTAGCTTCTCATCACCAACTCCACTGGCTCCACCTTCCTGGAATCCTTTCCTAGCTTCACCACAGCGTTAGGGCTCCTTCTTCCTAGCTTCCTCCACCGAACCGCACTGTTTCCTGGACTATCTTCACCAAACTGGCCTCGGGACTCCTGTCTTCCTAGGTTCACTGAATCCACTTCTGTGCAGACCTGGGTCAGCTGCCAACGCTAAGTCCTTAGGATTTTTAAAAGCACCTCAAGCTCAGAGTCCAACACAAAATGCTGATAATCTTGAAACTGTTAGCAAAAGTCCTTTGTTTTTCAAACAAAATTACGCTAAAGTTAAGGCTTTTAAAATTCTTCTAACTCTTCAAACACATTCTGCCTTAACTTTTCAATTCCTTCAGTCCTAGTAGGTTTGATTTCTAGCTTCACTCTGGTACAGTGGCCGTCTACATCACTCAAACTGCTCCGTCAGAAATTTGAATTTATGAAATTAAAAATAACTTCCTTATTCTTGAGAATTTACATTTTAGCCAACCTTTCGGTCAATCTTATCTTCTTTGCCTATCTTGAATGCTTGAATCCAAAGTTGTCTTAACTTGCTTTTCTATCTTGCTTCTTCTAGTTTTCTTCTAAGTTTGACATTTTCCTAGGTTTTTCTTCTGCTTCCTACCATTACGTTTAAATACCTTTCTGTCTTCTAAGATGCTTCGTCTTCTATTTTCCTATCTTCTCTTTCCTGTACTTCTGTCTTCGTTTTCCACTTCAATTCCTAATCTTCTTTCTCCAATACTAAGCTACCAATTCCAATTATACTTCCGTTTCCACCTCAAATGCCTTGGAACATGAATATGCTTCAAATGACGCAATCTTTCCTGCGCCATCAACCGAAGGTCTTTCATAACCGCCTTCGACTTAACCTATTTTTCAATCTTTTTAAGCTTTACCTCATTTTAAAACTATTATCTACGATTTTACTGTTTTTAAATGGCATTTGGATTGTTTTAAGCAACCTTCGTTTTAGTCTACAAGGCTGACCTTCAAATTAAATGCTTTTAAAGGCTCTGTATTCCCTCCCTTTACAATCTTTTAAACTACTCCATAAAACCTTCGTTCTCAGCCTCCACCATATCTTATAAATATTTTTCTTCTCTTTTCCTGTTTTAAACTCCTTAAATAAGGCTTCATATTTCCTCTTAAAAAGCTTTTTATGCTAGAAGTTACTTTAAGAATTTAACGCTAAGCGTCATCTCCACAAGCTGTTCTATTTAACAATTTAAGTTTAGAGTTCTAATTTTTTTAATCTCAATCTTTTTAAGTAGAAACTTATCTGCGATTTCCTCAAGCTGCGCCTCGCCCTCACCGGCCTCCTGCGCCCTCGCTGCCTGAATGCCTGACGCAGGGCCGGGAGGACCCGTATTTATTGGGCAAGGACAGCTCGCACAACCGGAACCTCGTAACCTTCCACCACCTTGGTGAAGGAAGAAAAATAGTTCCTCTGGAAAGTTAAAAATAGAGCCTGACTTCCAAGTTTCTAGATTTTTCTCAAGTGTATTAAGTCCTTGCTAATGCAGGGAAATATTTAAGACGTACCAGGAAGTGCAAATAAGTTTGAAATTTTAGGTCACAAGATGAAAACCATACTTAGACTGTGGAATAAATAATAGCTCATAAAAAATGGGAGCCCTGAAGTTTTTCCAGCCCTGAAGTTTCTTCAGACAGATACTAGAACACCTTTTGTGCTTTTCTGAGAGTGTTACTGTGGTCACTGCTCTTTTCAGTGTTAAATGGGCTTGCTGGCCGCTTTCATTTTCTTTTTGTAACAGGGTGTGAGCGGCCGCCATTTCAGGAATGACAAAATGGAGGCTTCTCCCCAAACTGACTCGGGGCTTGCGAGTCGGCTGAGAAGACCCCGTTTGCCCGGTACTGGTTTTCACTCGGGACCCCGAGGGCACCACCTTGAGGCCCGGTCCGCGGCCCCAGCGGCCGCCCACGCGAGCCTGCTTACAGGGGCGCTGGGGCGCTTGCACACGTCAGCCATTTTAGGCTTCCAGCTCCTTCCACGTTGTTAGCAAAGCCCAACAAACGGCCGCAGACGCGAGGCTGAGTCGAGCACGCCGGGGGCCCGGCTCGTGAAGACACGGAGCCCTTGGGGGCCGCCGAGCACACCCCGGCGGAGGCCCGTCCGTGCCCCACCCGCCCGCCGGCGCCAGGGGGTGCACGGCCTTGGGGGTTTTGTTTTTTTGGTTTGTAATTGCGACTGAAGGGGAGGGCGGCTCTACGGTTGCGGCTGTCCCCGTATCCGGAGGACCGCGGAGAAACGGCGGCCCGTTTGCAGAGGACCCCGCCGGCGGGGGAGGGAAGGCGAGCGCGCCCCGGGGACAAAGGCCGGGGGAGGGGCGCGGAGCGAGCTCGGCGCCGCGCAGGGATACGCAGGGCGTGAGCCGCCCCCGCCCTTTGTGAGGCGCCGAGTCGCGGGCGGGCGGGCGGGCGCGGCTGGTTCTAACCGGTTCCAGCCGGTCCCGGCGAAGGCTGGTTGCCGCAGCGTCTCTCTGCGCAGGCGCGTCTCTCCCCGCCCCCCCGCGCCTGGGCCTAGCTCGGGGAGGACCGGCGTGGGGGCAGGGCGGCTGCGGGGTCTGTGCGGCCCGCTTCCTGCTCGCCCCTAGTGCCCGGGGGACGCCCTGGCTTTGGTTGGCCCCTGTGCCGCCCGTTCGTTAGAAGTCATCACGCTGCCCCCCGTGTGTTTGTAGGGACATCCCCTGAATGCTTGTACTTTAGACTCCAGGAGTTTCCAAGGGAAGCGAGTCTCGGGCTGACCCAGTAGGTTGCAGGCCGCCTGGGCTGGTAGAAAAATGGAGTCCTGTGAAACTGAGCGCTCCGGGGCACGAAGAAGTGCAGAGTTGGACCCCGGACGGGCTGGTTTCCCCCTCTCTCTCTCCAGATCTGTCCCCTAGGACCCGCGCACGGGCTGGTTTCCCCCTCTCTCTCCCCAGATCTGTCCTCTAGGACCCGCGCACGGGCTGGTTTCCCCATCTCTCTCCAGATCTGTCCCCTAGGACCCGCGCACGGGCTGGTTTCCCCATCTCTCCCCAGATCTGTGCTCTAGGACCCGCACACGGGCTGGTTTCCCCATCTCACCCCAGATCTGTCCCCTAGGACCCGCGCACGGGCTGGTTTCCCCATCTCTCCCCAGATCTGTGCTCTAGGACCCGCGCACGGGCTGGTTTCCCCATCTCACCCCAGATCTGTGCTCTAGGACCCGCGCACGGGCTGGTTTCCCCATCTCTCCCCAGATCTGTGCTCTAGGACCCGCGCACGGGCTGGTTTCCCCATCTCTCTCCCCAGATCTGTGCTCTAGGACCCGCGCACGGCCTGGTTTCCCCATCTCTCCCCAGATCTGTGCTCTAGGACCCGCGCACGGGCTGGTTTCCCCATCTCTCTCCCCAGATCTGTGCTCTAGGACCTCTGAATAGGCAGGTGTGGGCCGTAGCTTCACGGGCTGAGATGGCCACGGAAGCTGAAGGAGTGAGCCGCTCTAGATGGGGCGAGGGCGGCGGTCAGCACAGCCGGGCTCTGGCCACCCTCCAGGCCCTTTACCTCCCATCCCAAAGCCATGGCCGGTTTATGCTTTTTGTTTGTTGTTTGTTTTGTTGAGACAAGGTTGCTCTGTAGCCTTGGCTGTCCTGGAACTGCCTGCCTCTACCTCGGAAGTGCTGGGATTAAAGATAGGGGCCACCACGCCTGCCTGGCTTCTTCAAGCAGCGGTCACCTGACCCTCGGGAAACTGCCCTGGTTTCCTTTCTCTGTCTTCTAGAGAGACCTAAAGAATGGAATGTTACTGAGATGAACATTTGATGGATGCTCTCGGGACTGGAAATTTTTAAGTAGAAATTTAGTTCTGAGAGGACGAACACTTGAGTCACCTGAATTTACAGGCGGTGATTTGAGAGTCTAGGGAATTTGTGATTCGTCTAAAATTAGGCAAAGTTAAGTAGCAGAAGGTGTTCTTCATCGCTCATTTTCAACTCGCTCCCCCTTCCTCCCCCGACCTTCTGTTTCTGTCAGCAGCTGCTGGTTTTCTTGGGCTGCCAGGAGGGCCTAAAACATGCTCTGGAGCCCAGGAAAATGTTTAAAACTCCAGTGCGGTATTTCTGCAGGTTCGAGGCCAGCTTGGTCTTCATAGAGACCAGGTCAGCCAGGACAACGTTGAAGACTGTACATTTAAAAACAAAACAAAAGACTGTACAGTGTGGTGTGTTTTGAGACGGCCCAAGCTGGCCTGACACTCACTCTGTAGCCCTAGATGGCCTCAGAACTCAAAGATCTGTCAGCATCTGCTTCCTGAGTGCTAGGATTAAAGGCGTGACTCACCTGTGGCAAAAACTAGAGGTGTTGTTGTTTTTTGAATCACTGCAGATAGGACCCTGGGCCTCAGGTAAACTAGACCTTCACAGAACTCTCCCTGAGCTCCTAAAGAGCTTGTTCATAAACCCATCGTTTCCAGTCCTTCACAGAGTGCTGTTAGAAAGGTTGTGTAGCACTGGGTTAACTCCCTGGGTTTGGAGAGAGAGATGAAGGTAACAGAGCCTCTCAGGAAATGGGGCTGAAAGACACGGATTGGCAGAGAGAAAATTCAATGCTCAGTCCGTGAGAATACTCCTAGAGAACATTCTAGACAGTGACCGCCTTTCCTACTGCTAGGGCCCAGATGTCTGCTGTCTTCCCCATCCTAGGTTCTGCTTCGAAAACAGACTCTGGTAGTTTCCACTTGGATTCTTGCCTTTTTTTTTTAAGTGGATCTTTTCTGGAATTTTCTTTTTTCAATATTGAGGATTGAACCCAGGACCTCAAGCTTGCTAGGTAGACATTCCATCGATGAGCTCCATGCCTAACCCTCTTTTACTTTTTATTTTTTTATACGGGGTCTCACTGTGTCGCCCTAGTTGGCCCAAAGGCCAGCACCAATCAGAAGGAGAACAGGACCATTTCAGCCCGTCATCTGCTGCCCCTCAAGGCCCAAAATAGAAGCCCCGAGTTCTTGTTTCTGGCAAGTGTATCACTGATGAGCATCCCTGTGACCTTGGACAAGAATCCAATAGCTTCTGAGTGGTAATTTCCTAATGTGTAAAAAGAGAAGGTGAGAGAGTCGATGGATGATGCTGATTCTGTAAAATGTAGTAAACAAAGGGGTGGGCAGAGAGCATGGAAGATTTTAGCTCTCCTGGCTGTGGCCTGAGTTGTCATGACCCTGAAAATCCCTGGAGCAGCACAAATTCGGAACCAGGATATGGCCTGCTGTGGGGAAGGTGCCACCCACAACCCAGACAGAAGCCCCTTGGAGGTGACAAAGGCCATCAGCCCTGGTCAAGAGAGTGGCTGCTGGGGTCTTTTAGTTTAACCCCAGGGGTCCAGAGACCAGGCTGGGCAAGGCCACCTGCATTCCTCGCAGGCCTGTGGAACTACAGGCAGTCCTGTGGTTTTGATCTGCAAGGCAAGGGGGCAGGGGGCGGCACTTGCCCAAGGAAACTACTTGTTTTCTGAAGACTGAATTTACAGTTCCCATCACCCACCCAGCTGCCCGCCTTCCCAGAACTGATTTTTGGAAAGGGCTTCAGAACACTGTGAGCCTCTAAATCTGCTGCACAAACTTGGGCTCCTCCCACTGCAGGAAAAAACCCACGGAGATGATGAAGAAGCAGAGCTTTGTCATGAGGGAGAGAGCGTTGTTTCCTAGGGAGCTTTGGACAGCTAATGTGTACCCTGGAGAGAAGGTAAAAACCAGTCGTTGAGGCCCAGACATACCCACCTCCCAGAGAACCCAGGTCCAGCAGAACAAGTTACAGGAACTAAAGTGGCTGTGTCACTGTGGGTCCCCAAGATGAGGTGGGGAAACAGAGGCCTGGCGCTCTGTCCCAAAACCAAAGTCACCAGGGCAGGAGAGGAAAAAAAGGGCAGTTGATCCTGTGAACACAAGGAACTGTCTTCTACATTTACCTCCTGCGGCGTTTTAGGAAGGGGGCCGACAGGGAATGGGGGGTGGGGAGCAGGTGGAAGGTCCTGTGGCTAAGCCTGAGCCTCCCTTTGATCCTAGCCCCCCACATGGAGAGAGAAGAGAACAGACTCTTCTTGCAGGATGCCGGGCCTCTGACCTCCCAACACACACAATAAACATGTTAAAAAGCCAGTTTTTCAAATTTAGGAAAGGTTTTGAATTAAATAGAACCCTCCCTGGGGATGAGAAAGCCAATTGTGCCCCGCCCCCCTCGCCCTGAGAGCCTCCGCTGCTGCTGCTGCCGCCGCCGCCGCTGCATTGCAGATCTTTCCAGAAGGCCTGCTGGCGATGGTGACTGACCGAGCCAGATGGAATTCTCCAGAGCTATGGCTCTGGCCCTGCAAGGCCCTACTGGCTCTGTGCCAACATTTCTGGTTCCTAGGTGTCTCCCTCTAGTCTCCCCTCCTTTGGGGCCAGTTGGTCTTGGATGGAGGAGTGACTAGCCTTCTCTCCCCCAGCTGAAGGCTGCCTGGCTCCTCTTGACATTTACCCAGCGTGTTCTGTCCCTAAGACATGGGAGTCCTATGTGAGTGCTTCCAGCCCTCACGGCAACCCTGTGAAAGAGAGGGTGCTGGTACCCCTTAGGCCAGGACCCTGAGGCCCAGAGCCATCTCTTTGTGGCAGCAAGACCTAGCACATAGTAGGGGCTCCGTATGCACCGAGGAATGGCTACATGAATAAGCTCTGGGGGACCGGGGGGGGGGGGGGGGGTTAGGCAGGTGTATGTAGTTGGTAGAACACTTGCCTAGTATGTAGGAAACCCCAGCACCACATAAGTGGGCATGGTGGCCCAGGCCTATAATCCCAGCTCTTGGAAGGTGAAATGGAGAGGTTCAGTGTCATCCTCCCCTACTTATGAGGTTCAAGGTCAGCCTGAGCTAAAGGTTCTGTCTCAAAACAAAGTAAACTGGAATGGTAGCTCTTTTGAGATTTACGACATACAACAAGGGCTTTTTCTTTCTTTCTTTTTTTTTTTTTTTTTTTTTTTTTTTTTTCAAGACAGGGTTTCTCTGTGTAGTTTTGAAGCCTGTCCTGGATCTCACTCTGTAGACCAGGCTGGCCTCGAACTCACAGAGATCCGCCTGACTCTGCCTCCTGAGTGCTGGGATTAAAGGCCTGTTTCACCGCTGCCCAGCTCAGGGCTTTTTCTATACATCTCTAACTTCCAGCCATTGCAGAAGCTGAGGCAGAAGGGTCCCATGAGCCCAGGAATTCGAGACCAGTCTGCATGAGCCCAGGAATTCGAGACCAGTCTGGACAACATAGTGAACTCCCACCTCAGCAATAATAACACCAACATATAAATAAACAAAACACAGACACACCCGGAACAGTAGCTGAAAGAGTGCACGTTCCAGACGGGTGCTGTGCTCGTAACCCCATGCTGGTCTGTGGGGGGGGGGGGGGGGGTCCCTGTCCTGAAGTGTCTCACAGTAATGGAAAGTAAGCTCAGTCATAGTGTGTGTACCTATGGAGGGTCTTCAAAGTTCATTGCTATTGCTGAGTTTGGGGGGTGGGTGGGTGTTCGGGAGAGCAACCCACTCCACAGGAAGCAGCAGGGCAGAAAATGGATACTCCAGCAGGACACGCTGAAATGGTACTGAGCTGCCCAGTGTCTGAAGCTAAGAACTCTCCCCTCCTCTGAGGACTTCTGGGAGGCCTGTGAGCTACAGAGGCTGGGTGCTGGGGAGGGTGAAGCTCCGGGTCAGCTTTCATTCTCCAGAGCTGGCTCAGCCCTTGTTGTCCTTCCACTGGCTATGAGTCACCGTGGGAGGCATGTGGCCAGCTGTCACCTGTGCTGGGGCCTCTGTGGCTGCTCAGTGGACCTTCTGGAATGGCCTAAAGTGATAGCAAGGCTTCTGATGTGGTAACTCCCACATTCTTATGTCCCTGATGTGTTCAGTCACCTGCTTGAGATCTCTGGAGGATGTTTATGTTGGTCCAGACTGCCCAGCACCGGCGTGACTGACGCTCATTAAACACTGCACACTCACATGCTTGTGTGAACACACACCCCCCTCTTCCTTTTTCATATAACCACATCCCATGCCACAGAAGCAAGTCTGTGGAGGGAAGCTTCTGGGATCTTTGCCAGATGTGTTTCACAACATTGCCAGGTAAAAAATCAGTCTGGACTACATGATGGAGCATCTCCTGGATGAATGTTGATGTGGAGTGGGTCTGTGATGCTCACAACATCTTCCTGCTCCTGCGGAAGCAAGCAGGGGCCCAGTGACTCAAGTCTGAAGATTTCCTGCATTGCAGCAGAATTCCATAAGGAAGTTTGACATTTTTCTCCCTGTCTTGAAATTCTTTAATTCTAATCCATGCCTTCATTTACAATGGATATATCTGCCGCTCAAAAAGTCACATTTTCAGCTGGACAGTGGTGGCACGCACCTCAATTCCAGTGCTCGGGAGGCAGAGCCAGGTGGATCTCTGCAAGTTCGAGGCCAGCCTGGTCTACAGAATGAGATCCAGGACAGCCACCAAAACTACACAGAGAAACCCTGTCTTGGAAAAAAAAAAGTCACATTTTCAAGGCCAGCTAGATGACTCAGCAGGTAAGGGCACTGCCCACTGGCCCAATGACCCTAGTTCAGCTCCTCATATCACCGTGTGCAAGGAGAGAATTGGTCCCTACAAGTTTTCAGGTGACCTCCTCATGGGCTATGTCTCAAAAACAAAGTAAGCAGGACTCACCAGGGGTCAGTGGGGGCCTTGGTGGAAAGTGACCTGAACAGAACAAGTGAGCAGAGGCCCCATACCCTCACAATCAGCAAGACTGGTTTGGTGAGGTGGGGGAGGGGGGCGTCCAGGTGTTGAGGTCAAGAAGAGAAGGGACTAGGGCCTGGAGCGCTGGAGTGAGGGCTTAAGGCACCTACACAGAGAGTGTGGACGCTGTCACCTACACAGAAGGATGACATTTCTCTGGGAAGGCCCTGGCTTTTGGACAGCACTGGAATCCAAGGCCAGAAAACACTGAGGCCTGGACTGAGGAGGGCGTAGGTTATGGGACAGGGAGAAAATAGGACATGGAAGCTGCCTGTGTCCTCATGCTGGCCCCACCCAGACTCAACAAGACACATCTGCTTGGAATGTCCCCCCATCTCCCAGCTTCAACTGGAAAAGTCATTCTTGTCACATGCCCAACATCACTCCTCAGAAATGACCCTTGACTAGCACCTCCAGGCATCCCTCAGCACCACCCACATGACTGGGTCTCTGGGATGATCACATGTTTGTAACATGGCTTCCGTGTTCCCCTAAGGGTCAAAGGTGACGTCTTGGTTTGCTTTTTTACTGTGGAGAGGAAGTTGTGCTGGGAAGACTCAGGTTCCTGTACAGACATAAAAGAAAGGGAAGTCTGTGCTAATGGAGACCTTAGCTCTCCCTGTGGACTAGGGGTAGGGACCCCGCCCCCCACAGTCATGTCATGGACTCTGCTTGGAGACTCAGCTGCGTTGCCCTGAGGCCAGAGCTCATTCCAGCCTAGACTTCTGGCTGCTGTGGTCAGGTAGCTCCTGACAGCAAGGCCAGAGCAGCTGTGTCTTCCCCCAGAAGTCACTCTTCCACTAGAAGCTTCTAGAGAGATAGAAATTCCCAAGGAATGAGACCAAAGGGTTTCTGGGGCTGGCTCATTCCAGCCCAGCACCTCATGCCTGGAAAAAGTCAGCCATGGGCAGCTGCTGGTAGGAGGCAGGAAGAGAGAGACAGCTGTCCCCCCCAACTCCCTGGGCCCTTTCAGCCCACACTAAGAACTCTAGATCCAGCAGGGCTGAGAAGAAGGTGGGGCTGAGAACTGAAAGCTGGTGGAAATTTCCATGACTGTTCTAACTATTCCTAGCCTTCAGCTGAGGACTAGGTGTTAACAGAGACGCAGGCTAGACAGCCCAGGTCACAAAGGTCACCCTTCCTCAGGTCATTTCATCCTCCTTACCTAGCACCCCACCATGGAGACAGGGCCAAACCCTCCCTCAGCTGTGCCTTCTTAGGGCTCCTCCACCCAGCTCCACTCTCTCAGAGTGCTAGTTACCGAGGTGACATGTCCGTTCTGCTCTCCCCAACCGTGGGAGGCCCCCCCTGACAGGGCAGCCATCCCCACCAAGTTCATCTTGAGCTATGACCTGTGGTTTTTTTTGTTTGTTTGTTTTATATCACTGCTTGTTACCTAACAGATAAAAATACTCCCTGTCTCCCTGGAGTCAGGTCTCAGCTTGATGAGGTAATTCTGCACGAGGCTCCTGTGACATCCACACAGCCACTGCTGGCGTGGCCTTGACTTGATGCTGGGGACTTTCAAAGACTCCTAGGTTCTAGCCAGCATCCACAGATTCCCCTAGTGCAAGCCAGCACCGTGGCCCGCAGAAGTCAGACAGGAATGTTTACAGACAGCGTTATTCCAGTGTGGCCAGTTCTTCAGGCAGAATGGTGGGTACTGAGCCCTAGATTGGCCTGGGGACTTGGGTGTCCTGGAGCCAGTAGGAAGATCAACTCTTTCTTCTACTCGACCTGAATGTCACCGTCCTCCACACTTGTACTTTTCCATTTGTCCATCCTCTCCTGGCTGTCACAGGGGGTTCCATGCAGCCCCCCAGGAGTCCCACACACATGACCCCAGGCTGGTTGTTCATTCCTCACCAAAATGGGGTGAAGGCTTGAGGCTGTGAGCTGCTTAGTACAGACCCTGGCTGGAGATGTGCTGCTGTGAGTGGTGGCTGTCTCTCCTGTCTCCTGCCACCTGCCCACCCACCTGCAGCCCTAAGCAGTGTGGGGCACCCTGCTGATTACAGCAGAAGGTGCTGAGTTGGCTGAAACCACTAGACGCCAGTCCCTCCTAGGTCCCCAGAGCTGACTGGAGCCAGGCACACCTCAAGAAAGGGTTAAACATCTCAAGTTACTTTATTTGTCTTGAAGCAGGAGGTGGCTGAGATGTAAGGTGAAAATTCAGGCTAGACTCTGGGTGGAATTTTCCTGAGTTCACAAACAGGACCAGTTAGGGTTGCTAAGGGAGAACTCCATGGAAACAGTCACGTGTGCCTGACATCTGATCAGTCCAGCCTGGTTCAGGGACCATTACAGAGGCTGCTGGCTCTTTCATTGGCTGTCACTGCTCTCGCCACCAAGAGCTGACCGAAGATTGGTCCAGGGCTGGGGCATACTGGAAGCTGTTATTCTGAGCCGAAGAAATAGCTATGCTGCCAAAGATGTTGCCATAGCAACTGCTTTCCTTTCTGACTCCCTTGGGAGTTGGGAGTTGCCTTCTTTGATGTTGAAGTACTTTTCCTAGCCTGAAGACTCTGACTAGTTTCCACTGGTCTGCCATAACCTCAAAGACTAACTTTTCCATCTTCCACAGTAGGCAAGGAAAGCCCTAGCTTTGGTTACCTACACACCTCTTGGGAGCTTTGGTATCCTTCTGTCAAAAGAGATAGTCATTCCAAGACTCACAGCCTTTAGGACTGAGTCTACTGGTCTACATGGACCAAGCTTTACAAATCCAAGTTTGCCAGTTTATAAACTATTAGGCTTGTTCTTCAGCAAACAGCATTGGTGTTAGATTAAGGCAGAATGGCCCTGTGAGGTGGAGGGTGGGAGTAACTGACATTTTCAACAAAGTGCAGAGCCCTACGATCTGGGAGCGCTTTAGGAGTCTCAGCCACCAAATGCTCCTGGGACAATCAACAGCCTCCACAGCCAGCCGGGGGCTCATTTTTTTTCCTGGGCTAAATGATTCCTCTTTAGATATCTTTGGAAGTCCATTCCAGCTGACATTCCATAATCCTAACCAAGGCTGGGTGTGGTGGTGGACATCTGTAGTCCTAGATGCAGAGAACAAGCAGGAGGCTCACAGAGAGTTAGAGGGCACCCTCTTCCAACTCTCAAATAACAGGCCAGGCATGGGGGTACACACTTTTAACCCTAGCACTCAGGAGGCACAGGCAGGCAGGTTTCTGAGTTTAAGAGCAGCCTAGTTTACATAGCAAGTTTCAGGACATAGAGAAACCCTGTCTCAAAGAACAAAACAAATCACATTCAGATCTTCAGTTAGTAGGTTGATTGATTGAACAACTGATTGATTTTTATTGGTTTGGTTTTTCGAGACAGGGTTTCTCTGTGTAGTCATAGCTGTCCTGGAACTTACTCTGCAGACCAAGCTGGCCTCGAACTCAGAGATTAACCTATTTCTGCTTCCTGATTGCTGGGATTAAGGCATGTACCTCCAGGCCCAGACCCAGCATGACTGATTGATTTTTTTTTTTCTTTTTGGTTTTTCGAGACAGGGTTTCTCTGTATAGCTTTGCGCCTCTCCTGGAACTCACTTGGTAGCCCAGGCTGGCCTCGAACTCACAGAGATCCGCCTGGCTCTGCCTCCCGAGTGCACCACCACCACCCGGCTACTGATTGATTTTTGAAACAGGGTCTCACTGTGTAAAAAGCTGGCCTCCTGTGTACACAGATTTAAAATTTGAATTTTTTTTTCTTCCCAATTGTTATGCTGGAGATGAAACCCAAGAATGCTAGGCGGGTCTCTATTCATAAACTGCACCTTTAGCTCATGAGCCTAACTTAAACACTTGCCTGCCATCTATAATGAATCTGTATAGAGCACAAACCTACAGGCATCCATGGTGTACCAAGTGCTTCCCACGCACAGGCGTCCTCACGTCAGCTCTCTGTACACAGCTCTAGGGGAACAGCTTCCCACTCCATAGGTAAGAAAGCCTCAGAGGAATAAGGAAACTTGCCCAAGCTTGCACAACCAGTGAGTAGCAAGGTCGAGATTTAAAGCCTGATGGTCAGGGCCAGGTGTCGGGGCACAGAGCCAGGTGTGCCAGTGCATGCCTTTAATCCCAGCACTCAGGAGGCAGAGGCAGGGGGATCTCTGTGAGTTCGAGCCTGGTCTACATAGAGAGTTTCAGGCTGGTCAAGGTTACATAGTGAGACCCTGCCTCAAAACAAAAACAAACAAACAAAAAACCCAATAAATAAATAAATGCAAGCTGGTGTGGCATCAGGCCTTAGTAGGTATCTTGCTAGGCACAGTGGAAATTAAAAACTTCACAGGTGAGTTCACGGTGGTGAAATGCTGTTCAGAGCAGGCTTTGGAGTAAGCGCCACCGTCCAGTCTCACCACTGTGCCTCAGGAGATCGCTGTTCCCCTCTGGACCTCAGTTCCCCCCTCAGTAGAAGAGGTTAACACAGGCCTCCAAGTGGGGTGATGTCAGCATTTACTTCAAACTAGGGCCTTTCTAGAAAAACCGGAGACTGTAGGCTGAACCCTCTTATCCTAGCAAGAAACGAGCCCTGAGCCAAGCACCAGCCTAGCCAAGGCCCAGACAAGTGCATTTCAGTTAGAGTGGCTATACCAGCTTTGATCACAGCTTTTCAAAAGGAAGACTTGGGAAGAGCTGTGGGAAACCGGGGCCACAGCCCAGGACCAGCCTATGCGAACATGAGCAATCGAAGACTGTCCCTGTTCCAAACAGACTAAGCTCTCTTGCTTGTGTGGAGTCAGAAATTCTGTGTGTGTGTGTGTGTGTGTGTGTGTGTGTGTGTGTGTGTGCGTGTGCGCGCGCACGCATATTGTAGCCCTGACTGGTCTAGAACTGATATGTAGACCAGTTTGACCTTGAACTCTCAGAGATCTACCTGCCTCTGCTTCCTAAATGCTGGGATTAAAGTTAAATGCCATTAGTGGGGAGTGGTGGTGCATGCTGTTAGTCCCAGCACGCGGGAGGCAGAGGCAGGTGGATCTCTGTGAGCTGGAGGCCAGCCTGGTCTACAAAGCAAGTTCCAGGATAGCTAAGGCTACACAGAGAAACCCTGTCTCAAAAAAAAAAGAAGCCCGGCTTCGTTTATTTTTATTTTTTTAATTCGTGTGCATGTGTATAGTGGGAACAGAACCTGGATTTTTGTTTGTTTGTGTGTTTTTCGAGACAGGGTTTCTCTGTGTAGCTTTGCACCTTTCCTGGAACTTACTATGTAGCCCAGGCTGGCCTCAAACTCACAGAGATGCGCCTGCCTCTGCCTCCCAAGTGCTGGGATGAAAGGTGTGTGCACTACCCAGCAAGAACCTGGATTCTTAACCACTGAGTCATGTATTCAGACACAACAACATTTTTTTTTTTTTTTTAGCTGAGGATTGAACCCAGGGCCTTGCGCTTGCTAGGCAAGTGCTCTACCACTGAGCTAAATCCCCAACCCACAACATATGTTTTTAAAGATTTATTTGTATTATTTTTAGTAGTGTGGGGGTGGTGGTGTATGTGTGTAGGTAGGGGCACATGAGTGCCAGTACCCACAGAGGTCAAACACATTGTTGGATAGCTCTGAAGCCGGAGTTACTGATGCCTGTGAATTGTCTGATGTTGGTGCTGGGAACTGAACTTGAGTCCCCTGCGAGAACAGTACTAGCTCTTAAACACTGAGCCATCTCACCAGTTCCCAACGATATTTTTTAAACATGAATCTTCAAATACATTATTAGTCAAAAGCGCTGATAGCGACGCTGTCTCATCAGAATGTGAAGAGCACCCACTCAGCTCTCTGACTGACTGATGCCTCTGTCTGGGATCTCGTTGAAGAACTGGGTTGTTTGATCCTGGAATTTTCCATGTTACAGAATATCTTGCTGATACATGCTCCTTCTGTACCTCTTGTAAACAAGTGACTGTAGCAGGAACTTGGATCTTATTCAAGTACCCTTCTTTGAACAATTAATATCTTAAAGCCAGGCATGGCAGGTCATGCTTGCAGTCCCAACACTCAGGAGACTGAGGCTGGAGGATCAGGAGTTCAAGGTCCTCAGCTACATAACCAGTTCCAGGTTAGCCTGGGCTATAGAAGACCCTTTCTCAGACACACAAAAACATCCTTAAAAATAGAAATGATAGACCCAGGCTGGGCATGGAGTGTGAGCCTTTAATCCCAGCACTTGAGAAGCAGATTCGAGTGAATCACAGTGAGTTCCAGGCCAGTCTGGTCTACAGAGTGAGTTCCAGGCCAGCCAAGGCTACCATAATGAGAACTTCTCTCAAAAATAAATACAAATGATGGGGTTTAACTCAACTGTGCTTACTTAGCATAGGTGAAGAGGTGTTCCAGCCCTGTAATTGCAAAAACAATAAAAGTAGTCACCAGCCCTGTAAACCAAAAGCCAAGACCACACCCTCCTGACAGGCCCCTGTGCAGCCTTCCTCCAGCTGAGCAGGTGCATTGGACAGCAGCTCCGCAGCCCTGAGTCATGCTCTGCACTGACTCATCCCCTGGCTTCCTGCTCAGTGCTGATCTGCTGATGTCAACAAGCTCCAGGCTTCCTTAGGAAAGCCGATGTCAATGATGGACAACCATGGCACCCCTATGTGAAGACATGCTCCAGGGTTTCTAATTCAAACCTGCCAGACCAAAGCTGCCTCCCATGATGCTTTTTCCTTCAAGATGGGGAGAGTCATGCCTCAAGGCCTGCTTTCTCTGCCTGCCCGTGTTTATATGTACCATATGCATGCAATGCCTGAGAAAGTCAGAAGCAGGTATTTAAAAGTAGGTTCATTAATCTACCCCTTCATCTTATCATATCTATACTGAGTCTGTATTAAAGGCTCCTGTCACCACGCTTGGTTGTGGCCTTGACCACACAGAGACTCTGCCTGCCATGAGATCGGATTAAGGGCGTGTCCGCCTGACTCCTGTTTATGGCTATATGACCTCTGATCTCCAGGCAGACTTTATTTGTTAACATACAAATAAAATCACACTTCAGCACAATTAAAGTATCACCACACAGGTATCCTTGGGAACTGATGTTATAGATGTTTGTGAACCACCATCTGGTGCTGGGAACAGAACCCAGATCCTCTGCAAGAGCAAGAACTGCTCTTCCCTGCCGAGCATCTCTCCAGCCCTCGATTCAGCTCTTTGGGTGGGTTAGATGAACTGGGACAGAGCTTCATGGAGCATGACTGCTAATACTAGGGCAGGAGAAGCTGAGGCTGCTGCTTCTCTGGAGCTTAGACTCTCACAGAGGAGCCAAACAGCAGTCCCGGGTAGAGACCAGCATGGAAAGTTTGTGAAAAAAAATTGGAAGAGGACTGGGGAGAATAAGGGTGCTTTCCTCCAGGTCTAAGAGCCTGGATTCAATTCCCAGGCCCCACATGGTAGAAAGAGAAAATGGATCTTTCCAAGTTGTCCTAGGACTGACTTGCTCCACACATGTGCTGTAGTTCAGAAAGCCAGATGGAGCAAAGCCTTAAGCCTTTCCCAAGGCAACAAGTGACGCTAAAAAGGGTGTGCCCTTCTGCCACTAGGAACCACACTGTGGAGGAGCAGGGGGCGTCGAGCGCCCCTACTGGGCAGCCTGGGAAGGGTTCGCAAAGGATCAGGGAGGAGGGGATCATTGGCGGCAAACAGCGAATCCCAAGGAGAGCCCCCTGCTCTGGACAAGAAATAATAAGGGACGGGGCTGGGGGGATGGCTCAACGGTTAAGAGCACTGGCTGCTCCTCCGGAGGACCCGGGTTCAATTCCCAGCACCCAGCATGCCAGCTCACAGCTACCTATAACTCCAGTTATAGCCCAACTCCCAATTCCAAATCCAACTCCCTCACACAGACATGCATACAGGCCAATACATGTAAAAATAAGTATATTTTTAAAAAAGAAAGAAAGAGATATTGAGAGAGAGAGAGCTGGACGTGGAGGGAGAGCTGGGAGCCGGCTGGAGGCACTGAGACCCCACTTAAAGTACCACAAGGGTGCAAGACGGGTGCTGTCTGGGAGGCAGAGCAGAGAGGGACTCAGCAGTCACATCTAACCTGTAGTTCAGTGGTCACATGTGTCCCAGGATAACTACGAAAGCAGCAAAACGCAATTGTAGATGACAACCTCATGTCACAGCATCTAACGGTTGGACACCACCGCCTGGGTTACTCTTAAGCTGAGCCTTGCATCCCATGCCCATGGGAAACCCCTCTCACTCTGGGCTTGGAGACACCTCTGGGCATCAGTTTTCTCCAGTGCTTGGTGAGTCTGGTCTGGGGACCCCAGGGTCACCCCTCCTTCTAGAGCCTCTTTCTGCACTGAGGTCTCCCCTCCCCGGCCTGGAACTCTATGTGCCGCAAAGGCAGAAGCCTGCCTGCGGGTAGGAGCGCTAAGAGCCACCTATTCCCCCTGCGCTGAGACCCGGAAGACTGGCCCTGTCATCGGCTGGATCTCAACAGGATCCGATCGGGGCTGAGAGTCAGGGGGAAGCAGTGCTGTGAAGAAGCCTGTGAAGGCTGGACCTGTATGGCGGTGAGCACTTGGGAGGCAGAGGCAGGTGGATCTCTGTGAGTTCGAGCCCAGTCTGGTCTACAGAGTGAGTTCCAGGCCAGCCGGGGCTACACAGTGATATAAGACTGTCTCAAAAAACAAACAAACGAACAAAAGAATCCTGTGAAGATGACATTCCTGGGGACTCAGGGAAAAGAAGTAGGATCTCCTTCCCATCCTCATCCATTGATCCTCCATGGCTCAGCTCCTGCTGACTGTGCCATTATTCCTCTGCTTCTTCCCTGGGAAAGCCCTCCTCCCAGATGAAGCCCACTTCCCCAGGTGACACGATCCATCCTAGGTGACGCCCTCTTCCCCAGCCTTGGGCCTCCTAATTCTGTCTCCACTATACCCACTACTTTTTTCCTTGAGCCTCACACTGTCTGCCTCCAGGATGCCTCCACAAGACAACGTACATCCTGCTCCTTCCATGGCCTTCTGAATAAACTTAGGATTCCCTTGGGCTCCCCAGGCCTCTAAGGATCTGGCTGTCCAGTTCACACCACTGCCACCAACGATGTGGCCAGCCTAGAATTGACCCTTCTCTGACCAGGAACTCTGAGAGCCCAAGATACCAAGAGCAATCAGAAAGGGCAGAAAAGCTTTAGAGATTAAATACTTCTTCACTAAGTGAAATATCACAACCAAAATATGAAAATACAGAACCAGGCATGGCCGGGCGGTGGTGGCGCATGCCTTTAATCCCAGCACTCAGGAGGCAGAAGCAGGTGGATCTCTGTGAGTTCAAGGTCTGCTTGGTCTACAGAGTGAGTTCCAGGACAGCCAGGACTACATAGAGAAACCCTGAGGGGGGAAAAAAAAAAGGCATAAAGATGAGTGCCAATCTCAAGGCCGGCTAAAGGAAGCTCTTTGGGACTTCGGGGAAGATCTCTCAACGATTCATTTACCACTGAGGAAGGAGTCCAGATCACAACAAGGGGGCTGATGGAATGTTAACAGTCCTATCGATCCAAAAAGGTGACCAAGGTTATGGGTTTATCAGGAGGTGACAGTAGCTATTTTTGTATGTAATTTAGCTATCTTATTCTAGCACTTAAAAAAAAATCTTACTTTTATTTGTGCGTAGGCATTTGTGTCTGTGTGTGGGAGGCCAGAAGAGGCTGGTGGATCACCCGTGTCTGGAGTTACATGACTGTGAGCTTGCTTCACAGGGATGCTGGGAGCTGAACGGTCCTCTTGAAGAGCAGCAAGTTCTCTTGACTGCTGGGCCATCCCTCCAGCCCCCAGCACTGTTTGTACTGCCTCTAAGTGCTTCTCTCTAGTTCTGTTAACATCAGCATTCACTGCAGGTACCTTCTGATGTGTGAAGTAATCTTTGACACATCTTTGTCCGTGTAAACATGAAGAGGTTTTTGTTGGTGGTGGTGGTTGTGTGTGCGTGTGTGTGTGTGTGTGTGTGTGTGTGTGTGTGTGTGTGTGCGCTGAGACAGGGTCTCACTATGTAACTCTGGCTGTCCTGGAACTCCCTCTGTAGACCAGGTTGGCCTCAAACTCACAGAGATTTGCCTGCCTCTGCCTCCTGAGTGCTGGGATTAAAGATGTGCGCCACCGTGCCCAGCTTTGTTTTGAAACAGGGTCTCATAGTCCAGGATGACCTGGAACTGACTGTTTGCCAGGGATGACCACATATCTGATCTTCAGTCTCATCTTCCTGAGTCCTGGGATGACAGGGCTCCAACACCAAACCTAGCTGAGAGTTGTGTGTTCAGTTTGGAAATTGCATCAGAACACATTTGGATCTCAAGTGCTCAGCTGCCACTGCCAATTAGTTTTGCGGCCTGAGATTGGATGCATGGGCTTCTCAAAAACTCTACCTCTCCAACCTCCAGGTTCCATACCATGATCTATTATTGTCTTGTTTACTTAGAATTGCCAAAGTAGGAAGCTAGTGTATACCAGTAATCCCTTCACTCTAGGGGGTGAGGCAGGAGGATTGCTTCAAATTCTAAGTGAGCCTAGGCTTATATTGTGAGATAAGACCCAGTGGAGGAAAAAAAAAATCAAAAGAACTGGACAGTGGTGGTGCATGCCTTTGATCCCAGCACTTGAGAGGCAGAGACAGGCAGATCTCTGAGTTCGATGCCAGCCTGGTCAACAGAGCTAGTTCCAAGACAACCAGGGCTCTTACACAAAGAAACCTGGTCTCAAAAAAACCAACAACAACAAAAATAATATCCGAGTCTCCTAAGTGCTGGGATTAAAGTTCATACACATAAATTAGATAAATCTAAAAAGAAATGAAATTCCTCTTTGAGCTAGCAGAGCAAACAGGACTTGCTCTATAAAAAAATGAATGACCTATGGGAGCTGGGGAAATGGCTGTTATTAAAGTGCTTGCCATGTTAAAAAAAAAAAAAAAAAAAAAAAACAAAGGCCAGGCGGTGGTGGCACACGCCTTTAATCCCTGCACTCAGGAGGCAGAGCCAGGTGGATCTTTCTGAGTTCGAAGCCAGCCTGGTCTACAGAGCGAGATCCAGGAAAGGAGCAAAGCTACACAGAGAAACCCTGTCTCGAAAAACAAAAACAAAACAACAACAACCAAAAAAACACTTGTTGCTTCTGCAAACAACTTAGATTCAGTTCCCAGCACCCACATGAGGGCTCATGATCTTCTGTTAACTCCATTCCCAGGAAATCCGAAGCCCTCTTCTGACCTTTTCAGGCACCAGGCACACACATGATGCACATATTTACATGTAGACAAAACACAAATACACATTAATAAAGTCTTTATTAGCCGGTTGGGAACTGTACTGGGTATTTGGGATCCCAGTGTAGCTCAAGCCTTTCTCAGGGTGAAGTTTTAAGCACAAAACCATACTTTGGGTTGACATGCTTCAATTAACAAGAACAGTTAACCAGAATTGAACTACAGAAGCCAAAAGGCAAGGTTAGCACATTTAGAGACTTTCCCAGAACTATGGCTTTGATGAATTAGGTCTTTGTTTTCGTTTTGGCTGGTGGTACTGTCTACGTTCTGAGTTTTATGACCTGAATGGTATTCCCGTCATGGCCTCCCTTGTGCTAAGGTCTGGGGGCTGTTACAATGTCTACATGAATACTAGGCAAGCATGTACCACTCACACATACAAATGATAAATCTATGATAAATCTATGTTAGACAAATAGATAAATAAAAAAACGGTAGTCTCCTCGGATCACCGCCTTCTTCTCTACAGGTATAAAAAAGCTATGGCTTTATCGAGACCTACCAATGAGTGGTGCGGAGGACTTGAAGTCAAATTTGGGATTCAACAGAACCAAGAGACTCATGGCTGCTCAGGAGCCCTGCTCTGAAGCTTTTCTTTCAAGAGAGTTCAGGGTTCATAGTCGGGGGTGGGGTGGGGGGGGGTGGTTGGGGGGAGCCGAGGAGGGCGGGGCTGGGGGAGCAGGGAAGCAATGATAAACACAGAGAGAGTAGTCATCACTTTCTTCTGGTACTCTCAGGGGTAGAAAGTCTCACTACTCAGGAGTAGAAAGTCTCCCAGCTCAATGGGCATTGACTGGCTATCCTAGGGAAAGGAAACACTGTTGCATTCCTTAGGCAGGCGGAGGCACTCCTCCCTGCAGGGTAAACAAAGACCTAAGGGAGCAGAGTTCACATGGCAAGATAATGTAGCGAAGTCTATACTCTATGCAAGCAAGCTACAGTTGTCCTAACACACACTCGAAATGATGTTTATATACACATCATGTGTCTTAGTCAGGGTTTCTTTTGCTGCGACCAAACACCATGACTCAAAAGCAAGGTGGGGAAAAGGGTTTATTAGGCTTACACTTCAGCATTGCTGTTCATCACTGAAGGAAGTCAGGGCAGGAACTCAAACAGGGCAGGTTCCCAGACTCAGGACGCAGAGGCCATGGAAGGGTGGTGCTTACTGGCTTGCTCCCCCTCCCCTGACTTACTCAGCCTGCTTTCTTTTTTTTTTTTTTGGTTTTTCGAGACAGGGTCTCTCTGTGTAGCTTTGCGCCTTTTCCTGGAACTCACTTGGTAGCCCAGGCTGGCCTCGAACTCACAGAGATCCGCCTGGCTCTGCCTCCCGAGTGCTGGGATTAAAGGCGTGCACCACCACCGCCCACCTGAGCCTGCTTTCTTATAGAACCCAGGACCACCAGCTCAGGGATGGCACCACCCACAATGGGCTGGGCCCTCCCACATTGATCACTAATTGAGAAAATGTCTCACAGCTGGATCTCAAGGAAGTATTTCCTCAACTGAGGCTCCATCCTCTCTGATGACTGTAGCTTGTGTCAAGTTGACACAAAAACCAGTCAGTAAATCGTGCATATGTTGAAAACTATGCCTGTGTGTATGTACATACAACACACTCAAATATATTAACATTTAATATGCACAAAATAAAAATGTATTTAGTTTCTTTAATAAAAGGGTTTTTTGTTTGTTTTGCTTTTGTTTTTGAAGACAGGGTTTTCTCTTTGTAACAGCTCTGGTTGTCCTGGAACTCGCTCTATAGACTAGGCTGACCTCAAACTCAGCGATCCACTTGCCTCTGCCTCCCAAATGCTGGGATTAAAGGCGTTGGACACTGCACCTGTCTTAGGATAATTGTTTGCAACTTGCCTTTTTTTTTTCCTTGCCAGAGCCTTCCTGTATACCCCAGCCTAGTTTCAGACTCCTGATCTTCCTGCCTCATCTGACTGCTTTTTTTTTTTTTTTTTACATAAAAGAAAAGGATCAGAAATCTGTTTTAGTAATGAAACTTACCTTAGATTTTCTTTCTTTCTTTTTTTTTTAAATAAATCTTTTTTAAATTTTTTTAACTTTATTTTATGTGCATTGGTGTGAGGGTGTCAGATCCCCTGGAACTGGAGTTACAGACAGTTGTGAGCTGCCACGTGGGTGCTGGGAATTGAACCCGGGTCCTCTGGAAGACCAGCCAGTGCTCTTAACCTCTGAGCCATCTCTCCAGCTCTACCTTAAACCACTAACATTGAAACACAAACTATAAAAGAAGCACAAATTGGGGCTGTGCCTCAGTTGGAGCCTCAGTAGGAGGCTGGGCCTCCAGATGGCTCAGAGGAGACAGGCCTTTGTGCCCAAGCTGGATGACCTAAGTTTGATCCCTGGAACCCACAAGTGGAAGGAGAGGACCAGCTCTAGCAAGTTGTCCCCTGACCCCCACAGATGTCTTGTGTCATTCGTGTATGTATACAGGCACATACACACACAATAAATTATTATTATTCATTTTTAACCAGGCATGGTAATGCTGCCCTTAATCCTAGCACTCAGCAGGCAGAGACAGGTCCTGTTTCTGTGAAATCACAGCCAGCCTGGTCTATCTACCCAGCCAGAGTGACATAGTGAGACCTTGATAGTTCAGGGGTCAAGAGCACGGGCAGAGCCAGGTGCGGTGGTGGCGCACGCCTTTGATCCCAGCCCTTGGGAGGCAGAGGCAGGCGGATCTCTAAATTCAAGGCCAGCCTGAGCTACACAGAGCACTGGCTGCGCTTTCAGAGGATCCAGGTTCAATTCCCAGCACCCACATAGTAGCTCACAACTGTCTGTAACTTCAGTTCCAGGGGATCTGATGTCTCTGTCTGCTCCTCAGGATCCTGCATGCATGTGGGGCACATAAGCTTACAAAATGGAATACACACAAAAATAAAAGATAAATAATTTAAAAAAAGAAGATTTAAGAACTATGTCTTGATGTAGAAAGTTATTTTTTTTAACTTTATTTTATGTGCATTGGTGTAATGCAAAGGTGTCAGACCCCCTGGAACTGGAGTTACAGACAGTTGTGAGCTGCCACGTGGGTGCTGGGAATTGAACCCAGGTCCTCTGGAAGAGCAGCCAGTGCTCTTATCCACTGAGCCATCCCTCCAGCCCCAGAAAGTTCTTAAGAAATTTGATATTTTAAACATGCTTGTAATAAAGGGGCATGGTGGTACCAGCTTATCATCCCAGCTACACAAGAAACTGAGGCAGGAGGATTGCAAATTCAAGATCTGTCTGGACTATGGAGTGTGCTCAAAGTCAGGCAAACTAGTAGGCCCATCCCAAGGCAGTAAAAGCTGGCTGGGGAATATAACTCAGCGGTAGAGTACTTGCCTAACATATATAAGGCCTTGGGTTGAATTCCCAGTACAACAAAATATAAATGATGAGCCAAATAGGCTTGAATTGAAAACATTGTGACAAGGGCAGGTGTGGTGGTGCATGCCTTTTATATCAGCACTCAGGTGGATCTCAGTGAATTTGAGGCCCGCCTGGTCTGCAAAGCGAGTTCCAGAACAGCCAGGGCTGCTACACAGAGAAATCCTGTTATGGGAAAAAAAAACCTCAAAAAACAAAAAACAAAACAAAACAAAAATCAGTTGTGACAACTGATAAATTTTAAACAATGAAAAGGGGGGTCATTCACAGTACAAACATAACTTGCTCAAGCAGCATGTTTTTCCAGGATCTTGCCTTTACCAGCATAGTTCTGGAATATGCTTTCTGGGGGCAGAAAGAAGCGCTTCTTTTTCTGGAGTTAAGTACAACTATAAATATCTGTGACGCAGCATGACAGGACTGTGGCTGAGGCTCCCACACCTGCGTCAGGGATTGTCACCAGCTGGGGGTGGCTTCTGAGAGTGATAAAGTGTGTGGGACTCTAAGTCCGGAAGGATGCTGGGTAAGTTGGACAGGACATTGCTGGCAGGGGATTCTGCCTGGAAGTAGGACAGTCATATGGGAATTTTGCCTGTATGTATGTATGTGCATCACATGTGTGCCAGGTGCCTGTGGAGGTCAGAAGAAGGCATTAAATCCCCTGGAACTGGAGTTATATATGGTTGTGAGCCATCCTGTGGTTGCTGGGAATTGAACCTGGACCCTCTGGAAGAGCAGTCAGTGCTCTTAAGCACTGAGCCATTTCTCCAGCTCCTAGGAGAGTTATTTCTGATTGGCAGGATCTTGATGAGGATTAGTTTGGGGGCTCACCCTGTAGAGAGGTGCCCAAAGCTAGAAGCCACGGTCAGCGCTAGCCCCGTGGCTGTGCTCCGGCAGTAGAAGAAGTCCAGGCTGTGGACCTTGCACTCCCTCCGGATGGGGACCAGGAAGCTGCTCTTTGTTACTTGGAGACGTGTTACAGCGACCTGACTAGGTCTTTCCAGAAGGCTGGAGCTGGAATCCCACAGGTGCAGGAGGTCAAGGCTGGCACTGTGCCCGTTCTGCCCTGGGGACTCCCACCACTGCTCAGAGTGACACCACCCCAGCATCTCTCCCTTCTCATTAATTGGCAACTGGATGTCCACAGCCAAGGTATCCTGAGTGCTGCAGGTCCAAGTTGTGATCCTAGAGTTCCTTGGGGAGTGCCCCTACAAGAGTCTGTGGGGAAGCACACTGGCCCTAAAGAGTCAGTGGGGGCCGGGCGTGGCGCACGCCTTTAATCCCAGCATTCGGGAGGCAGAGCCAAGTGAATCTCTGTGAGTTCGAGTCCAGCCTGGTCGACCAAGTGAGATCCAGGACAGGCTCCAAAGCTATACAGAGAAATACTGTCTTGGGGGGTGGGAAAAAGAGTCCGTGGGGAGCTGAGGCATCCACCGGCGCCCTCTGCAGAGCCAAGCTGGTAGTGCTGCTTGCCCAGAGGGAAAGAGGCCAGGGAAGCTGGGCCTGGCTGAAGATCCTCAAAGACCAGGGAAGAGCAGGACTGCGATTCCCTTTCTGCCCCTCTTGCCAGGTCTTCTGCTTCTGTTTTTCATTTCCTCTCAAAAGACAGTTAGGGGTTCGGCTCTGCCTGAGACTTGCCCAGCGTGGTAAGCCGTGGGCTGAGCCTGAAGACCTTTGTCCTTTGCTCTGTCACAGTGAAATGTCAGCACTGAACAATGTAACACTATGTCACATCAAGCATTCATGTGAAACCAGTACCCCCAAAGGACGTGGGCCAAAAGAGGGTCCTTTCAGCTTTTGAGACAGAACCCCTGTCTTGGCGTGACTATTGCTGTGACCAAACACCATGACCAAAAGCAGCTTGGGAAGGAAAGGGTTAATTTGGCTTATACATTCTGAGTCAAAGCCCATTCAGGAAACCCAAGGTAGGAATTCAAACTGGGTGGGAACCTGGGGCAGGAGCTGAAGCAGAAGCCATGGAGGGAGCTGCTTACCGGCTTGGTCTCCACGGCTTGCTCAGCCTGCTTTCTTTCTTTTCTTTTCTCTCTTTTTTTTTTTTTTTTTTGGTTTTTCGAGACAGGGTTTCTCTGTGTAGCTTTGCGCCTTTCCTGGATCTCACTCTGTAGACCAGGCTGGCCTTGAACTCACAGAGACCCACCTGGCTCTGCCTCCCGAGTGCTGGGATTAAAGGCGTGCGCCACGACTGCCCGGCTCAGCCTGCTTTTTTATTTTATTATTATTATTTTTTAATCCCCCAGCATTTATTTTTTTTACACTCATGATATTAATTACATTTGTGGTATTCACTGACTACATTCGCCGTATTCATTTAGTAACTATATTTATGATCTTCATTAATTACATTAATTATATTGATTTATTACATTCATGATATTATGTCCTGATACTATCCATTTGTGGGGCTTTTCCATCACACAAAACAGAAATTCTGTATTTAGGAAATCATTGCTCTATATTCCTTTCTTCTCCATCTTGAGATAACGTCTAATCTTTCTGTCTCTATGAATTTGTATATTCTATATATTTCATGTAGTACAATTCTATAGTACTTGTCCCTTTTTTTAATGTAAAAACATCTTATGTACAGCTGCAGGAGAAATAACACACAGATAGCTTGAACATAAAAACAGGTTATAATTCAAAAGTCCAGGGTTATTTGAAACTGGAAAATATTTTCTCTGTAGAAAATAGTGAAAATGATAACATTTCCCAATAAGCCCTTTGAAGCCACATAGTAGCAGAATTATAAATATAAATATTGATTGATTCTGGGATACAGAAGAGACCTGTCTGCATCGTTCAGAGAGCTATGTTTTACTTAAGTTGTGTAAGTGAAGGCATCTCAAGGATTCCAAATGCTGTATCGGTTAAGCACTAACCAGCCTGGAGGGAAGAGCCAGAGTCAAGGACCCAGCAGAACAGTCAGGCCAGGAGATATATGAAGAGGAATGTGACCAGCAAGGAATCAGAGGACTAGAGAGAAACCAGAGCTAGGATGATGCCAGGTGCTGAAGGTCACTGGGAGCTCGGGGAATTGGTGACCTGCTGGGGCTGAGGAGGGAGAGAAGGACAGAGTAGATTTTGGCCTACTTCAGCTCTAAGGCCAAGGCGAGGGAAGCCATGACCTTGGTTTGTCACTCTGGACTGGAAGGCTGGAATTACAAGCCATCACACGGCTCATAGTGGCCTCCTGCTTTTCCCAGGTCCCTTCGTCTCTTGTGTCTACATGGTGTCTGTCTATGTCTACGCTTCTCATTCTTCGACTAAGCCCTGTAGACCTTTTCTGTAATCTGTCCTGATATCCATTTCTTTCTTTCTTTCTTTCTTTCTTTCTTTCTTTCTTTCTTTCTTTCTTTCTTTCTTTCTTTCTTTTTTTTCGTTTTTCAAGACAGGGTTTCTCTGTGTAGCTTTGTGCCTTTCCTGGATCTCGCTCTGTAGCCCAGGCTGGCTTCGAACTCAGAAAGATCAGCCTGGCTCTGCCTCTCGAGTGCTGGGATTAAAGGTGTGCGCCACCACCACCTGGCAGCCAGTGATTCTTTGAGAGACAGAGTTACCAAATGGCAAGAGTGACATGGCTTGACATTTTCTTCTAGCTCAGCCTGGCACGTGCTAGGTCGGTCATCTGCCACTAAGCCACACCGCTGGTACAAATACTGACTGGAACCGCATCACAAAAATAAGTAACTACCCACAGATACAGAAGTAAACTTGGGGTCACCAGAGGATGGGGGTTCTAGGAAGTGGAACCTGCAACGATTAGAGCCCAGGCTCGGCTCCAGGAGGAAAGGGACAGAGGGGGAGCAGGAGTGCCTGGCAGAGCGCCCTGGGCATCTGCCAACACCTTTCAAGTAGGAATTGCTAAGTCCTTTGGGGGACAGGGAAGAGGCCTGGAGCCGGAGCAGAAAGGAAGCAGGTACCGCGGGGACTCGAACCCCGGCCCAGGAGCATGGGCGTGCCACCACCAGTGCCTTTTGCTTTTTCCTGCTCACATTCTCACAGAGAAAGGTGAAAAGCAAAACCTGAGCGCGGCCGTGAGCCGCGGTCAGGAAAAGAAACACCTGCGGCGACTCCATGCCCTCCCAGGCTCGCTCCTGCCTGTCCTGATGCCCTGCTATCGGCTCGGGGGACTCAAGTCCCCCTGCCTCCCATACGCGTTCCCCACCCTGCATGAGAAGAGAAGGAAATCAGACCCGAAAGGTGAGCCACAGGTCACAGCCTGTTTGCCCAGAGTCAGCGTGAGTGTGACCAGTTTGGCATGAGTCTCCAGAAAGGTTCTACGTCACCTGAGGGATGCCTCGGGATGCTACTTTCATTTTACGTTCTTCCCACAGCTTCCAACTTGATGCCGATAACACAATTAAGCAGATCTAAGAACTAAGGGAGCTTTCAAGACTTGCTTTAGCTCAAGTGCAGCGGGTCCTCCAAGTTTGCTGGGTCCCAGCCACCTAAGTCATGCGGACGGCCCACCTGCCTTCCACTCTCTGAGCTTGTGGTCAGCAGCAGTCCTTCCAGGGAGGGCACTGCCACGGTTTGGAAAAGAAGTCAGGCTGGAAGCAGTGTCCCCACCAGCCTTCTTGTTGTGACCTCTAGCATGCCATCCAGGTTCCAGTGAGGGTGTCACTAAGGTCCCAGAGCCACAAGGTGAACAGAGCACCCCTGTAAATCCTGCAGTCCTCTTCATGTCATTTGGAGAGACTCAGGAAACCATGTCCTCAGCAAGGTCCAGGTGAGAAACTGAGGGCTGAGGGTTGTAACAGGATCCTCTTAACTCATGCCCAGGTATCTGAGCAGTCAGCTCCACTTCATAACTACGCCTACACCACAGGTTCACATGCACACACATGCAAACACACAGTAGGGCTCACACACACACATATGCACACATACAATAGGTTCACACACACACAAACATAAACCACACGTTCACATGCACACACATGCAAACACACAGTAGGGCTCTCACACACACACATATGGACACACAGTAGGTTCACACACGCACAAACCACAGGTTCACAAGCACACACACATATATGCAAACACACAGTAGGCTCAGATGCACACACAAACATACACCACAGATTCACATGCATACATATACAAACACAAAGTAGATACACACACACACACAGAGGTGCATGGAGCACCACGTAGGCCGACCCTTGCAGACCCCACCATCTCCATCCCCTCCCCCTTCTCCCCAGCCCTCTGGCTGGTACCCCTTTTCTCTCCCAGCCTCCCTTCAGCTCCCCACTTGGCAAAGAGCAGATGTACTCACTGCAGCAGCAGAAGACACTGGTCATCTAAGTCCCAACCTGACTCACAGAGCTTGGGGCTTACGAGCCCATGGAAATGGGGGAGTCAGAGCACACCCTGTAAGATGAGCAAAGCATTAATTCAACATGGTGGTAACAAGACCCTCAGGTGCGCCTGCAGGAACCCCAAGAGTTGATCCACATGGGGAACAAGACCGCTGGTTAATAGGTGAGGGTAAAAATGGCTTCCAGGAGCTCTGGCGCTGTCAGCCAATGAGCAGAAGAGAAAGAGTTTTGAAAAGGGTGAAAACAAAACAGTTTTCCTGATGGCCTGAGAGAACCATCCAGAACACAGAGCAGGAAGGCCTAAGGAACTGCTGCTCCCTTTGGCCAGTGGGGAAGAAAGGCCAGGGCACAATGTCTCTACACCATTAGGAGTGATAAATGCTGGCACCTGCTCATGTGGCTCAGGTGGCGGGGACAAGGCTGCTTCCTGGAACGTACTCAGTCCAAAGGCACACCATCGCAAATAAGCACCAACCACACAGGGCAAAGTTCACTGCGGTCAAGACTGTGCATGCAGGTGTGTGCGTGTAGATGGGGGGCTGTAGCTGATGAGTTGGCACCTCAGCAGCTAATGCAGCACTGATAGAATGCAGTTCAGACCTTTTATTCCACAGGAATACAACCATGGATTTGTCCCCAGAACACAGGGAGAGGTTCATCCACTGTGACAAAGAATACCTCTGGCCAGCCATGGAGCATTTATAACCTTTAGTGGCTGGGTATGATGGCATATGTCTGTGCTGCAAGCCCAGCACTTGAAAGGCCAGGGTCTCAAGTTCAAAGCTGGCCTGGGCTACATAAAAAAAAAAAAAAAAACACATAACAAACAATAACAAGAAAAATAGGGAGCCAGGTGTAGTGGCCCCCACCTTTGATCCCAGTGCCTGGGAGGTAGAGGTAGGCAGGCAGATCTCTGAGTTCGAGGCTAGTTTTGAGATCCTGTCTCAAAACAAACAAACAAAAACAAAAAAACAAAACTAAAATAGAAAGGGAGCCATATGTTCTACAATGCAGAAACTGCATTCCTACTTTCTCAGGCCACTACACATTACATCACACACGGACTTCAGGAACTGAGAAATAAAACTGCCAAGCACTTGGAAGCTGGAGGGCTAAGTTTAAATCACACAGCAAAATTAAAACCACACAAAAAAAAAAAAAAAAAAAAACACAAACAGAGCAGAGATAGCAAATCTATTTCTTAATATAGAGGAGAAACCCTTAGGAGCCTGGGGTCACAGGCAGTCCTGCCCACCTGTCATGGCTGAGGCTCTGGCAGGCACTCCTAAGCCCGAGAAGGCCTCTATTCTCACTCCTGGCTGTCCTACATTCTTTTGTACCTAGAGGGCAACTGTCACCTTTACTCCGTCATTTCACTCCTGGCTTGTGCCATCACCGTCTGAGGCCTGGTCCTGTGACAATCAGGGCAGGCTCAGTCACCTTGCTTGTCCACAGGTCTGCTCACAGGTCTTCCTCGCTGAGGAAGGCACCGATGAAATCTGAAGCATGGCCAACAGAGCACTATTTTCTTTGCTGGAAGCCCCAAGCACCTGCTCCCTGGTGGTTTCAAGTGGCCTCCTCAGAGATGCTCCAGCATCAGCAACTGAGGAAGGGCCTTAGCAAAGGCCGGAACCAGAGCAAGACTCCACTACTGCTACCTCCCCTTTCTGACGACAGAAGTGTGTGTGACCTGGATGGGCATCAATAGGTTAAGCGTAGAATACAATCCAAGGAGACCAGAAGAGAAGAATCAATGAAACCCAAGTGAACTAACTCTCCACATTAGCAGAGGTCTGGGGACAGAGCTGAGCAGCGGCCTTGTGTGTGCAAGGCCTTGGGTTTCATCCCCAGCACCAAAAACAAAACAAAAACCAGACAGAGCTGCTTGCTTCCTCTAAAGCTTCTTGGAAAAGGCCAAACTGGATGTCTTCAAAGTCTATTCAAGAGAAAGAAAAACCAGGAATTAAACCAGGAGAAAGGCCATTCTTAAGGAGGGTGTCAAATTAAATATTTATAAAAAACAAAAGCAAACCGCTACACTAGCATGCATGAAATGGCAATTTTCTTGAAAGAAAAATGTTTTAAAGATGACTTACAATGAGACAGAAATACTGAGTAGTCCAATAACCCTAGAACAATGACTTCCAGAGAGCCTGAGCCTCCCGAGGAGCGCCAGGTACCTTGGTGTCGCATGACACCGTATGCCGTGCATCTGTGGGTGCAGAGAAGGCGGCTGTGTCCTACAGGTATTTCTCCTCCCCTGGCCCAGCACTGTGCTCCTCAACCTCACACTGAAGTTGTCCCCACTTCATTGTTGAGAAGAGGCCTCCGAGAATTTAAGAAATGTAGCCTGGGGGTGGCGATGGTGAAGTAGCTTGGCTGTTAAGAGCATTAACTACTCAGCCAGAGGACCCAGGTTCAAATCCTAGCACCTACAGGGCAGCTCACTTCCATTTGTAACTCCAGGCTCAGGAGATCTGATGCCCTCTCTGGCCTCCATGACCGCTGCATGAATGTGATGCACAGACATACAAACACCTATGTACATACATACATACCAAAAAATAAATAAATGAAAAGAAATGTAGACGGGCCAGCGGCATCCTGTAGTCCCAGATACTTGGAGACTAAAGTAACAAGATCGCTTGAGACCAGTTGGGTAACAGTGAGATTTTTGTCCCTTAGAAACCAGACAAAACTAAAATACCAACAACCTGAGAAACACCTATGGGCTGTGCCAAACCAGACTTCCCAACTGTCTCTAATAACATCCAAACCCCAACCTTCTGTCAGTGTCCTGAAGTCCACGTCGCCTTCAATGTCAGCAAAATAAAACTCCAGGTTTGGTGGGGCATGGTGGCACATACCTTTAGCTCTGGCACTGAGGGAGCAGAGAAGGCCAGCTGGGGCTGACTAGTGGGACCCTGTCTCAAACAAACAAAACCATAGGCCTGGGAATGGCTTAGGTTTAGCAATCATAGATGAGCTATTACTAATATTAACGAAACCGTTAATGTGATGATGCAGAGACTGGCTGGTACATATACCCCACATCCCCATGCAGCTGTGCCTCTAAGGAGACAGCCCTGTACTTACAGCCTTATGCTCCAACTCAACAGCTGCTCAGAAGACAAAGCATTTGAAGTATTGGACATTAACTCAGCATCCTATCTACAGGGTCAAGGTGCATGTTTGACTATGAAAAGATGCCAAGTTGCTCTTTTTGGAACATTGGTTAAGCTCAGGAAGCTGAGAAGCTCATTTGCAGAAAGACAGACTCATCCTACAGCGGCAGCGGTCCGGTGCTCCAGCATCTCACAACCACCCCGAGGCACTCTCACCTACCTCCCGGAGTGAGCACAGGGTACCCTGATGATGGTCCAGCTCAGTCTTAAGGGCCCTGCAGGCTACGGAAATTCTCCAGCATTCAGAGGATTAGAATAACACACTTTTTCAGGGACCCAGGGTCTCATGTGGAGCCCAGATGACTAGAGAAGGGATGTCTGAAGAGAGAATGAGAGGCACGTAAACGGAGCCAACTCTTCCATCAAGGCAGGACTTGATCCTTCCACAACCCAGCAGCTCATAATAGCATACAATTATCTCGATTTTCCTAATAAAGCTGTTCTTAACTTTCAAAAAATAAAAGTACAAGACTGAATAAATAAATCCACCATCATGGTTTTTAAAAATGAAGATTTTTGATCAATCAAGTAAACAAGTGGATGTCTTCCCAGGACCGCCATGTCACACGGCACAGGAGGCTGCAGCTGGTTCACCTTGCGGGGACCCATCAGTCACACAGGTGCTACCTTTCCTCCACCTAAAATCTGTGGTCTCTGGGACACGGCAGCATGAACTCTGAGCAAGCCACGTGTCTGCTTCCTCTACAATCGGGTTACTTTTTAACTCTTGCAGTAGTGGAGAGAAAGCCTTAGGTAAGCTCTCTACTATGTGAGCTACATTCCTAGCTTCCAGATGACTTGTAGAACATAGATTTGGGCCAGCAATGTGGCTCAGTAGGTAAACACTTGACCACCTGAGTTTGGTCCCTGGACTCTTGTGGTAGAGGACAAAAACTGGTCCCCACACATCTATACACACAATATATACATTAATTATGTTAAAAGACACTATCTGGGGATATGGTTCATTAGCAGATGCTTGCCCAGCACACAAGAGGCCTTGGGTTCAGCCAGGTAGTGGCGGCAGCTGTGGCGGCTCACACTTTTTTTTTTTTTTTTTTTTTTTTTTTGGTTTTTCGAGACAGGGTTTCTCTGTGTAGCTTTGCGCCTGTCCTGGAACTCACTTGGTAGCCCAGGCTGGCCTCGAACTCACAGAGATGGCTCACACTTTTAAAACAAAACCAAAAAAGAAGTCCTGGGTTTAATGCACACACACACACACACACACACACACACACACACACACACACACACACACCTACTTGAAAAACAAAGGACTAGTACCACAGGCAGGGCCTCAAGGCAGCCATGCTCCTGGCTGACAGAGCATGGAAAGGTGCTTGCCGACACCTCTGCTGCCTCTTCACATCCACCAGGACGGCCGGCTGGTCAGACAGTGACCAGGGCTCCTGAGAATACGGAGAGCCGGGACCCTTGGACATTAGTAATGACATGGAAACTGGAACAGCACTGGACACAGTTGGCAGCTCCTCAGAACAATTACGAACCAGCAACTGCATCATCTGGAAGAATCTCCTCCGAAGCACACAAACCACAGAAGCACTCACATAAAGACTTGAACACGGGCTGGAGAGATGGCTCAGAGGTTAAGAGCACTGCTTGCTCTTCCAAAGGTCCTGAGTTCAACTCTCAACAACCACATGGAGGCTCACAACCATCTGTAATGAGATCTGGCACCCTCTTCTGACCTGCAGGGATACACGCAGGCAGAATACTGTATACATAATAAATAAATCTTTAAAAAAAAAAAAGACTTGAACACAAATGTTCATAGCAGTATTGTTTACAACAGGCAATAAGCAGAAACACTCCAAACCTCCAACGGAATGGATAAACAAAATGTGGTAGGTCAATAGAGTGGAATATTATTCAGCCACAATGAGGAATAACATTTTATCATACATATCATCTGCAATACCTTGAAGAACTTATGCCATGTGAGGAAGGCAGACATGAGGAGATAAATGGTGCATTATGCTTCCATGAGGTACCAAGAACAGGCAGATTCACAGGGTGGGAAACACAAAGGCTATGGAGACCAGAGGGAGGAATGGCTAGGCGGCTGTGAGGGCGGAGTCTCCATCTGTGCTAAAACCAAGTCAACAGCTGCGCAAAATTGAATATACCCAACCACAGAACTACTACCTCACAGTGCCAGATTTTGAGTTATATTTTATGAGTTATAACTCAATTTTCCAAAAAATCAATGTTTTAAAAGAAAGCTTCACAACTTTAATCCCAGCACTTGGGAGGCAGAGGCAGGCTGATCTCTGTGAGTTCAAGACCAGCCTGGGCTACAGAGTGAGTTCCCAGACAGCCAGGGCTGTTATAGAGAAACCTTATCTCAGAAAAAAAAAAAAAAAGCTTTATAATTTTTTCACCAAAAATAAAAAAGGAATATTGAAATACATACATGAATATTTAAACTGTAAAACAAGCCATTCATCCTGTGGACCAAGCAGAACAAGGGCCTCTCAAAGCATCATGAAGTGGGCGCTGATATGCAGCTCCTAGGGCCAGTGTGGATCCCACTAGTGAGCTGTGTGGGATGTAACTGTGACATTCACTGCCTCTTAGTTATTATATATAGTGAATTTGAACAAAACAGGAGGAGAGAGATGCGTGGAAGATGGACAGGTCCCATGGCTGACATAACCAGACTGGAAAACCCATGAGGACAGGGTCTTCCCGTGTCAAGAGTGCCTCCTAACTCACATCTGAGGTAATGATCATAACCTCACAGATGGAGAAGCTCTGGCTGGAGAGGGTCATGAAGTGACAGAGACAGGTCCAGGGTGAGAGCTGGTGTCCTGACTCAGAGTTCCTGTGTCTTTAGCCAATACGCTGTTTGCCTCCCCAGTGGCCCTCGTGATGAAGCCAGTGTCTGCCCCAGTCAGTGTCTGCACTTCCAGGGCGAGTATGTGTGGAACGTGTCTTTTCACGGGCTACCATCAGTCACTTTAACAGAAATCCACACCCAGCCACACACCAAAACATTTTGCTTCAAGAAACAAATCGCATGAATGCACAAAACTTAGGTGAGGAGGCCTTGGTTCTACCTTATTAATAATGGCTTTGTCTGCATGAGGTGTACCCAGGTTTACCAAGAGATCTGGGTAGCAATGGGGTGTCGACTGACCTTTGTATTTGTTGAAGCAGGAGTGCTGATAGAGAACTCCGAGGCTCCCGTCCTGTGCCTGCTCTTTGGCATCAGGAACCAGGAACCCTGAACGCACGAGGAGTCATCAGCTGCCTGTGAACTGAACAAGCTGTGTGGTAACAGATCACTGCACACCAGCATCAGCACCATTTCTGTGTAGCAGGAACAGTATCTGTGAGATGCACACACAAGAAGGTACGTGTATCATGATGTAGAAACAGCCTGAAGTCAAGAAAGGCACTGGGATAGCCTCAGGAAAGGCAGCTCCAGTCAACTACACCAAAGAAACCCATTATTTAGCTAATAATTCATGGTGCTGAGGAAATCAGCCATCTTGAAACAATCAAATTAGATTCTTACCTGACGTCGTATACCAAAAAACTTCTGGAAGCTTAAATTAGGGCTGAATGTCAAAACGGATCCAGAAGAAAGTGTGGTGTATATGATACGCTGACAGCAATGACTGCCAGGCCTGTTTCAAAATTAAAAACTATTGCGTGAGGTCTTCAAAAACAAACTGCCAACCTGAAAAACGTGAGCGTCCACAGAGCACCGGTTGGCCGAACTCCCACATGCTTCCAGAAATTATAGCTGGCACGTGAGTCCTGGCTCCATCCGCAGCACCAAACCAAGAGCAAACCCAGAGATTGTGCTCATTCTTAAAACCAGGGAAGAGCAAAATCAAAGACGGAGCTGCCAGACTGAGGAGCTCTTTCCCTGTCATCTGCTGGAAACGGCTGACCTTATCCACAGGGGACACCAGACAACTGCAGTTCCAGGTTTTCCAACAGTTCCTAACTCTGGGCCAGCAATTTCAGTCCTGAGAAAGAACTTCTCCCTGCCCTTTCCCAACAGTAAGCCAGAAAACATTCCACGAAGAAAGAGAAGAAGGCCCACGTAGATAGGTATTTAGTATTTAGTAATATGAACTCAATGTTCACCAAAACAGCCCAGTTGTTCTGCAGAGTGGGAGTGGGCTGTTCAAATGTGGCTACAGTTCTGTTAGTCCAAAAGGCTGGAATGCAAGACAAGATGTGGTGACCCTGCACCCCTATTGCACCATGTACCCACAGAATTCTCTGGAAAGCAAGAGGCCACTGTGTCACCAACTCATTTGCAGTTTTAACATGAACAGTATCACTTTAGCAAAAACTGGAGGAAACTTGCTGAGATGGGTCAGAACAGCAGCGGAGAGTAAGGCAAGGCCTCACTGTGACACGCAGTGGAGTCACACACAGCAGAGGGGACAGCGGGGTCACACACAGCAGAGGGGACAGCGGGGTCACACACAGCAGAGGGGACAGTGGTCCCCAGAGTGAAGGGAGGGGCCCAGCATGGCTTTCTGGAAGGGAAGAGGCTGCCAGGCAGAAGCTGGCTCCACTGTCTGGTGTCCAATGCTCTGGGACCTTGAGAGGCAAGGAAGAGCCAGAGGGAGCCTGCTCTCCTGGCACTTGGTGGCCTTAGAGGACAGAGTACCTTAATCTAGAAAGTGGAACGGGTGTATTGGAGGACACAGCAGCTCAGATACAAGCAAGACTGAATGCAGCTTTTCACAAGTGTCATGGCCACCTTCCTAGTACAGTTTGTTTCTTCAGGGAAGATTTTCTACAGCCCAGCTGCAGAGGCTGGCCTTAAACACCTAGTCCCCCTGCTTCCGCTGTCCCCGCGCTGGGATGACAGATGTGCATTATCATGCCTGGTTTGACTTTAGTTTTCAATCTACTTGAGGTAAGAACCAGGAAGCTGCCTGAGATTCGAAATCCATTATCATTCCAACACAACCTGGTGGTAAATTCTGGCAGAAACAAGCAGTGTTAGGCACTCACCAGCCCCAACAGAACTCCATGGCTAGTAGGAGACCAAACACTAACCATTGAACAAAACCGAGAGTTCCAGACTCCAGAGCAGGTGTGAAAGCGCGGAGCTGCCAGCTGGGAGCCCTCAGCCTCCCTCAGGCCTGGCTCTGACACCCAAACCAGTGTCCCAAGGAATAAAAACTCACTGATCACTGCTTGTGATGAGCTGAAAACCCTGGAAATAGCCTGAAGGCATCAGTAGGAAAAGGGTCAAAATTACTGTGCCTACACGACAAGATTAAATATTACAGAGCTATAAATAGAGTACACATTACATGATTCCATTTAAAAGCAGTAATATTAGATAAATTCATGAAGGGGAGATGTCTTAGGAATGTAAGCCCTGGCAGCTATCATGAGAGAGGGACATGGAGATGACATGTTGGGCTTTTTAAGTATTACTTCTAAGTTCATGACTAGTAATTTCTAAAAGTTGCCACAATTGTCCTAATAACCCCGCTCATTACAACAGTACCTACAGAAACATTGCTCCAGGTTTACCCAAATCTGCAAAATTTTTGGTCCCCTTAGAAAAGTTGCTCTGATGGAAGGAGAAGCCGAGGATGAGCCAGTGTGATGCGGACACCGAGCTAGGCTGGGTGTGCTCAGCTGTCTGTCTCAGGACAGACTAACTTCAACAACTATACTTTGGCAAAATCACATTTTTTGTGTCTTGGACCGTGGAGTCCCTATGGTAACTAAGTCACGGCCATTAAATTTCCACACAGATGACAAGAATCTAACATACCAGGTAGTCTCCATGGGCCACTGTGCATTTGTGACATAGCTAAGAAAGCAACTGGCAGAAATGTGAAGTTTCAACATAAACACGTGACTCTTACACTCAGGCACGCAGGCCTGCTACCATTGGAGGGCAGCAGAGTGGAACATGGCAGTCTCTGACGCACAACTGCCATCCATCCAGACGCTGAGGCACGGGGTTGCCTGTGAAGATGGTCTCACAGTACAACTGTCAACTCCATAACATTAGAGAGGCCACTTCTGTCAGTGGCAGGACAGCCAGGGTATATTCACAGGACTAAGCAAAACTGTGTCATCACGAGATGGTGAGCAAGACTATCCTATCATTAGACACAAGAAAATGACGCAACCTATCTCCCATAAAGACATACGAATCAGAGATCAGCAGGACACAGCATATGGGTAACAACGGTCACCTCCGGGTTGTGAGAATGCTCAACCCGAGTTCTGTTCGAGTTGCTTCTCTAATGATGCTGTAGAAGAAGCAACCCAGTCATCCTCATGAGGACTCAATGAATTCTGTACACAGCAAGAAAGAGATGAATTCTATCTAATTAAAAAAGTTCCAGAAGATTACAGCCATTTTAATTCTTCTACAAAGTTACAGATAACCAAATATATGCTTTGAAAAATTCGTTTGGATATGGCTTTTTTAGGTCTGCTGTTGGCCTGCGAGGGCCCTGGGGTGCATTGTGACAGGTACAGAGGGAGAAAGTGACTTCACCCACTGCCTCGGTTTTCATATTGATAGAAGAGTCAGACATGTTGGCCAATTATTAAAAAATAAGGAAGCAAATGAAAGAGCCACACTATGAGCCAAAGATTAGGATTAGCCTAGTCTGTGCATTCAAGTTTCAGCAAGGGACAGAGGGTACAGGGAGCGTCAGCCCCAGTCAGTGCCTTCCTACCAGCTTTTAAAACAGTGCAAGTTGTTAAGATGGTTGCTTCATTTGTAAAGACAAAAACTAGAGCCTAAAATCCCCAATGCTTCAGACATGATTACGAGAGACTGGTATTGGGAAAGCTGGAGCAATAGCTTACCACCACACCTGCAGCAGAAGGAACTCACTGCACGAAAAGGAAGGCCTTCTGTGCCCACAGATCGAGCCCAGGCATGCGCAGCTGAAGAAAACTGAGAAGCGACTCCAAGTAACTTATCAGTTATGGTCAAACTTCCACGGCTTAAGTCCTTGTACATCACATAGATCTTGGTTTGATACTTAAGAGGACAATAAGGAGACAAGATGTGACAGAACCAGTCAAAACCAGCCCTCTCAACTACACAAACACTGCAGGGTCCTCAAGGCCAGAGACGAGAATCCGGAGAGTGGGGTAAGCAATTAAACCCTCTCAGCCTAGCCAGTCATTACGGAAACGGAGACTAAGACAAAGCACTTTTGAGGTCTGAGGATGTAACTCAGTGGTAAAGAGTACCTGCCCAGGGTTTGTTTGTTTTTTGTTTAAAATAACAATATAGACTTTACAATGTTAAATTTGGCAATGATTTCTTAGATATGACACCAAAAGTGCATACAAAGGCAAACACACATTACGAATTTCAAAACTTAAATCTGCGGCTGGGAAGATGGCTCACTGGGTAAAGGCACTTGCTGCCACGCCTGGCGGACAACTGAGTTCAACCCCTCAGGTCCACAGGGTGGAGGAAAGAATCGACTCCCACAAGTAGGGCACGGGCATGTCTAGATGAGCGAAATCAGGCACAAAACAATACGTGTAACTATTACAAAAAAGGAAAACTGAACAGAACGGGACAGAAGGCAACTTTATGGAATGGGGAAACGCCAGCTAAACCGTATAAGAGTTAATGTTCAGAATACAGACGACTCCTACAGGTCAACAATGGGAAGAAATCCACAACCTTTTAAACATGAAAAGGACCTGAATGGGCATTTTCCAAGAAGTTTACACGATCAATACGTACATGGAATGGAAGACCACAATGAAATGTCACCTAACATCCACCAGGATGGTTGTGCTGTACCCTAAATAACTGAAAATGAGTCTCAGGGAGATGTATCTGTGCACCATCCCCACCACAGTGAAGTCCTAACAGCAACTGGCCAAGGGTAGGAGCAACACCAGTGTGCTCATCAGCACACCAATACCAAAAAATATACAAAACATCAATTATCTAGCTTGTATGAAAGCAAAGAAAATCACACACCAAGAGGAACTGTAAAGATACTTTGTAAGCAAATCAACCAGTCAAGATAAATACTGGGTTGCAGTGGATAAAGTTGCTGATAGTGCAAGCCTGATCACTTGAGGGGGATCCCTGGGAGGAAGGAGAGAACCAACTCCGGACGATTGTCTTTTGACTTCCATACGCATGCCCACACACCAAAACAAATGTAATAAAAGACAAACACTGTATGAATCTACGTACATGTGGAACTTAGAGCACTCATAGAAACATAAAGCAGGAAAGGGCTGACGTTTCAGTCGCCAAGGGGGTAGTTTCAGGTTTTGCAAGGTCATGAGGTCACTTGATCAACTCAATCTGCTTAACAGCACTAAACTGTACACTTAGAAATGGCTAAAGCTTCTGAGTGCATCTTATCACAAAGATGTTAAAGTAGCAACCAGTCAAACAGTACATTGAAAGAACCTGCTAATGATAACTATGAGAGCAAATGATAAACACACAAGAAGTTGGAATCACAAAACCACCCATGCACACTGGCCAGGCACACCACTGGGAGTATACATACACACCAGCTTCACAGAACTATCCACAGAACAGTAACTCAAAAAAATCCCTTCTGGACAGCAACTGAGCAACATGAACCTAAAGTTAAGATTGACAGTCATTTCCTTCTAGAAACTGACTTGGATATCTCAAAGGAATAACAAAATATGATAAAGCTTGAGCTACAAGTCAAACCATAATTTCCTACAAGGAAAACAATACTCAAGGCAGGTGGGTGAGGCAAGCGCCTGCCGCATGAGCCTGGTGATTTCATCCCTACAACCAACTCTCGAAAGTCATCCTCTGGCCTCCCCACATTTGTCAATATTTAAATGAGATTGTTGAAATCAACAGTCATGGAATAGAGCATTTGGTACCACCAAAAAAATGCTTTGGCTCTCAGACAAGGTTTTCACTATGCATCATGGAAAATAAGTCGCAGGACAGAATTTAAGCACAACCCCACTTTCTGTGTAAAGGTCACATACAGCAGATGCCCAGAAAAGAAAAATCTGAAACAAATATGCCAATAACACTTGTTAATGGAACATAAATGAATTTTTCCCCATTTGCTTTTTTGCAGAATCTACAGTAAATCCTCTTCACGCTTGAGAACTCATTAAAAGTATTGCGAGAGGTGTGGGAAGGGAAGAGTTGTGAGTGCATCCTGTCCAAGGGCGGGTCCAGGATTCCACTAGTTCTCTTTTCCTTGACAACCCATTTGCAACCATCCTTTGAGATGAATATACAAATATTAACCTGTTGGAAGTACCCACATTTCTCTTCAGTACCAGCAGTTAAGACATGGATACCACCCAGGGTTAATGCTTCTGCAGCCCTTGGCAATGCCAATAGGTTGGCCCACATTAGAGATCCTTTTGGTCTCTTAACATCATAAGACAAACCACGGGCAGGTGTCGGAGTTGAAGTGCGCCACCACTGCCAGGCCCTGTTTATCTTTTTAAATAAAAAAACCAGCCACCTCTTCTCTCTGCTCCATTGCTTTCCATCCAGGCAGGATCAGCGTCAGCAATACCGAACGCCAGCTCAACTGTTGCCTCTGGAGTTCTAAGAATGAGCCCACACCCACTGAGGTAATATGGCCATCAATAACTCAGGACCCCAGGGCAAAGACCAGTCCTTGCAGGACATTGTGGCTCACGTCTCATCTCCAACACTTGGGAGGCTGAGGGAGGACTGCTGTGAGTCCCATACCAACCTGGGCTGTCTCAAAACAAGTAACAAAATCCAAACCAACAGCCCTCTAAATCTGCACACAGGATTGCTCAGCCTCCGGTTATCCTGTCTCTAGACCACTTTTAACGTAGCTTGGGACAACAAACTCCTTACCAGTCTGCCACAGAACATAGAAAACCTTTTAACAGTATAAAACCAAGGGTTCTGGAAAGGGAATGGAGGTGCAGAAACCAGGTAAGAAGCCAGAAGAGGTTAGGATAGACCAGACTGGAAAGGGCCGGTAGATGGGGCGTGGTGGTGCACACCTCTAATCCCAGCACTTGGGAGGTAGCTGCTAGTGGATCTTTGAGTTCTAGGCCAGTCTAGGCTACATAGTAAGACCTTGTCTCAGAGTACGAAAACTAGTAAAAACAAAGTGTGGGTAGAGAGACCAAGTCTAGACACGAAGCTCCTGAGACACCCCCATTCTGGCTTCTCATTACAAAGGGAGAGGTCACTGAGGAGCTGGCACAGCAGAGCCCCACCTCCCCCACTGCTCTCGTGGAAGACAGAAGACCACCACTCCTCACCCTTTGCTTGGTCCCTACCCAACCCCAGTTCAAGACTCATCCTTCCCAAGACAATGGTTCACTGCAGTCACAGGCTGCCCTCTGCTTACAGCTAGCCGCTTCTAGTCTAAGCTCAAAAATCTAAGCAGCAACATTTTCCAGTTGTAATGAGACACCAAAACCCAATTCATGTACAGGTTGGCTCCCATGATGAATCAGTTACATTCCTACTTGAGACTAAAAATGTGTTTACAGGCATGATACACTAACTTTAGTCATGTACCAAAAGATAAATGAAGCCCAACTCCTCAGGCAGATGAGAATTACAAGTTCACACCCAATTCTCAAGCCCGCACCAGCTTCCAAAAGAGTGAAGATATAAAAGACTCATACCTTGTTAAGGCTGTTTTCCCCAAACAAAAAAACATACCGTTTGAAATACAAACTGGGAATGTTCTGTATTATTAAGTTCCAAGTACTTCCTTACCTGGACACTCAGCATCAGATCTGCAACCCTTACCAGCTCCCAACAGTGAGCAGCCCCTGTCCCTGCTAGTTGACAGCTGCTCAGACCAGTTCTACCAGGGTGAAGGTCACCTATTCTAACTGCTTCGGTGACAGAGCTGGGACAGTGAGTCTAGGCCTGACCGTGTATGAAGTGACAGGGGGCGAGAATGTAACAGCCATACAACAATTCTAAGGAGTTTCGATCTCAAACCTTTATTTTGCTGTAAAGGAGAAAATGGTTAGTGGCTGTGCACACTTCAGAACACTTTAGTACCAACAAGGGGGTGCTGTGACCCGCTGTTACAGCTCTCTCCACAATTCCCCATTCCAACGTGACCAACACTCTGCTGTTCCAATGACAGTGATCATTCCTGGTCACAGCACATTTTAAACCACACACATCAACACAACATAAAACAGACAAAATCCCCGAGGTAACAGTACTGGGGACCTGATTTTAAGGGAAAGACAACACGAAAAGCCATTGACTGCAACTTTAGCACTCAGACACCCAGGGTTTCCAGAGTTAATTTTTACAGAGCATTATCTTAGTAAGATGTCCCCGGCAGCCCCGTTTGACTTTATTTCCCAAACTCATTTGACAATTACAGCTTCCTCTCTGCTCCGGGATGGTTTGAAAGCACCATTCAAGCTAAAAACACAATGTATTCATAGCAGCCTTAGCAAGGGTACAAACAAGGATCAGGTTTTCTACCAAACGTTACAGTAATGTCATAGCAAGTGCAAGGCCTTGTTCCCTGTCACAATGACTCATCTGTTAGTCAAGTAAGCAACCCCTGTTGTCTCCTGGTCAATCCCAGAAAGTCAGTATGTGTTTCATAAGGCATGACTCGCATATTAAATTCCTGTAGGTGTTGTATAAGGCATGACTCGCATATTAAATTCCCGTAGGTGTTGTATAAGGCATGACTTGCATATTAAATTCCTGTAGGTGTTGTATAAGGCATGACTTGCATATTAAATTCCTGTAGGTGTTGTATAAGGCATGACTCGCATATTAAATTCCTGTAGGTGTTGTATAAGGCACGACTTGCAAATTCAATTCCTTTAGATATAACAGCATTAGAATTTTCAACCACACAGTATCTGATAGGATTTGAATTATAAACCCAGCAGTCTGTCAACCTCAACAGCGGAGGCCAATGCTCTAAGAGCCCACATGTAGGCATTTACAAGCCCTTCCCCAGCACTCCTCTCTACCCCATCCCCATAGGCTGGCATGTGCTTGGGCATTCTTGATTTGAGTTTGACATCATCTTTCAAGCAACTAAAACAGTTCAGATACAACTTCAGTATTGCTCATTTAACAGCAAAGCAAAACAATTTTGCTTTTCCCCCTGTCTTAGGATTGGTATGTTCCAAGCAACTGTTACAGCACCTCAAGTATTCATTCACCCACATGAGGATTTACCATCAACTTTGACATTTTCTTTATGAGGTATTTAGTTCCCAAATTGTTATTCCCATCAATCCACATCCCTTGCTGCCCCCCCCCCCCCCCAATCCCTCATCAAACCTCTGGCCAAGACACCAATGCCAAGCTGAGCCCTGCTCTCTCCGGCAATCCCACCTCCGGTGCAAAAGTATTCTGAAGCCTGACCCAGCAAAACTCCAGGTTAAGCTGGACAGTGAAGTTTTAGATGACACCTGTGATCCCAGCAGGGTTGAGAGCAGAGGCCAGCCTAGTATACACAGCCAGGCCCCAAGTCGGAATCCCTCAGTGGGGTAACACCTGCCTACCACCCAGTACCAAAACCAAAGCCACAGAACAAGATTCCCAGGGACCACTGCAGGCCCACCATTCCCTTCTAGGTACCAGATGCTATCCCAATGCCCAAATTAGATATGCCATCTACAAAATCCCCAAAAACCTTGCAGCCAGCTTGTACCCTCCCGTACTTTTAAAAACGCAACACCCCACCCGTGTAGCGATTGGCTCCATCTAACTAATACTCTTCCACTTCAGTCATTTTACATTGAACAGCGTTCCCCAACACCCAAAAGTTTTATCACACTTAGGAATGCCTCTGACCAGTGCAGAGGCAGGCAGGCTGCAGAAGCAGGGAAGGTGTCGAGGTCACTGGGCTCCTCTGCAAACACCATCTACAAGGCATCATGCTGTGTTGAGTGTTCTACACCTTAAGCAATCTTCTCGAGGCCAAGTTCACAGCACAGACCTAAAGACTGGAGGCTTGATTTAGAAGATGCAGCAGCTGAATGCCTCTACCTCCAGGAAGGGGGCTGCTGGCTGGCATTCATGCATCCGGAGAATGGTGCTCCCAGAACAAGACATTCATCCGGAACATTCACAGCCGACAGCCACTCCGGCAGGAAGCGTCAGCCCGTCCCCACCCCCAGAAGCTGGTCTGGACCACTTAAAACGATGGCTTTCTGAACACAGGGCTTCCCGAGTAAGGCCTGGACACATGGCAGTGCAGAACTTTCTAAGCCTCTGGAATTCACTGTGTAGGCATCAACTTAGGTCGCTGTTTCCTCCAGGGTCTACCCTCTTGCACTGTTAGGACTCACTGGCAGGGGGTCCATTTCTCCTGGTGCCATCTGCTTGCCATGATGAACACTACAGTAATAAACCACGTCCATGAGGCATTTGGGTGACTGGAACCATGGCTGTGAGCCCACCCGGGGGTCCACATTCGAGCCCCACCCTCTGCAAATCAACACCAACCCTCCCCACTCAGTCAGGGTGTCCTCCACTTTTACCAGCAATACCAAGAAACCGAGTTCAAGACTCCAACACCAACTCTCTACCTTACCCAGGCTTACCAGATGACCCAGAGGCAAGGTTTTAAGTGAACCCATAACCTCAGAGTTAGAGGGAAGAGAAGGGGAAGAGAGATCACAGAAGAGGGAACCACGGAACCTAGGGAAAGTCCAGAGGGGGGTACTGCCACCTGAAAAATAAAGCTGTGATCAATGTGGCCCCAAGACGCGCGCCTTCAATCTCGGTGGTCCCCGCCAAGCAGACCTGTCAGGTGAAGACAACTCCTTGCCTCTACAACCACTCCTCGGCCACCCCTCACACCCAAGACTGGGTGCTATCAGGCCAAGCCCAAATTACGTACCACCCGGGGCCAGAGGTGTCAGCCCCGTGAAACTTAGTCCTTTCCATAAGACCAGGCCTCATCCCCAGGCGGGTTCACAACCCCTATCTGGAAAAAAAGGGTCTGCTGGTATTGTCAAGTTCAAAGTTGATCCCCACTGCCCACCTAGCCCTGGGCCCACTGCCTGTCCTTCTTCATGACATCCAGGGCCTCAAGGGCCCGGGTCTACCCGATTCACCACCTGCTCTGCCACTCAAGCTGGAACACTGGGCCCATGTGGGCCCGTGAGACCTGTGCCCTCCTGGAGGTCAAGTGCCCCCACTCCTACAGACCGCAGGGCCAGCCTGGCCTTGAAGGCTGCTGCCCCTGGGTGGACTGTTGAAGGCGCTTTGGAAGCTGCCGTCCACACGACCACTGTCCCCAAACCTAGCCTCATTTTTAGTTAACCGCCCTTCTCCCTCCCCCATGCTAGCGGCTGCCTCTGCCAGCTCTGTCCTCTGAGCCCTGAACTAGCCACTTCCTCCCCACCACTAAGACCAGACGGCAGCCCTCCTTGCCACTAACTCCTGCTGGTGGTGGGGGGGACACAACTTTTGCTTTTATAGCCCTGCGTCGCGTCACCCAGGCATTGCTCAACGGGACGATTCCTCCACGGGCACTTCAAAAAAAAAAGTTCCTCCCCGACCTAGCCAAAGGGGCCCACGAGGGGCGTTGACGGCTTCCGTCGACGGCCCCTCCCTCTGATTGCTCCGTGGTCCTTTTTTGCCCCTCACTCAGCAGGGCGTCCCGGGATGGAGGGCACATCTGACTGCTTCCAGAGGGTCGGGTGGGGGGTGGCGGGGGCCACACTGACTGGCAGGGCAGAAGGAAAAGGACAGGTCACCTCGGGTCACCACGCCCCGCAGAGGCCCGAAAGAAGGGCCGGCAGAAAGAGCGCCTGGAAAATTCCACCGGGTGGCGGAGGGATCTCTGCGGAGGCGCCGGCGGCGGCGGGGGGCGGGGCGGGCGGGCCTGCGCGTGACTCTTCGGGCGTTGTCGCCTGCTGGGCGGTGACGTCAGCGCGGGCGCCCGCAGGGCGGGGGTGGGGAAGAGCTGGCCCCGCAGTTAGGGTAGGACGCTGCGTTTGCGTCGGTTCGTGTATGGGGGGGGAAAGGGGGAAGGGGAAAGGGGGTTGCGAGCTGCGGGAAAGCAAGGTTTTTGTACGAAACACACACAGAGTGAGTGTGCGTGTATAAAGGTGAATGATTGCAGGGCGGCTTGCACAGATAAAGTGTTTTTCCAAAGCATCTTCCTTGGGGGTGTGGGAGGGTGAGAAAATGATTTTTTTTTTTTTTAAGCTGCGTTTCTCTGCGACAGTTTATGGCCTGTAGTGGGGTCCAGGGAGTGGGGTTGAAGACCTCTGGGGTGCAGGCTGGTTGTGCACTTGGGGTGGGGCCCAGCCCAGGTTCAGAAGCCGACCTTTCCCAAAGCTGAGCAGGGAGAGACAGGGTGGGGTTGGGGGGTTAGTGAGGTTTTTGAAAAGGGGAATTGTCACCGCCCGTGCCAACGAGGGGCCCCGGACAGCCTGAGACATCTCGGCTCTGGTGCCGCCTGCCCCCCCCCCAAAAAAAAACACAAAACTGTAAGGACAGTTGAAGAAAACCGAATTAGAAAGGCAGCTGGCAGGCTAACTGCCGGAAGTCTCCCAGGCTCGCCACCCACACTACAAACAAACCCACCCTGGGACAACAGGCTCCCTTGACAACCAGGAGGGGAAAACCAGGGGGGAGGACGTTCTGCCTCTGGCAGATGGAATCTGCAGGCGTGGCCGGGCCGAGTCTGCACCCTGTTCCCGGAAAACTGGTGACTCTCATGTGACCAGCAGTACAGAGGGTGATTATGTGGCAAGCGCTGGCCTGTTCACTGGTGCATGCTTAGCCTGGTTCTTATGCCATGTACATTCCTCCCCAGGACTGTCCTATCGGTCGTTTACTGGTTTATTTTCCTGCTTTTTGTTTCTTAATTCCAGACATTGTTGTTCATACTGCCCTGGAAATCACGGCAATCCTCCTGCCTCAACCTTTCCAGTGCTGGGACTCCAGGCATTTACCATTCTGTCCGCCTTTGTCCCCTCTGCTTCATCCTGGCAACATTTCCAGGCGTGGGTGATGGGGGTGGTGACCGCCGTAGAGAACAGGGAGTTGCCTGTCAAAATGTTCTAGAAAGCCAGGAGGCGTCTATGAAACCAAGCCGGAGAGGCTTCCCTGCGGCTTTGCATGCCCAGGCTGTGGAGTCAGCCCTTTCTTTCTGTTTTTGAGGTGCTTAGGCATTGTGCGACCACCTCCAGAGCCCATGGTGTTCTCTTTACTTCTGGTCTCAAAATGCCCCTCCCACACCATTCCGCGTCCCAGGAACAGCCGTTAAGACTTATTTTTGGAATGACTAGGCTAGGGCTAATATGTGCCACACAAAACTAGGGTTATAGAAAGCCTGTTGCTTGGTCACAAATAAATAGGGTACTTGTGTGCCTCACACCTGCAGCTGCTCAGTGACTGTCCCCAGTCCCCAAGGGCGATATGGCAGGTTCAGAGGTTCCTGATCTTCAAGGACAGTTTTCCTTGAGAAGAGAATGTATTTAAGGGGAGAGGTTTGGAGGCCTTGGGGGCCAGGTCTGTGACCATGGCCTTTCTTGGTGGACAGACACACAGCCTGGGTTCTGCTTGCTTCCTCTTCAGAGATGACCTTCACCGTGCTGAAGGACAAGGGTTGGGCAGCCACCGCCCAGCCAGTTTCCCCAGATCAAAACAAGCTGTCCTGGAGACTGTTGTAAACAGGGCTTTGGGTGGGGCTGAGTGGTGCCTGGCCTGATTCTACCGGGAACCTTACCATGGGCCTTCCCAACCAGCTATGGGGTTCTGGGTTGGGGGGGGGAAGGGGTCCTTTTTGTGACATCTGACACCAGGTGGGAGCCCACTCTCCAAGCCCTTTCTCAAGGACATGGCAGTCCCCATTGGCCTCGCCATCTTCTTTGGAAGTCAGCTCAACCCTGTTGATTCCAAACACAGGCACAACTCAGGGAAGGACCTCAGGATTTCCTACAAAAATTCTTGGACTAATGGGAAAAAAGTGATGATGCTCCAGGCGTGCCCTAAAGGCACGGCCACGCCAGCATTGCTGTTACCACTAGAGAATATTCTGGAACTCTAGCTACCCGCCCCATGGATCCAGTTCCTGGACTGTAGCCTCTTGGGTTCCCTTGGGCTTTTCCTGGTGCCAGAGACCACCTTAGCCTGGGCTTGTTCACACTGAGCCCTGAAACGTGGATCAGGAAACTGCCCAGTCACTGTGTGCTGGCAGGAAGCCTGCCTCTCCCAATCTGCTGGCCTTGCGTCAGCCAGAGCAGAGAAAGAGCCTGGGCCCTGCCCAAGCCTGCTAGGCTCTTCCTGTGTGGGGGGGAGGGGGAGGAGGGGCGGGGATGAGGGTGGGGGAGGGGAGGGGGCTGCACGGCTCCACCTTGCTTTCCCCATCTCTTCCAGAAGCATACTGTTTTTATGGAAACAGGTCTTACCCAGTGGCTCCACTCCTGTAGGCCAGGGCCACAGTCACCTCTCAGTGAGACTCTGGGCCCTAGCTACAAATCTGTACCCCCCCCCCCCGAACTTGATCAGTGGGGAGTGGGGTTTCTGGGCCCACAGGAGCTCTGGCAGGAGGTAGGCCCCCATGTGGGTGACTTCACAGTTTAGGTTTTCTAAAAGGTCACTCTGAATCCTGTGAGGCTCTTGGTAAATATTTGTGGACTGACTCAAACAAGGACTTCAGGTCAGTGGCACCCCATGATGTGGTGGCGGGCCCTGGTCCTGAGTACCCAAGGCTCAAGGACTAGGGTGGCCAGGGAGAAGGTGCTTTGAGAACTCAATGTAAGCAGAAGGGACTTGCGGAGAGGTCCCTGGAGGTGGAGGGCTCGGGTTCTGTTGTCCAGGTTTGCAAGGCCAAGGAGACCTGCCTGCTTCGCTCCTGTTTTCCTGGCCCTCTCAGGTCTAAAGGCAGGAAGGAGGGAAGGGGTTCTCAGACAGCAGGAGACTGCTCAGGTGTGGCACCCTGCCTTTCTTGGGCATGTGGGGTCTGTGGGCTCCTCATCTCAGAAGCCCTTTGCCAGCCTCCGAGGGTTGGCAACCCCTCAGCTAGGCCTCCTACCGTGACTTGCAGAATGTAACTTGGATGATGTCAGCCCCAGGCACTCAGAGCTCTTGGGACTGTGTTCCTGGCAGGCCCCACATACGTTCCCACATTCCGGAGCACTTAGCCTGACCTTGCCCTGGGTTCTTGAGCTCCAGGCTCCTTGGTACTCCCCTTCCTGAACCTTCTCCATGCTCACCTTTCTGTCACCATGTCCTCCAGATGGAATTGTGGGACCCAGCCCACAGGCTTTTTACCCTGGGTCCCCAATAAACCCCCATGACCCCTCTGGTGCTTACCTACTGACAAAGCCTGGCTTTCCTAGGTTCCTCAGCTTGCCCTGTGTGCCCTTTCCCAGCCTCCTTCCCAGTCCACACACTGCTAATCCTGGCAGCGGGTTCCTCTGGGGCCCTCTGCTGACACCCTGTCATATCTCTCTGCACCCTCCATAAAGCCCTTCCTCCTTCTCCAGGACCAGCTGTGTGCACACAGGGCACCCTTAAAAGGACATGTCCTCAGCCCAGGACTACTTGCCACTCTAGGGACCACACACCCTGGTACACTAGACTGTCCTTGAGCCTTCTACAACCTGCTGTGGTCTCAGTGCCATCCATGGACAATCAGAGCCGGGGCTTCTGCCAGTGCACAGTAGCAGAGCTCTGTGACCCTCTGCTGACCTCGACATCAGGCCTGTATTCAAGGCTGAGGGTGTCAGTGGTCCGTACTGACACCACCACCCAAATGCCAGGGGCAGGTGGCAGGAGACAGAAGTCCTAGAGAGGAGTTGGGACTTTAGTCTATTGTAAATCCTATTTATATAAAATAATTTAAATCTGGGATCAAGGGAGTTCCTCAGTAGTAGAGTGCTTCCCAGGATTCACAAGGCCATAGGTTTGATCCCTGGCATTATTAGAAATGAAATAGCTGGAGGGTTCAGTAGGTGGGGCGTGGAGAGGCCTGACTTAAAGAGGGCTGACAGCTGGGAAACCTGAAGGTGTGGGGTGGGTGGGCTTGAGACAGCTGCTCCTGTGGGAACTGGGTGAAACACAAGGGGGGGTCTTATGCCCACGGTCTGCCCACCTCTGGAGTTCCCCAAACAGTCCTGCTGGCTTTAAATATTTTGACAGAGTTGTTATTTACAGAAAAACAGGTTCCAAGGCAGAATCCATTTCAAGGTCCTGGATCCTGGGGTTCTTGGATACCTGGGTTCTAGAACCCAGAGGCAGGAGGAAGGTCCTGGCCATCAAGAGTCAGAGAGTGTGCTCCAGTAAGGGTTCTGTACCTGGTGGCACACCTCTGTTTCCCGAGGCTTGGACAGGCCTAGGCCAGAAATGCTGGCTCATGCTGCCTGAGGCCCAGCAGAAAGAAAGGGAGAACTCAGCTGCCCCCTGCTGGTCACAGCTGAGCCGGCTGCTTCTCTCAGGGCACAAGAAAGAGGGTTCATCCATCCCTTGGCACTGGACTTTGTGCTGAAAACTGAACCTGTGAGACCCGGCTCAGCCCTGTATCTTAGCTCTGGATGCAGTTGGGTAACCCATCTGTGTTCTCTGAAATGGGGGGTGGGTTGGGACAGGGTGGAAGCATCAGGGACGAGGATGGGCAGTGAGAATATGTCCTGAAATCTACTCTTCCTTGGGTCCAGGCTGCTCATGTCTGCCAGGCTCCAGGTCAAAGCCAGGCCTCCTTCGTGAGCTCTCTGTTCCATTTACCTTGAAGCTGAGCTGGGAGGTGGGGTGGGGAGGGCAGATGTCCTTCCGGAAGTCGTGTTGGTCACCGATCCTTTTCTGGTACCTCTTCCTATGTGTCCCCATGTTGGATGCGGCTACCTCATTTGCCAACAATGTCTTGTGTCTTCCTGGTGATCTGTGTCCCACCTCTACCCACTTCCCCTAAAAGTTAACTGATACACGCCCCCCCTGGACAACTTGGTTTAGACTGACTTTTCTTCAAGGCACTGGGGTCACCTCTGCTCTCCTCTTTCCAACATTTTTTTTTTTTTTTTTTTGCTTTTTGAGACAGGGTTTCACTGTGTAGCTCTGGCTGTCCTGGAATTCTGTAGACAAAGCTGGCTTCGAACTCCCAAGTGCTAGGCTTACAGGCATTTGCCACCATGCCCAGTGAACTGCACCCTCCTTGAAAAGTATTTAGAAGCCTGAAGTCAGGCATGGTAGCATATGCCTATCATCCCAGGAGGCTAACAGAACCAAGAGTTCAAGGCCAAGCCGAGTGGTGGTGCCTTTAATCCCATTAAAAAAAAAAAGTTCAAGGTCAGTCTGGGCAACTTATTGAGACCCTGTCTCAAAAATAAAAAAGGGCTGGGGCTGAAGAGATGGCTTAGCAGTAAAGAGCACTGGCTGCTCTTACAGAGGCTTCTGGCTCTGATCTCAGAACTCACATGGCAGCTCACAACCATTTGTAACTAGAGTTGCAAGGATCCAGTGCCCAATTCTTGGACACTTGGCATGCACTGTAAATACACGCAGGCAGAGCACCCATACAGGTAAAATAAATCTAAAATAAGGGTGAGTTTCCAGCTCAGTGATAGGCACTTGCCTAGCTTAGTCACTTCCCTTTCACTGAGGCTCCATGCCTGACAGAGGCAACCAAGAGTTTATTCTGGTTGGGTTTGAGGGTGCAGTCCACTGTGGTAAACGTGGGGGCAGGAAGGAGACAGTTGGTCATACTTGTGTCCAAAGTCATAAATTAGAGATGAACCAGGCTTAGCTTGCTTTCTCTCTCTGTTTTTTTCGAGACAAGGTTTATTTGTGTAGCCTTGGCTTTCCTGGAACTCATTGTGTAGCCCAGGCTGGCCTCGAACTCACAGAGATCCGCTTGCCTCTGCTTCCAGAGTGCTGGGATTAAAGATGTGTGCCGCCGCCGTGCCCCCCCCCCCCCCCCCCCCCCCCCGCCCCAACTGCTTTCTCCTTCTTATCGGACAACCTGTTAGGCAGCAGTGTGTGAAGCGGTGGCCAGGGTCTGAAAACTCCTGAGGGAACTGGCCACCACTGGAATAATTCCCCATGCAGGGTCCTCCCCAAGTCCTCTTTGGCTATCTCAAGGATGCCTGGAATTGATCTGGGCTCCAGACCCTCAAGTTAAGCCACCTTTAGCATTCAGCCTCTCATTTGTGGAGTCCTATCTCCAGTGCTCTGTCAAGGCAGAGCTGGTACAGGACAGGGTGGGGTACAACGCTCTCAACCCTGTCATCAAGTAGTTGGGCGAAGCTCGCTTCAAGGTCTTGTGTGGTGCCTGTGTGTATGGGAGACATATTTTGCATTTATACCATGCAACAACAGGAGACCTGGATTAGGTCCTTGGGCAGACACTGAACTGGGCTGGAGTCACGCTCTGCCAAGGTTTTCAGACGACCATGGGCCAGAAACTCCACATGGCCAGATTCCTCTCACCTGATCACTGGCCCCTTTGCAAGGCAGCCAGTCCAGCCAGCCCAGTGCAGGGAGTGTGGCAGAGCCTGGTCACAGACAGTTAGAGTGAACTGTTACTGGGTATGGTGGCATACACTTCTAACCCCAGCACAGGGAGGTAGATACAGGCTGATCGGAGTTTGAGGGTAGCCTGATCTACATAGTGATTCCAGGCCAGCCAGGACTGCATAGTAAGACCCTGTGTTATGAATCCTTTTGTACACTGTGAAGATGTGTCACTCTGGTTGGTTTAATAAAAAGCTGAATGGCCAATAGCGAGGCAGGATTTCCAGGTACACAGGATGCTGGGAAGGTCAGAGTTGCAAGGAGACATGGAGGAAGCATGACATGTAGGAGATGAGGTAGCAAGCCACGAGCCAAGTGGCAGCACATAAATTAATAGAAATGGGTTAAGTTATAAGAGCTAGTAAGCTGGGTGAGCTGCGGTGGCACATGCCTTTAATCCCAGCACTCTGGATGCAGAGGCAGGCGGATCTCTGTGAGTTCGAGGCCAGCCTGGTCTACAGAGGGAGATCCAGGGCAGGCACCAAAACTACACAGAGAAACCCTGTCTTGAAAAACCAAAACCAAACCAAACCAAAACCAAAAAACAAAACAAAACAAACAAACAAAAAACCAGGGGTTGGGGATTTAGCTCAGTGGTAGAGTGCTTGCCTAGAAGGCCCTGGGTTCAATCCTCAGCTCAAAACAAACAAACAAACAAAAACCACCAAAAAACAAACAAACAAACAAAAAAAACAAAACCCAGCTACTAAGCCTGAGCTATCAGTGGAGTTTTCATAATTAATACAAAGTCTCTATGTGGTTATTTGGGAGCTGTCTGGTAGGACAGAGACTTGCCACAACCCTGTCTCAAAACAAAGGGAAGGGGACTTTGTAGACTATCCAGGCAGTATAGAGGATGGATGAGAGACAGGGTGGGCACAGTGATGCCCTCCAAGAAAAGAAGTCTCTGAATCCTGGAGCCTCTAGTTCTTCCAGGTTACCTGGCTCTAGTATTGTCAACCTGACAAACCTCTGAGCATGCTGGTGAACGAGGCAGTTTCTAGATTCGCCTAGGTGAGGCGGGTGGGCAGCATCATCCTATGGACTAGGGTCCCAGAGAGAATAAAGGGAGAAAGCAAGCTGAGCACTAGTGTTCATCTGCTTCCTGACTGGGTGTGATGGACCACTGCTCCAGCTCCTGCTGCCGAGTTCCCTCCATGGCCGGCTGGACCCTCCAACTGTGAGCCGAACAAGCCCTTCCTTCCCTAACTGTATTCTCAGGTATTTTGTCCCAGCAACAAGTAACCAATCAAATGGCCAAAGGCAACTGAAGCTACCCAGCTGCTGACTACAGGGACAGCACCCTGTCCCAGCATCATCACAAGGCCCCAAATCAGAAAGGTTGGCGAATGGAAGAAGGTCAGAGTATGTGATGTCAGGACCGTCTGTCAGCACTAAGTCTAAGAATGGAGGGGCCAAGAGCAAAGGCATGCGGTGTCTCAGACACTGGAGTTAACTAACAGTGCCCTAGAGCCTCAGGAAGACGTGCTCCCTGCCACACCTTCAGTCAGCTCATCAAGACTCTGCTTTCCAACCTGCACAATTATGAGGTAATGACAGGCTGGACTGAGCCACTGTGGTAATGGTGATGTCACAGCGGCAACAGGAAATTGACTCTGGTGGCAGGGAACTGTTGTGGAACATTAGTTTAAGATGTTACATTCATTTACGCTGTGGAACATTTGTTTAATGCTGCAAAGATGTGTTGCATTCTTTTATGTTGCATTTGTTTAGCTGCATTCTGTGAAGTCGTGTTACTTTGCCTGCCTAAAACACCTGACTGGTCTAATAAGGAGCTGATTGGCCAATAGTGAGGCAGGAGAAAGGATAGGTGGGGCTGGCAGGCAGAGTATGAATAGGAGGAGGAATCTAGAGAAGAGGGAGGAGTGAGAAGAGGAGAGGACACCAGGGGTCAGCCACCCTGCCACCCAGCCAGCCTTGGAGTAAGAAGGAAAGAAAGATATAAAAAACATAAAGGAAAAAAGCCCAGAGGCAAAATGTAGTTAAAGAGAAACAGGATAAGTTAGAAAAGCTGACTAGAAACAAGCCAAGCTAAGGCCAGGCATTCATAAGTAAGAATAAGTCTCCATGTATTTATTTGGGAGCTGGGTGGTGGGCTCCCAAAGAGTGAAAATAAAAAATGAACCCAGGAAATAGTGTGTCCGGGTAGGAGGAAGGGGTACCAGGCACCCTGCCATGCTGGTCCAGGTCACTAGTGTGGCCCTGCCCCTCCTCCCCCCAGGTCCCTAGATACAGAGGTCTGGTCTAAGGTGCTAAGGAAGTATTGCTAACAGCTCCCAGCACATGGAGCAGACACTGAAGCACCCAGAATCTTCAAGGTCATTGTTGTCAATCAACCTGCCCGAAAGACCAAGAAACAGAGCCCTAAGTGTGTGTCATAGTAGCACCGTTAGTCACAGCAGCCCGGCAGAGGGTCACTCAGAGGACAGGGCATCGCTCTGTTAGGCATGACAGGCAACATGCCCCAGTTGTAAGATCACAGTGCCTCAGGGACACATGGCTAAGTTGAACCCAGTTTCTGGTGTCAGGGCCAAAGCTCACATCCTGCTGCCTCCGTAGCTTGCTGTGGGAAACAGCCCGGTAACCAGAAGGACCTCGGAGGCCAAGGAAGGGCAAAGGATCCGCAGAGCTCCTCCTGGACCCACCTGAGCCCAGGTCTCCCCAAACCACCTCTTCCCAGACCGAGAAGGGTGTCCGTCCAGGATCCACCAGATGAGACTTTCTTGGGGTGAAGTCCTGAGACTATATTCTAGGCACACAGGCTACGTGTAGTTAGGACACCCTGGCTATCCCATATTACAAACCATGCCAAAGTATGGTAGGCACTGATTTTATTAATTAGTCAAATGACAGGAAAGACTGAGGACACTTGCGACATCTAGTCACAGTGCTCTGTCCCGGGGGGTTAAGGCACAAGTGATGCTTAATGGAAATACATAGTTCATGTATGCACGTGCACACACACACACACACACACACACACACACACACACACGCACACACACATTCTGGAGCCATCAACAGCAGTCAGGAAGACCACGCTGTCGCCAAGAGAGTAGGCTGGCAGCTCTGGGAAGGCATATGACTCCAAGAGGACTGACTACAAGTGCAGGTGACATCACCCTACAGACAGACACTCCAAAAGTGAAGTCAGCCTTTTCTTTCTCTCTGCTGCCAAGACCTCTGGAGACCTCTGGAGCCCACTGGGCAGGTAAGCTGCTCTCACTTAGAGAAATGTGAGGGTTTGCACTCCTGTGGTTTTCCACTGAGAAGACAAAGCTGAGCTCTGTGTCTCTGGGACCCTGTGGGGATTCCCAGGAAGTACTAAGAGCTGCACACTCACCACAGTGGGGCCCAAGGGCCTGGAGAGCATCCCTCCCTGGACCAGCTCCTCTCTAGAGCAGTCGCTGCTGCCGGGGGGCAGAGCCAGGCCCCCTTTACAATATCCTTAGGAGAGAAGGCTTGGGTTAGTGTGGCTGGCCTCAGGGAAGCCCACAGTGCAGTTCTGAGGCTAGCATGGGGATCGCTTGAGTTACCAGGTCATCTCATCAAAGCAGATGAGACACGACGAAATCGAACACCCCGAGACCCAGATGACAGGAAAAGAACGGGCCTGGCAGGTGTGGCAGAGCCATTCAAGCTCAGGGAGGTGGAAAGGGTTTGCCAGGGCTTTCCTTGTGTGGAGTGTGGAGCCAGTCCCTAGGGCAGAGACCAGACACATAGGCCTCCACCTGCAGAGCGGACCTCCAGTCCCACACACCCCAGGAGAGAAGGCAGAGCCTGTCCTGGCAGTGTGGGTGGAATGTCAGAAGAAGGAATACAAGATAAGGTCACTGCGGTCCTGGAGACCAAGGGCAAACACTGAACTTGCAGGCCCTGAGCTCTGACCAGTCACCTGCCATCGGAACTGCCAGCAGTCCCTTCAGAGAGAAGACACAGTCTACGTGGAGATGAGCAGGAGGGGCAGCTGCTGGGCCTGGAGTTCAGGAAGAGGCAGGTTGTAGAGAGGGCTGCAGGCCAGCTCCTCCCAGTCAGGTTCAGGGCAGGCTCGGACATCACTTTTCCAAAGCAGACCCTGCACAGCCCAGCCCAGGCCCACAGGCTCTGGGACTGAGGTGGCTTGGTCCTGCCTAGGGCAGTGCCTGTTCCGGTCTGGGGCATCCAGATGTCAGGCACGGCTTCCCTCAGCTCTGCTCCAGGCTGTCATCAGCGGGCTGTACCACAGTGTAGCTGCCCTGGCTGGTGGAGAGCTGTCGGCTGAAGAAGGATGTGGTGCGCTTTGGTTTCACTCGCTTGATCCCCCTGCCTGTGAGGGTGAGAGAGACAGGCTGAGAAGGGGGCTGGGAGGAGGCGGGGCTCACTTCCACTGGGGCAGCTTCTTCTGGAGTCTGAACTGTGCTTCCCCTCAGAGGTGTTGTCCTTCTGAGCCCGTCTCCACCTCGGAGTCTCCACCCCGGATCCCATCATCAGTGGTAGGACCACGGTCACCCTCGCCAATCCCAGACAGAGGGATGACTCCAGACTGGCTCCGCCGAGTGACTCTCACTAAGTACAGCTGACAGTGGGAAGCCAAACAGGTGACGGAGGGCAGTGGCTGTGGTCAGGGCGCCATGACAGTGACGCCTTGGTCTGCCTGCTCACATCCCTAAACCCATCAACACACGAGGGAAACATTCAGTTCCAACAACAGGCCTTTTACCAAATGCTCAGCGGGAACCCCTCAAACATTCAGGCCAGACAAAGGCGTGACAAGTACGCACGATACAGGCCAGGGTGTCTGAGGACCATTTCACGTTCCAGGTCAGCACGAGCCACAGTGAAGACAGTGCGCGATATACTAAAACTAAAAGAAGTAAATGTCGGGACTGGGGAGATGGCGCAGCTGCTAAGCGCTCTGGCTGCTCTTCCAGAGGACCTAAGTTCAATTCCCAGGACTGACATGGCAGCTGACAACCATCTGTAACTCCAGTTCCAGGGGTCTGATACCCTCCTCTGGGCACCAGACACCCAAGCAGTACACACGACACACATGCAGACAAACACCTAGAGATGTAAAATCATTAAAAATTAAGGCGGGCGGTGGTGTCACACGCCTTTAATCCCAGCACTGGGAGGCAGAGCCAGGCGGATCTCTGGGAGTTCGAGGCCAGCCTGAGCTACAGTGTGAGATCCAGGACAGGCTCCAAAGCTAGGCAGAGAAACCCTGTCTCAAAAAACCAAATAAATAAATAAATAAATAAACTAAGCTGGGCGGTGGCAGTGAACACATTTAATTCCAGCACTCAGGAGGCAGAGGCAAGCAGATCTCTACAAGTTCGAGGCCAGCCTGGTTTACAGATTAAGTTCCAGGACAGCCAAGGCTACATAGAGAAATCCTGTCTCAAAACAAACAAACAAACAAACAAAAACCAAAAAAATTAACTAGGGGCTGGAGAGATGGCTCAGAGGTTAAGAGCACTGACTGTTTTTCCAGAGGTCCTGAGTTCAATTCCCAGCACCCACATGGTGGCTCACAACCATCTGTAATGAGATCTGGCGCCCTCTTCTGTGTACATAATAAATAAATAAATCTTTAAAAAAGAAAAAAAAATTAACTAAAAAAATTAAAAACCTAAGAATCAGTTTTACTTTGAAGGTAGAAGTTCAGTTTAAAGTAATCTGAGTAGGGCATGGTGGAACACAACTTTAATCTCAGAGAGGCAGGGGCAAGCACTTCTCTGTGAGTTCAAGGCCAGCCTGGTCTACACAGCAAGTTCCAGGGCAGCCCTGTTTCAAAAACATAAGTAAAATAAAGTCATCTTTGGTTATATATGGAGTTGGAGGCCAGCCTGGGATACATGAGACCCTGTTTCAAAAGGACAAAATACGAATGTGGTATCCTGCCTCAGTTGCTGAAATTAGGACAAATGTATACACTCAGAGAACCAGAAGACAGTGCGTGTGTGTGTGTGTGTGTGTGTGTGTGTGTGTGTGTGTGTGTGTGTGAGAGAGAGAGAGAGAGAGAGAGAGAGAGACAGAAAAAAACAAACAAACAAAAACCCAAAACAAAACCCAGAACAGGGTGTCACCGTGTAGTTCTTTGATGGACTAGACCCTGATTGTACAGACCAGTCTGCCTTTAAACTCCCAAGTGCTGAGATCAAAGGTGTGTGTCACCACACCTGGCTAATTTCTTTTTTCTTTTTAGTTTGTCAAGACAGGGTTTCTCTGTACAACCCTGGCTGTCCTGGAACTTGCTCTGTAGACCAGGCTGGCCTCGAACTCACAGAGATCCATCTGCCTGTCACTGCCTCCTGAGTTCTGGGATTAAAGGTGTACACCACCATACCTGGCTAATTTCTTTTTAATTACATGGTTTTTCTTTGTGTGTGCCTGGCTATAGGGTGTGCCCGACATGACATACATGTGGAGGTCAGGGTCCGTTCTGTTTCCCACCCTGTGGGCCCAAGGGATTGGACCCAGCTGTCAGGTCATGGCAGGCACCTAACCACTGAACCATCTCACACTGGCCCTAGTACTACACTAAAAAAAAAAAAAAAAAAAAAAAAAAGACATGAAGTGGGGCTAGAGAGATGGCTCAGAGGTTAGGAGCACTGACTGCTCTTTCAGGTCCTGAGTTCAATTCCCAGCAACCACATGGTGGCTCACAACCACCTGTAATGAGATCTGGCGCCCTCTTCTGGCCTGAAGGGGCACATGCAGGTAGAACACTGCATACATAATAAATATTTTTTAAAAAAAATTATTAAAAAAAAAAGAAATAGCATGAAGAATTTCTTTCCTGTTTTCCATGTTCTAGAAGATGCTACAATGGACATGTCTGTCAGTGCAGCCATAAGATGGGACAGACAGGAAATGTCCCTGAGGGCTGAGGCCCCCCCCCCCTTCTCCCACCCTCTGTGGCAGGAGTCCCCGTGGCATGTGTGCATGTGTGTGCTGTGTTCACACTGTGTGTGCGACACCACGCACACCACCGGAGGCTTACCGTCTTCCACATAGTCAATGGTGGAGAGATGCTGAATCCGGCTACACACCACGCTACCCTGTCTCCGCAGCTTGGGGCGCTGAATGGGAGGTGGAGAGGGGCTGGGAGCTTCTTGGGGACCAGATGCACTCTCCTGGGGCAGAGTGGGCTCAGCGGCCTGGCTCAGCTCAATGCAATACTCAATGAGGCCACTCATCAGCTCAGCCTGGGGAGGGGAGAGGGGCTGGTGTGAGGCCACAGAGCAGCAACTGTTGAGGGACATCATGCAGACCCAACAGCCCTAAAGCCTTTGCTTCCTGGTGGGGGCAGGTGGCAGGGTGGGGGTGGGTGGGGGTGGGGTGGGGAATAGGTCAGCTTTCTAGGGACTAGAGGGCAGGGAAGATGTCTCTGATGTGACTTCAGAGGTAAGGTCTAGAGGGAGGGACATGCTAGTCAGAAGGCACAGCTCAGGAGGCTGTGTGGATGTGCTAGTCAGAAGGCATGCAGACTGGGAGGTGAGAAACCAGGCTGCCACCATTCAGACAACATAACCAGCTACACAGAAAACCCTCAAGAGCTGGCAGGAAGCTACCAGAACTGCAGGCTGTGGGGTGTATGAGTAACAAATCCATTGCATTTCTTTCCTTCCTCCCTTTGGAGGTAGGAATCACTAGGGAGCCCATACTGGCCTTGACCTCATTATCTTCATGCCTCAGCTACCAGTGCTGGATACAGACAGGCATGTGCCACCTGGCTTCAAATGGCCTGTTAAGTATTTCAGAATTCCAACTAAGGAGTGCTCAACTGATAAAGCATATGTAAACACTGAAAAGACCAAGAAACTCTGACATCGGTCACATTCTCTATTTAAAAAGGTTTATTTTTACTTCCTGAGTGTTTTGCCTATAGCACATGTGTGCCTGGTAAATAAGGAGACCAGAAGCATGTCGGGTCCCCTGGAACTGGAGTTAAAGGCAGCTATGAGGCACCATAAGGGTGGGTGCAAATAGACCCCAGTCCTCTCTAAGTCTTAACCCTGAGCTGATTCTCCAGCCACTGTCTCATTCTTTGTTTCGTTTTTAAAAAAGTATAGTTGTGTGTGTGAGTGTGTGCTTGTGTGTGTGTGCATGTGGAAGAGTGTGTGTACAATGTTTGGGAGTTACTTCTTCTCTTCCACCTCACTTGAGGAAGAACCTCCCGTTTCTTTAGCTAAGTACCCCATGCTAGCTGGCCCATGGGTTTCTAGGAGATTCTCCTGTCTCTATGTCCCATCTCACCACAGGAGTGGTGGATTACAGATGCCATGTCACAGTTGGCCTTTTATGGGGGATCCGGGGATGTAGACTCAGGTCAGTCTTGTGCCTCCTGCCTGGGTCCAGTGTATACCACTGTGCCTGGTACCAAGAAGTACATAGTGAGAACTTGTCTTAAAAGACAAAAACCAGGTCTGGAGATGAGGCTCAACTCATAGAGTGCTTTCCCACCATGCATGAAGCCCGGACTCCTTCCTTAGCACCACAGAAATGGGGTCACGTCTGCAATCCAAGCACAAGGCAGAGGCAGGAGGATCAGAAGTTCAAGGTCGTGCTCATCTACATAGCAAGTCTGAGGTTGGCTTGGGTTACAGGAGACTACCTACGAATGTGAGTGAGTGTGAGTGTGTGTGTGTGTGTGTGTGTCTGTGTGTGTGTGTGTATGAAAGAAATTTCATTAGAATTAAAATATCTCACTGGGTGGTGGTGGCAGCACTCAGGAGGCAGAGATAGGAGGATCTCTGCGAGTTCGAGGCCAGCCTGGTCTACAGAGCAAGTTCCAGGACAGCCAGGGCTACATGGAGAAACTCTGTCTCAAAACAAAACAAAACAACAAAAAACAAAAAAACAAAAAAACAAAAAAAAAAAAGAAAAGAAAAGAAAGAAAATGAAAAGCCAGCCAGGCTTAGTGCCACATTTCTTTAATCCAGCACTTGGAGGCAGAGGCAGAGGCAGACCCATTTCTTGAGTTTGAGGCCTGCCTGGTCTACAGAGGGAGTTCCAGGACAGCCAGGGCTACATAGAGCAACCTTGTCTCAATTAAAAAGAACACAAAGTGGGGTGTAGGGGTGTGGGGGTGGCTGAAGAGATGGCTCAGCGGTTAAGAGCACTGGCTGCTCTTCCAAAGGACCCAAGTTCAATTCCCAGCACCCACATGACAGTTCACAACTGTAACTCCTGTTCCAGGGCATCTGACATCCTCAAACAGATACACATGCAGGCAAACCCCTAATGTACGCTAAACAAACAAACAAACAAATCTTAAAAAGAAAGGGAAAATGAAAGGCGAGGTATGTACTGAAAAAAGACATTCTGCTAACATCTGGCAAGGGAGCCAGTGTGTGGAAGGCAGAGTGAACTCTCACCATCTGTGATGAACATCTGCTAACATCTGGCAAGGGAGCCAGTGTGTGGAAGGCAGAGTGAACTCTCACCATTTGTAATGAACATCTGCTAACATCTGGCAAGGGAGCCAGTGTGTGAAGGCAGAGTGAACTCTCACCATCTGTGATGAAGGCCACGTGACAACAGAAGAGGACAAAGCTGGGCACAGGGGCTCCTGCGTCAGTCCCAGTACACACACGCGCGCGCACACACACGCACACGCACACGCACATACACGCACGCCCCATAAATGATCTGAGCTGACCTGACGCTGCCCAGGTCTGTAGGCAGCAATTAACCGGTATGGAAGGATCACATCATTAGTCACTAACTGGGAAAGTACAAATTAACCCTGCAGTGCCCCATCCCACTACTGAGCTGTTACAAGAGCAAACAAATAAAACTGACACTAGCCAGTGCTTGCCACAGTGGGGAGCAACCATAGAAACATGAACGGGAAGCAGGAGAGCTCTGGAAAGCAGGCTGGCTGTTTAAAAAAAGAGGGTTGGGGGCTGGAGAGATGGCTCAGCAGTTGGGAGCACTGGCTGCTCTTCCAGAGGACCTGGGTTTAATCCCCAGCACCCACATGGCAGCTCACACCTGTCTGTAACTCCAGTTCCAGGGGATCCGACACTGCCACACAGACATACATACAGGCAAAACACCAATGCACATAAAAATTTAAAAAAGAGGGCCTGTATCCACAAAAATGCTATGCACAAATGTTCAGTGCTGCTTACTGGGCAGAGTCAAAGTGGGAACAGCTTAGATGTTCTTCAATGGGTAAGTGAGCTGTGTACCTGTGCAGCGGACCACTGAGCAATAACAAGGGATGAACGGGACCCGGGGGTGGGGGTCACTCAATGACAGAGGACTTGCCTAATGTGTATGGCCTTGGGTTTGATCCCCAGCAGCGGAAAGCAAGAGAGAAAAAAGAAAGAAAAGAGACTGAACAGACACACCACACAACATGGATGAATCTAAAAGCATGTTTAGTGAAAGGCAGCTACCCTCGGCGGCTGCCACATTACACATGTGTTTCTATTTGCTGCTCAGCAGGTATCTGGGCATTCAAGTTTTTGGAAGACCAGAGGGAGAAGACAGGTGTTTTTAATGACAGGAGTCCTGGAATTTGTCTATGTGCTAAAAGAAGAAAGAGGGGGCAAGAACAGTCCCCAGAAAGGCTCACAGCAGGAACAGCTCTGACGTGGCTGAGCAGGAAGAGAAGAATGGATGGTGGGCGGAGAGAATGAATGTCCTTAACACAGGCCCTCAGGGCCTCTGCACCTGCTCCTCAGCTGTCCTAGGCTTCTGCAACAGGGATGGTACGGCTGTGCAGACAGCGTGGGCTGGCCCTCAAGGGACAGCCTGCAGGCCCCCCCCCCCCCCATGTGATTCCAGAGCAGCTGCAGAGCTCACCAGGGCTGCTCAGGCCAACTGAAGCCAGACACTCTTCCCAGGCCCTGGGCAGCATTCCAACCTCCTCCCCGGGCACCTGGGAGCTCCAGGGTTTGGGATTCACTGGAGACCTGGTCCCAGCCTCTCTGTCCAAGTGTGTGACCACGTCACTACCTGCTTGGAGTAGATCCTCAGGAGCTTGTTGACAGGTGTGCCCTCACTGTCACCATCGAACTCCAGCCACAGGACAGGCTCCTCCTCCTCGGGGGATGTGTGGTCCCATGACAGCTCCTGAAAGCGCAGACCCAGCAGCACATGCTGGGCAGCGGGGAAACAAAGGACAGGCTTAACCTTCTACTCCCCATCGGGTCCCCATCAGCCTCCTGAAGGGGACACTTCCCCAGTGTGCTTGTCCCTCCGTACTGATTTATTTTCCTGAGAGAGGGTCTCACTATGTAGCCCAGGCTAGCCTCAGGCTCACAGGGATCTGCCTGCCTCTTCCTCCATCTGCTGGGATTAAGGGATATTTATCGTGCCTGTTTGTTTGTGACACTGAGCACTGAACTCAGAGCCGTATGTATCCAAGGCAAGAATCCTACCACTGATTAGAGCCCCAAACCTCCACGCTAAGTCTGCAGCCCTTCCTGTATGAGGACAGGAATCCATACTCTTCAGTGCGTCCCTCCAGCAGGTCAGGCCCCTGAGGTCTGGGAATCAGCCACGTCAAGGGTTTTGCCCTGAGAAGAGCAGCTAGGATGGGCATGCCAGGGACAGGTGCAGGCATCTGCTGTACAAGGAGGGCCGAGACACCACTGTTTACATGGTGAGCCGGAGGTAAGGCAGATACCAAATCAGGGAGCTCTTGGCCAGCCCAGGGAGCTCCCAGCAGGAGTCTGTGGAAAATGGCCAGCCAGTCTCCACCACTGGCCAGGAGCAGCAGCAAGGTGCTGCCAGATACTACCCACTCAGAGTCAGAACCCCAGTTGCCACCCCTCTGCATAGCTCAGAACAAACTCAAAGAAGGTCCCAGAATGCATGAGCATGACTTCAGGGACATCAAGGGAGGCAGAGTTCCCTACACAATCTACTCAATACTGTTCTGAGGATGCCTGCAGTCCTAGGGGAGCCAAGAAGACATGGACAAGACCCCCACTCCAAGGGCAGTTTAGTCCCACCCCAAGGAGCTGGACAGAGGTGGTACCTTCTCCTTGCTGTCGATGACATGCACACCCTCCAGACTGATGGCCACAGTAACTGGTTTGCGCCCGCCCCGATGCAAAAAGCCCTGGGCCGGCTTGTCGATCTCACCATGGAAGAAGGCACACCTGGAGAGGGCACCAGAGTCAGCTGCCCCTCCAGCACCCAGCACACCCGGGAGGACTACGCTGGGACCCAGACGCTTAAGCTGGTTGGGTGACTGAACGGTAAACAGAAGTCTGTCTTGGTGGTGGGGGACAGAAACAGGAAGTAATAGGGAGGTATCGGAGGTGCTAACACCTGACTGGCTATGTAGGACTGGACTGAGCAGGAAGGAGGGCACTGTGGGCTGAAAGATGCCCACAGTGCCCACCCAGCGCCATGTTACCCAGGTCCTCCTTCCTGAGTGCGCGCACACACACGCGCACGCGCGCGCGCGCGCGCGCACACACACACACAGTCACCTCATCCATTATAAAAACCAGTAAGTCCTTTGTCCTTGCTATGCCCACATCTCCTGCTCCAATGTCCAGTAAAACTCCATAAAAGCTAGGCACACTTGCTGTTTCTGGTTTTGTTTTGTTTTTTTCTTCCTTTCAGTTTTTTGAGACAGGGTTTCTCTGTGTAGCCCAGGCTGTCCTGGAACTCACTCTGTAGACCAGGCTGGCCTTGAACTCACAGAGATCTGCCTGCCTTGCCTCCCAAGTGCTGGGGTTAAAGGTGTGCGCCACCACCACCCAGCTCATGCTCAATGTTTCTAACCCTCTTCGCACACTGCTCTACTCTCCCACTTCTAGCAGGCTGAGGCCAAGCCACAGCACAAAGATGAGCTCAGTGGGCACAATGAACAAGACCTTGAAGATGCAGGATGGGCATGTGGCACCTGGTGTGAAGAGACAGGGACTCCTGCTGGGACGTCTCCTCCACACTGTTCCTCTCCTCAACCTGTCTGTCTCCCTGGCCATTTCTTTTTCTTTTTGTTTTTTTTTTCAAGACAGAGTTTCTCTGTTTAGCTTTGGAGCCTATCCTGGAACTCGCTCTGTAGCCCAGGCTGGCCTCAAACTCACAGAGATCTGCCTGCCTCTGCCTCCCGAGTGCTGGGATTAAAGGTGGGCGCCACCACCAACTGGGTCCCTGGTCATTTCTCAGGGCTCCAGACTTGAAACAATTCACCAATTTTTTTTTTTAGCCCCAGACCAGGAACCCAAATGCCTGTATGGAATCACCACACAGGCGTCTAATCGGCATCTTTCAGCCGGCATACCCAAAACCGAGTTCCCGCCTTAAGGAACCTGCTTCACTCAAGCTGGCATCCCAGCAAATGACAACTGGTCAACACAACAGGCTAGTCGGGAAAACCACGTGTCTAGATTACTGTTCCCACCTCCTCGGCTCTCCCGGCTGCTATTTACAGTGGTTCCCTTCCTCTGTTGTCCCACAGAGCAGCTTCTTCACTGTGTGGGGCGTGCCCAGCAAGAGAGAACGATTTGTCACACACTGTGGGAACAAGAGCACTAGCTGCAAGGCCATCAGCCAGGCCAGTAAGGGGCTGTGGCGGGTAGGGGAGGACCGAGGAAGGAGTGAGGGCTGGGGATGGGAAGAAGAGAGGAGAGTCCACTTGACCAGTGTCCAGCCAGCTCTTCAAGAGCAGGATGGTGCCACTGGAGCACGGTGTGTGTGTGTGTGTGTGTGTGTGTGTGTGTGTGTGTGTGTGTGTGTGTGTGTGTGTCTCTCCTGCCACACCGTCCAGCCTCGGGGCGGTCTGCAGGGTACTGAAAGAGGGGGCAGGAGCTCCCGAGATGCACCACTTACCCGTAGAAGGGCAGCTCGTGGCACTTGAGGAGGTAGGCGCGATAGTGGGAGCCCAAGGTGGTCTCAGGCTCACCGTCACTGCCTGCTCCTTCCTTCACTTGGCGGTAGGCATTCAGCAGGCCTTGCTCGCCTGGCCCAGTCTTGGCCCCGCGGCCCCGGAAGGCAGCAAAGAGGCCATGGCCTCGTTTGCAGAGGTGGGCAGGAAGGAAGGAGTCCAACTTCTCCCTGCAGGGGAAGAAAAATAGGGAAGAAATGGTCCTTCCAGGGGTGGTGAGGTCTTCAGGGTGTGAGGATCATGCTCACAGGGTGGGCAAGGCTTGGCAGGTGGCAGGGCTGTGAACCTTTAAGGCATGGCTACACCAAGGCACTCTGCTGTGCGGCAGTGTAGCCCAGTCTTTCTCTGTACCACCTCCTCCCAAATAACAACAGAGACTTCTTGTTTGTTTGTTTTTCTCGAGACAGGGTTTCTCTGTGCAGCTTTGGAGCTTGTCCTGGATCTTGCTCTGTAGACCAGGCTGGCCTCGAACTCACAGATATCCGCCTGGCTCTGCCTCCCAAGTGCTAGGATTAAAGGCGTGCGCCACCACTGCCTGGACAGAGACTTCTTATAAATATGGAAGCTCAGCCTTAGCTTAGGCTTGTCCCACTAGCTCTTATAACTTAAATTAACCTGCTTCTACTAATCTGTTTTACCATGTGGCTTTTTACCCTTCTTTCACTTTGTAGGTCCGACTCCCTCTATGTCTCCTTGGCATCTGACTCATGCCTAGATTCACTTCCTCTCTCTCTGCCCAGAAGTCCCGCCTGTATCTCCTGCCTAGCTATTGGCCGTTCAAATATTAAACCAATCACAGTAATATTATCTTCACACAGTGAAGTATCCCACAACACATTAGGGGTGATAGGGGTCCTGAACTGCACAGAGATTCCCCACTGTCCCCACCCAGCAGTGGCCTGCTCAGCCTGGCTCCAGGCCAACCCTGCCTGCTATGCAAGGCCCACTGTTGAGTCAGGGTGGGGGTGGGGATGGATGCTCTTCCTCTCTCAGAGAGCAATGGGTTCCCAGAAGAAGGGAACTCGTAACAACTTCTAAGCCATGGAGAGGATAAGAGACCCAGAGTATGCATGGGAGAGCCCAGAGCAGCAGGCACAGGTGTGGTCAGATCGGACCTGCACAGGACAGGCTCTGAAGCACCGTGAGACCAGCAGGGGCACCTGCCTATCTGCAGGGTGAGGACAGCGCTGCCACCCTATTCCTGTAAAGACTAAAACACGAAAATTCTGCAAGCCTAGGCCCAGGACTTGGGAGGGGGTCCCCCAAGGACAGGCTAGGGTTACCATCTGCGGCCACGCTCTGATCCTGCTCTCTCCTGCTCAAGAGAACACCCTAGGCTGGCAGAGACAGACAGGGTGTCACCAGACCAGTCTTCACCTGAGAGGGAAGGAGGCAAACATTCTAACACCCTCTGCATGCTGGGTACTGTGGAGAACCCCTTTCCCATCAAATGAGGTTTGGTGACACTAAGGGCCAGAGGAGAGCAGGAAGGCTTGGGAGGTGCTCAGGTCAGGATGGGAAGCCAGAAAAGGGCAGAGGAGCAGTCTGACTGGAGCAGGTATCTGAGCAACGTCTGTGTTCTGAAGCTAGACAACTGAGTTTTCTGAGTGAATGGGACTTTTTCCACCCCAAAATGACACAGATGCTGTGATACTCTGTGCTGGCTAGATTTATGTCAACCTGACACAAACTAGAATCACCTGAGAGGAGGGAGCCTGAGGGAGAAAATGCCTCTGTAAGATCCAGCTGTGGGTCAGCTGCAGGGCATTTTCTTGTAGGGCATCGACTGATAGGGAGAGCCAGGCCCCTTGCGCTGGTAGTCCTGGGTTCTATAAGAAAGCAGACTGAAGCCAGGTGTGGCGCAGGCCTTTAATCCCAGCACTCAGGAGGCAGAGGCAGGCGGATCTCTGTGAGCTTGAGACCAGCCTGGTGTACAGAATTCCATTCCAGGACAGCCAGGACTGTTACACAGAGAGACCCTGCCTTGAAAAACCAAGAGAAAGCAGACTGAGAAAGCCATGAGGAAGAAGCCAGTAAGCAGCACCCCTCCGTGGCCTCTGCACATGCTACTACCTTCAAGTTCCCACCTGGTCTGAGTTCCCGCCTTGGCTTTCCCCAGTGGGCAGTGATTCAGGATGTGTAAGCCAAGCAGACCCTTTCCTCCCTGGCTGCTTTTGGTCATGATGTTTTATCACAGCAGTAGGAACCCCAACCAAGACAGCCTCTCAAGTGTCCTGTTCAGCAAGAGAAGAATGGCTGAATACCAACCAGAGCATCATAGATTCACGGAAAGTAGAGCATCCTCCTTACACAGCTAGAGCCCCAGGCTCACTCTGGTGGCCCACAGCTTGGTCCTAGGTCCACTCTACAGGCTTGCCTACAGCCCAATCTGGAGGCATTTTCTCTCTTGAGGTTCTCTCCTTGCAGATGATTATAGCTTGTGTCAAGTTGACAAAAAACTAGAAAGCACTGAGTACCACACCATCCATGTCACTTTTTTTTGGTGGAAAAAGTCCCATTGACTCAGAAAACAGGAACACAAGGCAGGGAGGCTCTCGACCATTTTCTACCTCAGGCCACCTGAGCTCCCGCTGGCAGAGAACTGACATTCTAACAGACCACATTCAGAGTTCTGGGTCTGGGGCCTCAAAGTCAGCATCTACATACAGGCCTGTCTACAACAGAACCCAACATGGACCCCAGCTTCAAGTTAACTTGGTAAACTACCATGGTATCACCTTTTCCAGAGGGGAGTCCTGCTGGGGCTTTTGGAATCAAAATGCCCAGGCCATGGGGAGGGACAGCTGCTCTAAGGGAAGAGAAGGGAAAGGCCAGGAGGGAACTTGTTAACCCGAGTCACTGGGTGCATGAGGGGACTCCAGCTGTGGCCATCACCATCTCTGTCCCACCCCCTACCCAAGTCATTTTTTTTTTTAAAGATTTATTTATTAATTATGTATACAATGTTCTGCCTGCGTGTACACCTGCAGGCCAGAAGAGGGCACCAGATCTCATTACAGATGGTTGTGAGCCACCATGTGGTTGCTGGGAATTGAACTCAGGACCTCTGGAAGAACAGCCAGTGCTCTTAACCGCTGAGCCATCTCTCCAGCCCCCCCAAGTCATTTTTTTAACGACAGCTCCCACATGTCACGGAAAAGCCTGTTCTCAGCTCTCAGGTGTGTGCAGGCTCACAGTGGGGCCCATGGAAGACACAGCTGCAGCCCGTCAGTGGTCTAACCACTGTACTTCCTTCCTCTGGGTAGGCCTAGCATAAGCTATGTGCCATGAGAGTGAGCCTGGGGGCTCTAGCTGTGAAAGGAAAGTGGCACCCCTCCTCTGCAACAGACAGTTGCTACAGCCACCAGGCCACAAGGGAATAACGTGTCTGAGCCAAGACAAGAGCTGAATGGCGAGGAGCAGAGGGTCTGGGACACAGCTGAGCTCAGCCCAGGACACCCGACTGTCCAGACTTGCATGAGTGAACAAAGGAACTGTGCAATGTGTTGAGCTGGGCTTCTTTATCTATTTATGTGGTTTTTTTGTGTAAGTGCTCTGCATGTACACCTGCATGCCAGAAGAGGGTATCAGACCCCATTATAAGTGGTTGTGAGCCACCATGTGGTTGCTAGGAATTGAACTCAGGACATCTGAAAGAGCAGTCAATGCTCTTAACTACTGAGCCATCTCTCCAGCCCCAGAGCCGGGCTTCTTGTCAGGCACAAGAAAAACAGACTTGTCCATCTTGAGGTTCAGGATGCCATGGCCACCAGCCTTAGACAGCTCAGCTGTAAGCCTTCAGGGGACTTTGAACCCAGGTAGTCCTGCCAGGCTCCAAACAGTCATCAGCACAGGGTCCCTCTTTACTGACTTATCCACTCATTGCAGGATTGGGGAAACAAGGAACCCTGATAAGAAATAGGTTGGAATGCAAGTATACTAGTCACCAGAATTTGTCACATTCTTTGTTTGCAACAGGGTTTCATGTAACCCAGGCTGGCCTCAAACGTACTATGTAGTTAAGAATGACCTTGAACTCCTGATCTCCCTGCTTCTACTCCCTGAATGTTTATGGTAATTACGAGCATGAGGAATCATGCCTGGCTCACAGCTCTTTAGCTCAGGCTAGCTTAGAGCCCATGGTAATCCTGTCTCAGTCTTCCAAATGCTAGGATTACAGGTATGGACCAGACCTTGTCCCTGGAACTACTTCTAAACCTCTATGGAGGCGGAGACCAACATGCTCTGCTATTATGGCAGACTCAACTTCCATCTTTCTAGACAGGAACCAGAAGCAGGCAGCGACCTGGTGAGTGTCTGGGAACAGGATTTTATTCTTGGGGGTTGGAGTTTATGCTGAACTGTTAGTGGTTACTGGTGTGTGTGTGTGTGTGTGTGTGTGTGTGTGTGTGTGTGTCATACAGTCACTTCCTGGCTGTGACTCTAAAGAATAAAAGCACAATTCCTGTGCTGGAGAGTTGGCTCAGAGGTTAAGAGCACTGGTTGCTCTTCCAGAGGACCTGGGTTCAGTACCCACATGGCAGCTCACAACTGTCTATATAACTCCAGCTCCAGGGGATCTGGAACCCTTACATAGACATACATGTAGGCAAAACACCAATGAACATAAAGTAAAAATAAACCATTTAAAAAACCAAAGTACGCCGGGTGGTGGTGGTGGCAGAGGCAGGAGGCAGAGGCAGGCGGATCTCTGTGAGTTCAAGGCCAGCCTGGTCTCCAAAGCGAGTTCCAGGAAAGGCGCAAAGCTACACAGAGAAACCCTGTCTCAAAAAACAAACAAACAAAACAAAAGTACAACTCCCTCCAGACTAGAGCTGGAGGTGGGGCTCCATCTACATGTGCACATCCCTTGTGCTGAGGATGCCCCTTAGATGTCACTTCATGTGTGTATCCACTGCCCACAGATTGAGGAAAAGGGAGCTCAGGAAAGCGGAGAACTCACCAAGGCCACCCAGCCAGCCTGTGTGCATCCGAGGCCTGGCTTCAGGACTGCCCCACCTTGCAGGACCTAGAACCACTTGTAAGTAGAATCTTGCACAGCAACTTTCCCACTGCATGCCTATCTCAAGTCTCACGGTCCTTACCTCAGAGTGCAGGCAGCAGCCTGGCCAGGCTGGTAGGGCCCAAGCTGCACACGGCATATGAGGGCCCCCAGCACCTCGCAGTCCTCCAGGTCACAAGGGTACCGAGCAGTCAGCACGTTGCCCTTGGCTTCCTCATAGAACAGCCGCAGGACCTCCTCGTCATGGATCTGCAGGCCAGTGTGGCATGAAGACAACGGCACAGAGGAGCTGGGCAAGGCACGACTGCCTGGGTATCTATCCAGGGGTGGGGGGACTGGGCACCGGCGCACGCCTTACCTGGAGCTCTCGGTGCTTTGGGAAGAACACATTCCTTCGGAACTGAAGGGAAGGCTCATCTGGGGAGAGGGGCTAGAGTCAGTGCCTGGTCCCCTTGCATTACACAGCCCTGCCCTGCCCTAAATGGCCGGCCCCAGCTCCAACCTCATTCTTCTCCCTGGAGAGCCCTCCTGAATGGGGGGTGCTGACCAGACAGTGAGCACACAGGGCATCTCTGTTCACAGCCTCTCCCAGCCTAGCCTCCCCAAGGCTCCCTTCAGATGCCCTCTAAGTTCTTCTGTCGGGGTGGCTGACAAACTGCTGAGGAGACAGAGCCCCTGCCCCAGCAACACTGACCCATGGCCACGTCTTCATCTGAGGCATCGGTGAATCGCAGCAGCAGCTCCGGCCACTGGCGGCCCAGCTTGTAGGGCTGGTGCTTGGGTTTCAACTGCACCTCTGCAGGGTAAAAGAGGAGATGGCCATGCAGCTGCCTGCTGACCAGACCAATGGTGCCTAACCACCGTCATACTGTCCACCAACAATGAGGACAGTCACAACCAACAGTAACTGAGCAGGCCCACAGCCACGTCAAATGATTGAAGTGTATTCGCCCTGAACAACCCTGACCTCCATTCTAACTTGGAGAGTACCAGGCTCAGAGGGGTGAGTCACCTGCCTCAAGCCCCAGCAAGTGACAGATTCAGCTTGTACAGTATGGCCCCGTGAACTAGGTGACAGTGGTCCCCTGAGACGTTGCTTGAGAGGTGAGGTGGTATTGGGCTCCCCAGGGATGTGCTGAGATATACGGTGAGGATGCCGGCACATCCTTGCCAGACGCGAATGTTCTCCCTCTGGCTGTCCCCTTCCCCACTAATGCCTGAGCACTTTGTCCTGCCAGCCAGATGCCAATGGTTCTTTGGATCACTCGGACCTTCCTTCTGGACCCTGATCTTGACCAGATAGCAGGCCCAGCCTCCAAGTGGCCTTCTTGCCTCTAGCCTCCTCCATCCAACCTCTGTATCCAGCTCCAGACCTTTCTTGTCCTGTTTCTGACCCAGTTTTCTCAGAGAGGGTTCACAGCCTTCATTTCTTCCACCTCCCCTGTCCTCCCACTATCCACAGGCTCACAAGATGGGGCTATGGGATGCCAAGATGACTCACTTCACCTGAAGCCCACAAGGGATGGCCACTTCCCAGGGCTACACACAGTTAACGGCCACACAGGACCAGAGCTTAGCGTCCCAAGCCTCCCTTCGGTGCACATCTGACTCAGGAGTCATGCTCTTTGAGTTCTCCGACGGAGGATGCCATGCGTCAGACTCCCTGTCTGTCTCAGCACTGAGAAAATCCAGAGTGGGACGGCAGACCTGGGCACGGGGTGTGTTCCTCCCGCCTTCACTTCCAAGTCCCAGAGCTCCCGCCATCAGAATAGGGCTATCCCAACACCACAGCCTCAGACTTCTGGGTGGGACCTTCCTCCCTGGCGGCCATCATCCAAGTAAGACTATCAGTTCCTGGAGCTAGTTCCACACAGGCAATAATGAGGAGCATGACAGCCTCTGCCTCACAGGCACTCACAGCTGGGGAGGCAGGTCACTGCCCTGCTGAGTGTGTGTGTGTGTGTGTGTGTGTGTGTGTGTGTGTGTGTGTGTGTGTGGAGGGGGTCTGAAGGAACTGTTCAGCCTCCCACCCCAGCCTGGGAAGAACGTGGGTGTTGACTGTACTGCAGCCTCAGGCACTCTCATCCTGGACAGGCAAAGCATTCAGTTCTTGCCACTGGCAGGCAGGCTAGGGAATGTGAGGGAGCGGGCATGAATGACGTGGAGGAGGAGCAGGCTGCCCAGCAGCAGCACTGGGAGCCTCTCGTGACCGACGAGGGGCCACCCACTAGGACTTGCTATCCCCAGCTTTCCACATAGCCAAGGGGCCCACAGCCCTGACCAGCAAGCAGCTCAGGGGGCAAAGGAGGGGCTGGGACAGCGGAAGAGGTGGGTGTGAGCCTGGGAACAGCAACTGCAGGAAGACAGGGGGCAGGGAGGAGAAAGGGTGGGGGCTGGAGTTCCTCCCACAGAATAGAGGCAGAAACCCAGGGGCCTCGGGAGAGGGAGGTACCAGTTCTGATCCCTAGGGCCTGACCCAGCTGTCCTGCTCAAATTCTTGAGACCAAGTGGCCCTTCCTCCACAACAAGGGCACAGTTACTCTCTTTTGGTTTTGTCAACACTAGGGACTAATCCAGGGCCGTGCACAGGCTAGGGAAGTACTCTACTACTGAGCTGTGTTCCTAACCCACAAAGGGATTTTTTAAAAAACATACTTTGGGCTGGCAGTGGTGGCGCACGCCTTTAATCCCAGCACTCGGGAGGCAGAGCCAGGCGGATCTCTGTGAGTTCGAGGCCAGCCTGGGCTACCCAGTGAGTTCCAGGAAAGGCGCAAAGCTACACAGAGAAACCCTGTCTCGAAACAACAACAACAAAAACCCAAAAAGCCCATACTTTGGTATATGCTCAACTTAAAAATTATTATTATTATTATTATTAATTTATTGTGTGTGCACGTGCGGTCATGAATGGGAAGTCAGAGTAGGACTTGCAGGAACTTGTTCTCTCCTTCCACTACACAGGTTCCGAGGGTCACACTAGGGTGACAGGCTTAGCGGCAAGTGCCGTCACTCACTGAGCCATCTTGCCAGCCCTCAAAGGAAAATCTAAGCTCAGAGAACACGCCTGGCGCCAGCCCTGATTTATTTCCCAAAGTGATGACAATGACCCTCCTTCAGTCTCTTTCCTTCCATGTCAACAGGCTCAGGGGCCATAATGAGGGACTTTATTCACTGGCCTCAGTCTATAAAACCCCGTCTTCCATTCCCATCCCACTTTGGGGCCCCAGCCTACAGGGCAGGAAGTGCGTGGTCACAGGGCCAGAAACCAGGTAGGGCGGAGGCGCCATGCAGAAAGCCATGTTCCTCTTCTCCCTGCAGCCCCACACCTAAGCAAAGGTGTCCCCATTTCCTGAGCCACGTCTACACTCCTCCCTCCTGCCAGCGATGCAGAGGCTGGCCGCTGGGGGCTTTCTGGTCCTGACACCCACTAACCCACTGCTCCAGATCTCAGGACTTCACACTGCAGGGCAGACCTGAGCCCTCCTTCACACACAGGGGAAACACTGAAGTTACACTCCCAGGGAATGGCTCAGATTGCACCCTCTGCATGCAGGGGGCCTTCTGCTCTTCTGGAGGTCAGGGATCCAGCAGTACTGCATCAGCACAAGAAAAAGGCAGCGACAAGGGATCCGGAAACCTCCTGGGGGCTCCGGGACACACCAGGTCCCATCTTTCCGACCGGTAGTGGCCACAGGTTCTCATAGCTAAGCCCTCTCTCTGCTCCAGTTAGTGTCCTTCTCACCCTCCCCTCTCATTGCCAGACCTTACCCAGAAGAGGGGAGACAAGCCAGAGTGCAAAGGCCTCCAGGGCCACATCTGGGAGCTGCAGGACTTCCTGGACTGCACGGTGCAGCTCATGGGCACTGACGGAGGACAGGTTCTCCACAGCCAGGGGCACTACTGTATCATCAGCCAGGTACACCAGCACGTCTGCTGCTGGAAGATAAGTTGGACTCGTCATCTGAGGCCCACCACCAGGCCAATAAGGCCAATAGGGCCTTCTCCACCACCCTTTGCTCCCTATCATAACCCAGGCTACACTGACATACCCCCTCAAGACCCCGTTAACAGTGATGCTTATGGCCAGGTATGGGGGCACACACCTGTGGTCCCAGGACTCAGGAGGCTAAAGGTGGAGGATTTCAAGTTTTAGGCCAGCCTGGGCTACACAGCAAGACCAGTATTTTAAAAATAAATAAATAAAAGTTCTGCCTTTTTGAGACCTCAAATTACCCAGAAACCATGACCCAGGTACCAGGCCCATTTCACCCCCTAAGTTCATGAAAACCGCCTCCCTTCTTCCTCTGCAGTATCAAATACTGATGAATTTCCAATAATATTCCTCAGGTGGGGAAGTAGGACAGGGGTCACTTATCCTGAGGTCACACTTCCATATCAGGCTGGGAGCAAGGCCAATTAGTGACCTTCTGACTGGGTCAGACTAAGAGGGCAATGGTGTTTTCTAAGGCCACTCCAGGTTACAGCAGGCTCCAAGTCTCAGCTTCATTGGGACTCTTCAAAACTCTAAGGATCAGTATTGTGGCTTTTGCGAATAGCTTTAAGTAGACTAGGAAAAAACAAACAATTCATATATCCAAGTGTTCCCTTGTAACAAGCTGGATTCCCATTTGGAATCCACAGCCAGCAGCAGATGCTTGGCAGGGTGGCCAGGTTCAAGTCCCCATTCCTGAACCATAGGCCCAGTAAAGGAACACTGAGCTTGGGGGCTTCATTCCTCAACTTGCAACCCTTGCTGCTCTCTGCTTATTGGCTGACTCCAGCGGGACTCTGAGTCAGCTGTAACTCTGTAAAAACAGTTAATAACCGTTCCTCAAAGGGTTGCCACCAATCCTACAAAGTCTGTAAATGTGCTGGGCATGGCATAGAGCTAACACGCTGAAGGGACTTTTTAGATTCTGGTCTCTTCTGCTCCCACAGCTACTTTGAGAGATCAAACAGTCTCCTCCAGGAGACTGAGGTTCAGATCCATTTTATAGGCAGGAAAACAGGGCCCTGAAGGCTCAAGTTCATGATCACTTTGGCCCGCTCCGGTAGTTTGGGACCTAACAACCTCTCTGGGGCCGAATTGCCTTCCAATAAAACGAAGAAGAGAATCCCTGCTCTCAAAAGGCTGTTTGTTTGTAAGAAAGAAATGGAACCAAAGAAGTGGTGTCACTTTCCATTTACGTGTCCTCATGTGAAGACATGAAGATTCAAGAAGTGCATGGCTTGGTCACTACGACTGACACAGCCCAGCTTAGGTCCTTTGACTTCTATGGGTTTGCCATACGTCAACACATCTTACTTCTTATAACACTAACTCACTGAAAACGAAGGCAAACCGGAGCCACGTCCCCAGGGTTGGGACCAAAAAGGATACAGAAGAGATGAAAAAAAGCGTAGAGACCTACCTCGGGCTCCCACGGAGGAAACGCTGCTTCGGTGGGACCGCTCCGCAGGGCCGGGCTGCCCCGTGTTGCCTTCTGCGCCATCCATCTGCAACAGGAACGACAGAGAGCATTTAATGGGGATCCTGGGCTGATGGTCTCCTCAAACTTTCAGCCAAGAAGCAAAGGGGTCCCGGGCTCGGTCTACAAGTCTTAATCTATGTACAGGGGTCAACTGTGCAGGCGGAAAGTGGGGAGTGACCCTCGACCGAATGCAGGTAAGGGTGGTGCTGGGTCAGGGCGGTGACCGTCAGGTGCATGGGGTCGCAGGTCGCCCAGGCAAGTCAAGGCGCGCCCCCGTCCAGGGCGGGGACCCGGGCAGGGAGTGGCCGCGCTCTCACCTCGCAGGGTCGCAGAGCTCGCTGCCTCACGCCAGAATGCCACCGGATTCAGGCCTCCCGCTCTGGACCCACCGCCACGCCCGCCTGCGGGGTCTCAGACCCCCGCTGAGGGTGGGTACGCAGGCTAGGCGCCGCCGAAGCTACCGTGGGAGGAAGTTCGGATCCCAGACCTCGCCCCTTCGACCGTGGGAGCCAATCGGAGTCCGGAGCCTCGGCGCACGCGCGCTCACTCGTTCCGTCCTTCGGCCCCGCCCGCCCGCCCGCCCGCCCCCCAGCTCGGTGGGTCGCGCGCATCCGAAAGCCCCTGGCGCGAGCCCGGCCTAGCCACGCCCCTTGTTGTGTCTGTCACCGCCGCATACTTGAATGCCCGGTGTTGCTCCGTGGACGAGACCCTTGATCTGTAATAGGATGTGGCCAAGATTCATGAAAACCAAGCATGAGCGCGCGAGCTGTGCCGCTACCTCTCCTCGCGACTTGACTGGACCCCTCTCTGAAATGGAGATGCTTCCTTGGGACCAACGCTGGGCTGGGCAGTAGTGGAAGCTCCTGGCTGGTCTTCAGTGCTGTTTTTGTTTTGTTGAGCTTTTCTTTTCTTTTTGTTTTGTTTTTGAGACAGGGTGTTTCTGTCCTGGCTGTCCTGGAACTCACCTTGTAGACCAGGCTGGCCTTGAACTCACAGACATCCGCCTTTCTTTGCCTCCAGAGTGCTGGGATTAAAGGTGTGTGCCACTATGCCTTGCTGAGTTTTTCAATTTAATTCATTTCGGTCCAAACTGAATGGCACACAAGCCTGTAATTCCAGCAGAGGGAAACAGAGGAAGGCAGATCTCGGATTTCCAGGACAGAGCAACACAGTGAAAAAACAACCAAACAAAACCACAGTAGGTGGGCCAACCATGACGGCAAATGCTAACCCCAGCACTTGGATGATGGAGTCAGGAGGATCGGCAGGAGTTGAGGCCATACTTGGCCACATAGGACAGAGTCAGCCTGGGCCATATGAGACTGTCTCAAAAACAAAAAAAACAAAAAACCAAAGCAACAACAATAAATATTACAGAAGGCCACAGTACTGCTATAGGAGATACAAAACTCTACAGGCAGAGAGGGAAGGTCTTCAGCTCCTGCTTACCTACTGAGTGCTGGACATAGGCCAAGCCCTCCCCCATGTGTCTCATGAACATGTCTTATGGGCTCTGTGAATGGAACCTAGAGGATTAGTAGCCACCATGTATGTGCTGGATACTTTAAAAAGGTGTGTGTGTGTGTGTGTGTGTGTGTGTGTGTGTGTGTGTGTGTGTTGATGTGGGTTTAACCCAAGGCCTCCTGGTGTGAATGAAGCAAGCACTCTAATCCTGAGCTACACCTGAGAGAAAATGTGGACCTCTTCGCCTTTCTTCCCTGCTCCATTACCGCCTCTTGTTCCCCCACGTTTTGGACTTTCCCTTCCCCACATAGTGTCCCTTCTTCCTATTTTTATGTCCTCTGTGTGTGTGTGTATGTGCATGTGTGGTGTGTGTGCATGTGTGCACATGTGTGATGTGTATACACATTTATTCTAGATTCTGGAGCTGGGGAGATGGGACGGTGAGTGAAAGTGCTCACTGCACTCCAGAGACCCACGTTGATAGGATGTCAGGCATCTAGTCAAATCACTTCTACGGCCAAATGGACGGCGGAGACAAGAGGATCACCTGGAAGCGGGCAGACCAGGCTGTGCAGCATCAGAAACAAGAGAGACCTGCTTTAACAAAGTGGAAGGTGGGAACTACTCCCCAAAGTTGTCCTTTGGTTTCTATGAGTGCTGTGGTACAGGCGTGCACACTCCCGCTCTTTGAAACACACAATTAATTCCTTTTTTCTTGTTTTGTTCTTTTGAGACAGGGTTTCTCCTTGTCGTTTTTGGTGACTGTCCTGGATCTTGCTCTGTAGACCAGGCTGGCAATTAATTCTTTTTTTTTTTTTTTTTTGGTTTTTCGAGACAGGGTTTCTCTGTGTAGCTTTGCGCCTTTCCTGGGACTCACGTGGTAGCCCAGGCTGGCCTCGAACTCACAGAGATCCGCCTGGCTCTGCCTCCCGAGTGCTGGGAATTAATTCTTTTTTTAAAAAATGGGTCTGGCCGGGCGGTGGTGGCGCACGCCTTTAATCCCAGCACTCGGGAGGCAGAGCCAGGCGGATCTCTGTGAGTTCGAGGCCAGCCTGGGCTACCAAGTGAGTTCCAGGACAGGCGCAAAGCTACACAGAGAAACCCTGTCTCGAAAAACCAAAAAAAAAAAAAATAAATAAAAAAATAAATAAAAAATGGGTCTGGAGGGCTGACACTGGTTAATAGCACTGAGGGACCCGGGTTCTGTTCCCAGCACAGGTGTGGTAGCTTACAACCTCCTACAACTGCATTTCTAAAAGATCTGACACCCTCTTCTGACCTCTGAGGGCTCATGCACACAAACGTACATACGTACATTCAGGCACACAAACATACACACATAAAAATAAATAAATGAATATTGGGGCTGGAGAAATGGAACAATTAAAAACATTTACTGCTTTTTTTTTTTTTCCCTTGAGACAGGGTTTCTCTGTGTAGCCCTGGCTGTCCTGGAACTCACTCTGTAGACCAGGCTGGCTCCAAACTCAGAGATCTGCCTGCCTCTGCCTCCCAGTGCTGGAATTAAAGCCACCACCACCACCACCACCCAGTTTGCTTGGTTTATTTTTAATTTTAGATTCTACACATGAAAGAAAACGTGATAATGGCCATTCTGATGTCAGCTGATTTTGTTTAGCATGACGATGATGTCACTTTGTTGTTCTTTACACCTTAAAACTCCATTGTGTGCAGGTACCACAGCCTTTGTCCACCTCTGTTGATGGACTTTCGCATTCTCTGGCCCCCATTCATCCATTCATCATTCATCAGCATTCATTATGTTTGCCTTGTGTAAGTGGATAAAGCAGCCACAGGTCCCTGACTGCAGACAACCAATTAGTTGCATATAACAGGTCGGTGACAAGTGACAAGAGAAAGGAGAGGGAGACCTGGGAGGGAGGGGTGCAGACTTCGGGGGGGGGATTTCAACTGTCCATGAGATGATTTGGGGGGCTCACTGAGAAGGTGATGTTTCAGCCCCAGCTTGAAGGAGTTCACAGAGAGTATGCTCAGGAAGGGGAGGCCAAGCCGGCTTTAGGGCCTCCAGGCTGAGAGCCTGCTTTCAGCGGAGCAGGAAGCAGGACATGAGGTCAGAGAAGGGCGGTACTGTGAGCCCTCACACGGCAGAGAAGAGATTTAGCCTTGCTTTTTAATTTTTAAAGAAAGGAAATTTGTTTGTTGCCGTTTAGAGACAAGGAAGTAAAAAATCTAGGCTCTGGCATCTGGTGAGGGCCTCCGTGCCCCATCCTCTGGAGGCAGAGGCAGAGGCCCAGAGAGCAGAATTTTGGTTTTGATGCAGGAGTAGCTCAGGCCTTTGTGCAGTCAACAGCCCATTGTTCCTTCCCCTGGGGAAGAAGAGGCTGCGGTTCTGACTCGTGGCTGTAAACAACTCTGGAGAAAGCGGACAAACAGGCTTCAGGGCCTGGTGAGTCACTTCTGGGGGTAGGGGCCTCACTTTCGGGTTGTTCCACCCTGCCCTAGGCTCTGGTGGCTGCTGCAGGGCACTGTGGCCCGGGCCTGCCGCCTGGTGGCCACATTCTAACTTCACCTAGCCTCACGGTTGTCAGGGTAAGGGAAGCTTGAGCTCCTAGTGAATGAATGGGAATTTGCTCTGGACTGGCTGGTCAGGTAGGATCTTGCTTCTTGCTCAATGAGGCAGCCTTGGAGAGGCTCACCAAGCTAGCACTCAGTTGTCATCCTCTGTCACACAGATGGTTGTCACTGTCCAGGGATAGGACTCAGGCTAGCTGTGTCTGTCAACTTGCCCCTAGAGATTCCATACTTCACGGGCCTCTTCCAGACTCAGGGTCACTGAAGTTGGCTCACTCTTGCTAATGGTTGCTTGAGGTCTGGGCACTGGGCCACTTCTCAACCTCCAGCCAGGGTTAAACATTAGTGGGAGGTTATCTGGTTTGGAAAGGGGGTGGGGATTTCACTTGCAACAGTCTTCTCTGCGGCCCTGCCTGGAGCACCAGTTCCCACCGGAGCCCCTACAATGCCTGTGGAGGAGTTTGTGGCTGGCTGGATCTCTGGTGAGACATTTTTCTTCTTTCTGTCTATCACCCCAAAGCGTGGATTGCTTCCCGGGGAGGCTGGGTTGTCAAGAGGAGTTGTTCCCTCTGGAGCACCCAGCAGCTAGCTGTTCCCAGAGCCTTCTGGGAATGGCCAAGAAGGCCGAGGGGAAAGAAGGAAGGAGAGACTACTTCTGCATCCCAAGGCCTTGCTGCCAGAGAACACTAAGGGCCTGTCAAGGAACCTCACCGAAGCCCCTTCTCCCAGACCAGAGCGAGTGCCCGAACCACATTCACCTTTGATCTCACCGGCTGTCCTGACTTCCCCTTTGGAAATCTGCCTTACATGGCGATGGGTGGCACTCCTGGGCCTTGAGAAAGGACACCATGAATGTACCCCTGGTGATGCACCCTGCCCCCCAGGCTCCAGAAGCAGCATTTTCTGTGGAGAATAAGACTAGATAGTGGGTGGCTTTCTCCCCTGGGGCCCGGCAGGACTTGAAGAAGGGCTCCCAGCTCTGCACTGATAATTGTGATAGGCAGAAGGCAGGAAGAAGGGGCCAGCAGGGCCTGTTCTCAGTCAAGGCCGAGAACTCTGAAAGGAAGGCAGCAGTGCAGTTGATACGGTAGGGTCGTAGCCACCCACTCCTTCTAGAGCCGCGCTTCTCAACCTCCCCGGTGCTTTCCACCCTTTGATACAGGCCTCGTGCTGTGGTGACCCCCCAACCTTAAATTACTTTCGTTGCTACTTCATAACAGTAATTTTGTTACTGTTATGAATTGTAATGTAAATATCTGATATGCTACCCCAAGGGGGGTCACGACCCAGAGGTCGAGAACCACTGTTTTAGAGCCTCATCTTCCATAGTCAGGGTTGGGGACAGTATTATATCACAGGTGGCTCTTCCCTGTTGTGTGGGTGTGTCCTCAGGTGAGGCCATGCATCTGCCTCCATTTTCCTAGCACCTTTGTGGCCCAGTACCAGGTGTGGTGGGGTAGGGCAGCTGGAATCCCTGTGGAGCCCCAAGAATGTGGGTTGTGGGTGTCTGAGTATACCCAGCCTTCCTGCTCCTACCTGAATCCCTCTTTGCTCTACCAGAGACTTGCTTCTTAGATCTGGCACCGTCCTTATTCATAGCACCTTCTTGTCACCACAGGAGCCGTGGGTTTGGTCCTGGGGCACCCCTTTGACACTATAAAGGTGAGTAGAGCCGAGCTACCAGAGGAGCAGATGGTCTGGCTGGAACCTGGGTATGAGACCAGCTAATGGGGCTGGCTCACTCGTGTGCCTGCCAGCGTCTGCTGCGTGGGTGGCCTGGCCGCCATTGTGGGAGCAGCCCTGGCTTGCTCATTTGCCTTACATGCCCAGTACTTTCCATCCAGGTGCGGTTACAGACCCAGAACACGTACCAGGGCATTGTGGACTGCATACTTAAGACTTACCGCCATGAGTCGGTAGGTAGCCCACTTCTTTGGGGTAGAAGGCATCTGAAGTATGTGGTGCCTGTTTCCTGTCTGGCAGTCACTTGGCACCCCAAAAGTGGAGTGAGGTCCTCACAGCTTCCTCCACCTGCTTTGTCTGCCTGGACAGGGCTTGGGCAGCAGTGATGTACAGATAGCAGAAGCCTGGCCAGAGCTGGAAGTGGGATGGGGAGGCCCCCATGCCTCTCACGGTCCCACCATGTTGTTCTGCAGGTCCTGGGCTTCTTCAAGGGAATGAGCTTCCCCATTGCCAGTGTGGCCCTGGTCAACTCCGTCCTGTTTGGCGTGTACAGCAACACCCTGCTGGCACTCACAGCCACCTCCCACCAGGAGCGACGGGCCCAGCCACCCAGCTACACAAACATCTTCATAGCAGGTTGTACTGGGGGCCTCCTGGAGGTGAGAGGGTCATGTGTGAACACATGTTCAGGTGTCACAGTGATAGATCTGAACCTTACACACACACACACACACACACACACACACACACACACACACACACACCCTGGGACTTCCAGCAGTACATGATAAGGCCTTCCTAAGGGGTACTCCTAACCATTGCTCTAATTGACCAAGCCATGTTGCGTCTTGTCAGGCTGCAGGCCTGGAGGTGGAAGGCCATGGAGACCAGGGGGACAAAAAGCAGAGCTGGGGGGCAGTATGAAGAAGATACTAGGTACAAGCAGCCAGTGCCTCTTCAGAAGGCTCTACTAGCCCCAGAGTTGTGGGAAGACTATGCAGCATGATGACCTTTGACCCTGAGGAACTGTCATCCCTAGCAGAGCTGGGTTTGACCCTGAAGTAATCCTGAGGTGGTCCTAGTCCATTCTACCTGCTCAGCCAGGCCTTTGCCTGCAGTATATGGGTAACCAGAGTCTCTGAGCCTTGTCTGAGGCAACAGGCCACAGACCTCAGGGTCAGCCAGTCACTGAGTCACTCCCATCATTTGTTCTGGTCTTTGTTCCTAGCACTGTAGTGGCCAGGCTCCATGGGGTGTGGTGATTAGAAGAGAGCTTCCAGGCCTAGGGAGTGTCTGAGCAGAAAGGGACAAAGGGAAAGGTGCCAGTTCAACCCTACACTCCAGATGGGCTCCCAGCTGACCCTCTAATGGGTACCTGCCCTGATGCCACTGATACTTCATGGGGCAGAGAGCAAGATCAGAGGACAGAGTCAGGGTGTACACTCCAGTGGTTAATGATTAAAGAGACCCCAGAGAGTCCTGGCTTTCTTCTCTTCTCCTCTTCCTCCTTCCCCCACCCCAGTTTTTACTTATTTATTTGTTGATTTGTGGGTTTGTTTGTTTGAGACAAGGTCTCACTGTGTAGTCCTGGCTGTCCTGGAACTCACTTTGTAGACCAGGCTGGTCTCAAACTCAGAGATCCACCTGCCTCTGCCTCCCAAGTGCTGGGACTAAAGGTGTGCACCACTACCCCCTAGCTTCATCCTTTTATTTTTTAAATGATTTCTTATTTATTTTATTTTATGTGTATGAGTGCTTTGCCTACATATATGTATGAGCACCATGTGTGAGCAGTGCCTGCAGAGGCCTGAAGAAGGTGCTAGATCTCCTGGAACAAAAGTTAACTACAGATGGTTTTGAACTACCATGTGGGTACTGGGAACGGAACGCCAGTCCTTTGCAAGAGCAGTGAGTTTTCTTAACCACTGAACCATCTCTCCAACGCCCTTCCCTTAAGTGTTTTTTTTTTTTTTTTTTGGTTTTTCGAGACAGGGTTTCTCTGTGTAGCTTTGTGCCTTTCCTGGAACTCACTCTGTAGTCCAGGCTGGTCTCAAACTCACAGAGATCTGCCTGCCTCTGCCCCTGAGTGCTGGGACTAAAGGCGTGCGTCACCACCGCCCGGCCACCCTTTAGTGTTTTTGAAACAGGGTCTTGCTATGGAGCCCTAGTGGGCCTGCAATTCACTATATAGATCAGGCTAACCTTGTTTATCACAATCCTCTTGACTTTCCCCAAGTTCTGAAATTATAGTCATATGCCACCAAACCAAGCTTTATGTTCCTTATTATATAGATATATGCCCACATATTTCTTAAACCTGGAGGCCTGTACCCCTCAAAAATAGTAAGAGACCTAAGACCCTTGGTAAAGTGGCCTGACTTAGGCCCTGCCAGGCTCTATTTCTGAATTACTTTCTCCTCGTCTCTCTGAAAGCAGAACCAGGGACTTTTAGGATCACAAGTGGTGACTTGGTCCAGGAACCTGCTAGAAGCCAGGGTCTCCTGGGACATCTGTCAACAGGGTTTTGAAGTCACTTATGTACCGATGAGGAAGTGGAAGAGGCAGGAGCTTCTGACATTGCTTGTGGCCTGGCTGAAGTTGCCCTGGTTAGTAACCCTTTAGGTTCCATGGTTCCCATCCCACAAGATCCCCTGCTTCAGCGCTGGAGCTCCAGGTCAAGAGCCCACCCCACTGAAAATCTCAGCTCAGCCCAGTTGGCAGGCTCTGGGAGGAGCATCAGCCCCGTCTTACAAAGGGGCTCCACCTTTCACCGAGGCAGAAGCATGCAGTGTGGCCTGTACCTGCTAAAGTCAACCACCAGCCCCTCCACTACCAACCAGGTCTAGAGCCGAACATCAGAGCTCATATGCTTCTAGCCAGACACACCAGTGACAAGTCATCTTCAACCAGGACCCTGCCTCCACCTCCTAAGTACTCAGATGATATAGTATGTGACACTGTGAACAGTTTTCTTTGATTTTTACAAAAAAGATTTTAATTCTAAAATTAAATTTAAATTCTCCCATGGAAGCTAGAAGAAGGTATATGATCCCCTGGAGATGGAGTTACAGGCAGCTGTGAGCTACCCCATATGGGTGCTGGGATCCAGACTCAGGTCCTTTGGGCAAGCAGTATTCACTCTTACACACTAAGTCACCTCTCCAGCCCTGGTCATTTGTTTTTTTAATTTTTTTTTTTTTTTTTTTTTTTTTTTTGGAGCTGAGGATCGAACCCAGGCCCTTGTGCTTGCTAGGCAAGCGCTCTACCACTGAGCTAAATCCCCAACCCCTTAATAAATGTTTTGTTTTGTTTTTTTTAAAGATTTATTTATTTATTATGTATACAGCATGTTTGCCTGCAGGCCAGAAGAGGGCACCAGATCTCATTATAGGTGGTTGTGAGCCACTATGTGGTTGCTGGGAATTGAACTCAGGACCTCTGGAAGGGCAGCCAGTGCTCTTAACCTCTGAGCCATCTCTCCAGCCCCTAATAAATGTTTTTAAATGTATTTATTTATTATGTTCTGTATATGGATGTTTTCACCTGCATGCATGTCTGTGCACCATGTGCTTGCCTGGTGCCCACAGAGCAGTGTTACAGACGGCCACACAGAGCCACCATGTGGATGCTGGGGATTGAATCTAGGTCCTCTGGAGGAATAATCAGTGCTTTTAACTACTGAGCCATCTTTCTAGCCCCATGACTGGTTTATTGAGACAGAGTTTCACTCTGCTGTAGCCCCCACTGGCCTGGAACTCACTATGTAGCTCTGGCTAGCCTTGAACTCTTTGTAGTCCTCTCATCGAAGCCTCTGGGGTCACAGGCATGAGCCCAGCACACCCAGCTAGAACCTCACCTGAGCTTCAGTAGCTTTTCTCGATTTTTCTGAAGACAGAGTCTTACTATGTAGCTCTGGCTGGCCTGGAACTCACTCTGTAGACCAGGCTGGCCTTTAACTCACAGAGATCTGCCTGCCTCTGCCTCTGCCTCCTGAGATTAAAGATGTGTGTCAGTCACCCTGGCCAGCTAGCTTGACATAGCTACATCCCTGACACCTCACCAGTGCGGTGACCTCCTCTTCTCCACATCCTCCCAGCCCTGCCCAATCCACCCTAGATCTGCGTCCGGCTGCCTAAGGGCTCTAGGGCCTACCAAATCCCACCTTACTGACCACCTCACCCTTAATAGCATTTTCGGTCAGAGGCAGGGAGGGCTGCCCTGGGGCCTCAGAAAGATATGATGGGGAAAGGAGGGAGGGAGACCCTATGATGTTGGGTCTGTTTTAGAACAATGCCAATGAGGTGGCCTTCACCTGCAGCATCAGCTCCTTACTGTTTCTACTTACAGACTGAACCCTTATTGAGCCCCAGCCACTGCACACATGTCCTGCTCCCTGGAATCAGGAAGCCCAAGAGCCCACTCCCACTTGTCCTTGAGAGCCTGTGCCTGCTATCTCACGAGGAGGGGCCAGCGCTGAGCCTATCAGGCCTGATAATAAGGGAGGCAGTTGTTCTCAACTGCACCCAGAGACTTGGCCAAACCAGCCATGTATGTGGGAGGCTAGGAGCTGGCGGCAGGAGCCTCTCTGCCCTATTGTGATTATAAGCAGATTTTCCCAAGCCTAAGCTCCACCCAGTCCCCTCCATGTCTTTCTCCACAGGCCTACTGCCTGGCTCCTTTTGACCTCATCAAAGTCCGTCTACAAAACCAGACAGAGCCAAGGATGCAGATAGGGGGCTCTGAACCCCGGTACCGGGGGCCTGTGCACTGTGCAGTCTCCATCTTGAGAGAAGAAGGACCCCAGGGACTGTTCAGAGGATCCTGGGCCCTGGTGCTGAGGGACACCCCTACGTTGGGAATGTACTTTGTCACCTATGAAGGGCTATGTCGCCAGTACACACCAGAAGGCCAGAATCCCAGTAAGTGGGGTGGGGTGGGGTGGGGGTACAGCAGAGGCTGGGGAGATGCTCTGGTCTAGTCTGACTCCACCCTGGCTTCCTCTGCCCCAGGCTCAGCCACAGTACTGGTGGCAGGGGGCTTTGCAGGCATAGCCTCCTGGATTACAGCCACGCCTTTTGATGTGATCAAGTCCCGGATGCAGATGGACGGGCTGAAAGGGAGAAAGTACCGGGGGATGCTGGACTGTATGGCAAGCAGCTTCCGGCAGGAGGGAATAGGGGTCTTTTTCAAGGGCATGACCCTCAATAGTGCCCGTGCGTTTCCTGTCAATGCTGCCACCTTCCTTAGCTATGAGTACCTGCTGCGCTTGTGGAGATGAGCCTGACCCGGCCATGCCAGCAACTCCACAACAGGATCCTGGCTGACAGCCACTTGGGAAACCAAGCCAGAGAACCCAGCTTGCGGGAACAAAAGCAAGAGGTGCCATGCACCACCCAGAGAGTCAAGGAGCCAACTCGAAAGAAACAATGAACCAGGCCCTGTACAGACACCAAGACACACCACCTCCAGCCGACCTCTTTCCAGGAAGCAAGGGCACAAGACACATACGAATCAGCCAGGCCACCATGTCACAGCTGCCCCTCTGAAAGAGCTCTCAGGGACCATCATTGCCCTGGCACCACCCAGCCATGGGGTTCAAATCATTCCCCTGGACAAGAGAGTGACTTTTGTCTCCTTCCTGTCCAGTCCAGAATCCCTCAGGGGTTTCCAGTACCTTCAGGGAAACCCAGAACCCTAGCTCCTGCTGTCCTGCCTCCCCTCTCTTGGTCACTTCCTGCTGTGGTGCCTCAAGTCCCAAGAGTGCCCACTGGGGTATAGTTGTCCCTCCAGTGGCCTACTCTCCTCCAAGACCCAGGCAGAGCTCTGTCTCTAGGGTCTCCAAGAACCCCAACCCTCCTGCCTACCTCAGCCATAGCCCTTGTATACAGGGCTTTATGGTTGACTGTTCCACTCCTCTGAGTCATTAATCTGAGAGTCTTGTGGTAAGGCTGTACTTCTGTCTCTTGAACAGATAGATACATGTAATAAAGTTTCATTTGATGAAGTACTGATGATCCCCTCCTGTCTCTGCTCACGCCACACACATCTGCTGAACCTGCCAACCCCATGTCCATGCACTGGCTCCTCTCTAGGTTCTCTCTGCCTTGCCCACATCCTTCCTTATATTTGTCTTATTATCCATCTCAGTTGCTAAATTAGATTTTAAAACTGCCTGAGGGGATGGAGAGATGGCTCAGTGATTAAGATCACTGGCTGCTCTTTGAGAGGACCCAGGTTCAAATCCCGGTACCCACAGGGCAGCTCACAACTGTCTGTTAACACCAGGTATGCAGAATCTGGTGCCCTCTTCTGGCTTCTGTGGGCATTGCATGTACATGGTACATACCCATACTTGGGAGCAAAACACCCATACACATGAAATAATAATGAAAATATTAAAAAACAAAACAAAACTGGATGAGAGCTGGGCAATGGTGGCACATGCCTTTAATTCTCAGCCCTCAGGAGGCAGAGGCAGGCAGATCTCTGTGAGTTCAAGGTCAGCCTGGTCTACAAAATGAGTTCCAGAACAGCCAGGGCTACAGAGTAACCCTGTCTCACAAACCATAAACAAATAAATAAAAGTCACTTTGCTATTTCATGACTTCTCATTCCTCAGAGTTCCTTCCCCAGCAGGGAAGGCCCTTAGACATTTGCTCTTGATGAGTGTGGTAACCTACTTTTGTAAACACACCTGGCTCTCTCCCACCACAAGACATTTGCATATGCTCTTCTCACTGAGGGTGTACCTCCCTTTCATCCTTCAGCTCTAGGCCCTTTGAGACATCTTTCAGTTTCCTTGGGCTGTGCCCATGGTTCAGAAGCGCCTGGAGGGTTTGCTCAAGTACAGCTTGCCGGGTCCAACTTCAGTAGGTTTTTGGAGGGTAAGAGGATGTGTATTTCACTACGTTCACAGATGCAGCTGCAGGTGTGGGCCACACACTGAGAACCACTGGACATCCATTTTCCTCAGTCTGTAATTACATGCTCACCTCTGAGTGTCTTTTCTGTGTGATTCTGTCTGTTTCTGTAAACCATGAGCTCCATGGAGCAGAGACTCCACTCCTAACTGCTTGTCATCAAAGCTAGAGCTGCATAGGGGGTTGTCCAAGAAATGGTTTTGAGAGTCTGGGGGTGCGGCTCAGTTGGTAGCGTGCTTTCGTGCATGTAAAAGGCCTGGATTGATTGCCACTGTCCCAGACATGGGGCATGGTGACTTCATACCTGGGATCCCAGCACTAGGCAGGTAGAGGCAAGATTAGAAGTTCAAGGTTGTCCTTGGCTAGATAAGGCCACACCTTGAGTTCTCAGGTTGTGGGGAAGCTGCGTCCAAGACTCAGAAACTGAGTCAAGATCTTCAAGGGGCTCCACCAGTAAAAGGGCCAACTGGAAAAGCAGCCAGCAGCAAAAGGAAAAGAAAATTGCTTCTCTCCCACAGACAGTTAGGTCTGGCTCCCTCAGAGAACTGGGAACCATACTCCTGTTCCCTGGAGCCTGCCTCTGAAAAGCTAACATTGAGTCCTCTTTGTGCCCCCTTGTGTCCAAAAGAAGCAATTACACATTTTTCTAGAGGTAAGCTGCCACACATGATACAGTGTTCCACAGGTTTAATCGGAAAGGTGATGATTTCCTCAATACAAACATAATAAATATGATGAAAATATGCAGAGTACCTAAATAAATAACTGTCTCTCTCCTTTCTTCCTTTGAGACAGAGTGTCACACCCACCTCTGAGTAGACATTTTCCCCAAAAAAGACAGCCAGCCAGAGCTGGACAAGAAGCTGGGCCAGGTGTTGCACGCCTTTAATCCCAGCACTCCGGAGGCAGAGGCAGGAGGATCTGTGTGAGTTTGAGGCCAGCCTGGTCTACAGAGTGAGTCCCAGGCCAACCAGGCCTACATGGTGAGACCCTGTCTCAAACAACAACAAAAACTAAAAGGGGACAGCCAGACAAACAAAAGAGCTGGGCAGAGTGGGGCACACCCGTAAGCCACCCTTCTGGACACTAGCAGGATTGAAAGCTCTAGGCTAACCTGGTTCAAACACAAGGATGCAGGGATTTTAAAAGGTCTTCAATATTATTAATTAGAAGAGAAATGAAATGAACACTATAATGAGATGTAGTAGGAATCTAGTAGTCATTGGATCTGGGTAAACATTAGAATGTAATAGTTGTTTCTCGCTGTATCTAGGGGAACAGTAGAATGTGTGAGTGTTTGCTGACCATACCTAGACCATGAAGAAATCATAAGTATAGGACAGTGTTTGTTTTTTTATGATTTATAGTTATTTTTCTGAGGAAGTTTTCCACCCATTGCATAATGACTATCCAGGCACACTTGGAGGTCTTGAATTATTGGGTACTGTTTGCAGTACCCAATGTAAAAATAAATAAATCTAAAAATTTAACAAAACCTCCAAATTTTTTTGTTTTTGTTTTTTTTAAAGATTTACTTATTTATTTACTATATATTCAGTATTCTGCCTGCATGCCAGAAGAGGGCACCAGATCTCACTACAGATGGTTGTGAGCCACCACATGGTTGCTGGGAATTGAACTCAGGACCTCTGGAAGAGCAGCCAGTGCTCTTAACCTCTAAGCCATCTCTCCAGCCCTGTTTTTGTTTTTCAGGGCAGGGTTTCTTTGTGTAACAGTTCTGGCTGTCCTGCAACTCACTTTGTAAACCAGGCTGGCTCACAACAATCTACCTGCCTCTGCCTCCTGAGTGCTGGGATTAAAGGCCCTGTGTCAGGCAACCTCCCAAATGTTAAAAAGACAAAAGCAAAAGGACTTGGTGAATGACTCCTAATACTGAATGAATGAATGAATGAATGAACTGATCTACACTGTTCTCTTACATGTCACGCTAGGGTATTGTCCTTCCCAGGCTGCCCTCTCTACTCACAGGGGGAGCACGGTCCAGCTCCTAGTGCCGTAGTAGTGACTGATAAACTAGATAAGAGCCACAGGGTGTCTGCCAATATAAACAAGTTTCCAGTGTAAAGAATGACCTGGTCAGAGTGCTAGACCTCAAATGGCCCTCAGTAAGTGACCTGTTAGAGGGGCCACTGTAAACACCCGCCGCCAGCCACTGTTAAGACGGGGCTACTGGCTGTTCAGTTTGCTGGGGCTCTCAGAACATCTCACCCCCATACATTCCATACTCGGGGTCCCCCCTCACCCCCAGTCGGCCGACTCTTGTCCTTCCGGCCTGCCATCCTTCCCACTTTTCTCTGTCCAGCGGTGTACATATCAAAAATCACCACTGGGTGGGTGAGATGACGCAGTAGGTAAAAGCACTGGCCACAAAAGCCAGAGTCTCATTCCCAGAACCCACAGAAGGGGAAAGGAGAGAACCAGCTCTACAAAGTTGTCCTCTGGCCTCCATACACGCGTGGCAGCGTGTGTGTGTGTGTGTGTGTGTGTGTGTGTGTGCGTGCGCGCGCGCGCGTACCCATACATAATAAAATTTTAAAACAAGGTTAGGCATGGTGGTACATGTCTTTAGTCCTAAAACTCCAAAGGCAGAGGCAGGTAGATCTCCGGGATTTTAAGGCCAGCCTGGTCTACAGAGTGAGATCCTGTCTCAAAAACAAAAACAACATCCACACACAAATAAGAAAAACAGCTCACCTCTACTGGGTTTCACTCAGCTTTGGAGCCAAAGTACTCTGCACAAATCTGTCATTGCCTCTCTGGTCCTGCTCAGCAAAGATGTCACCTTTGCGATCCTGTCACATAGGAGGCCTTGATGAAAGGAACTGTGGTGAAATGAAGAAATGGATGAAAAATTGTAGTGAATGAATGAATGACTATTCCAGATCTTATTTCCCTGGCCTGCCTCCGGCACTGAATGGTAAGAGCTGACAAATGTCTGGGTCAACTTTCCTTCTCGTAAGCATGGCCCACAAGGAGGGTCCATGCGTGAGGGACTCTCCTGATAGTGAGACCTCATGCTTTCCTCACGTAAACCATGAGGAACTGGGGGTGACTCGGTTGGTACAGTACTGGCTCAGTATGCACAAAGCCCCGGGTTGGCCTCAATCCCCAGTACCATCACACCAGTCAGGCTGTGGTGGCAAATCCCTATCATCCTGGTACCTGGGAGTTCTAAGCAAGCAGATCAAGACATTCAAAATCACCTTCATTATGCAGCAAGCTCAAGGCCAGCCCAGACTACAGGAGACCCCATTTCAAAAAGAAAGAAAGAAAAAAGAAAACCCACACCCCGACCTTCTTTCTGGTTAAAAACTTTATTTCCAGAAGCAGATTTGGTTTTGACACAAAATTTAAGGGATGGAGCCACCTGTCAGAAGTCCACTTTTCTAGGTTCCAGCCTCTCTAGACTAACTCCCCCCAGAGTGCTCCGAGAAGCTACACAGCCCAGATTCCCCTCGAGAGGCCCCATCTGGAGACTCCAGGGTCTGGGCTTGAACAACTTTTACTCTGACTTTAGACTTCGAGTCCCAACTCCCTTCCCTTCTACACCCTCCACATGGTATTTCCACAGGAAAGAGCCAGTCTGCCTCTGGAGAGGCGTTTCCATGGGAAACAGGAGAGGGCGATTCTGCAGGCTGCCATGCTTCCTCACAGACAGCAGAGCTGCTCCACCTCCACCTCACAATCGTAGAATTTTTCAAAGAGCTCTGGAGAGGCGCTGTTACATTCAAGCCACCTCCTCAAGGTGCACAGTGCCCTCAGGGCATCAGCTTTGGTGGGCAGGGACTCAAAGCCATCCTCTTCCCTCCCGTTATCTTCAGTACCAGCTTCCTCTTTGCATACTCTAGGCCCAGGGTCCTCATCCTCCAGGTCCACAAAGCGGGAAAACTCCTCCTGACCCAGCCCACTGGGGACTGGAGACGTCTCTGTGTCTTTGTCCAGAGACAGCTGTGTTTCGCCTGGAGCGAGCCCTTCCTGAACGAAGCTGCTCGAAATGAGCTGAGGAGGCACCTTGGCCCAAGCTGCTGCCACCATATGCAGAGCATCTAACACCGTGATGCTGGCCCTGGCTTCAGCCACTGAGGTGCCCTCTCCCCCACTCTGCATGGCAGACAGTTTGCTCAGCAGACGGTGACGGTAATGGGCCTTAAAGGCCAAAACCACAGAGCCAGGCAGGGAAGGTGTGGTGCTGGAGGCCGAGAGAGGCAGGAGTCGCACGTGGTGGAGTCCAGGAAGGCTGGCCCATTCCTCCGCCACTCCAGCAGCCAGCAGCAAGGCTACCTGTCGGCCCTGCTGTCCCATGTCCTGGTCAAACTGTGCCAACCACTCTGACCAGGGGATGGCTAGATCAGGGTGATAAGAGGCAGGTAGTGCTTCACTGTTGACCCCAAAGAAGCATCTCGGGGCAGCCTTGAGCCCACCCACAAATACCCTTCGCTTTTCTGTGCCTCTGCTGTTGGCACACAGCAGTACCTGCAACCGATCGCATGCAAACACTCTGCCAGGCACTGCCCGATACAACAAGGGCACTTCGGCACAGCCAAAAACGTCTTCTGGTGAGAAGTCTTTAAGGGAAAGAGGTGGCTGGGCCTGGGATGGAAGCCCAGGGGGAGGTGGTTCAGGAGGGAACAGAGGGACAAGGACCTGGCGAGCCCCAAAGCCCACATTGTTTCGGCGTTTCCAGCGGACCAGCCAGCCAATGCTGGGCACAAAATCCTGGCCCATAATATCGGCCAGCTCCTTGGCCTTGTGGAGCAGCATGGGCCCTGTTACGTCCCAGGCCTTGGCTCGGGCAATGTGGTACCAGCAGAGTAGAGCCTCGTCGATGCCACTGTATTTGGATTCGCGCTTGCGCTTGCGCTCGTGGTTGGCTGTGCCACTACACCAGTCTGCCAGCAGCTTCTCCTTATTCTTGCAGATCCGTGAGATCTGGGGCTGGGAGACCTGGAAGCGCCGGGCCACCTCTGACTGGGACATTTTGGACTCATCCAGGAGTTCCAGCACCTGGATTTTCTCAGCCAGGGACAGGGCGTGAAGCTTCTTTTTTGTGCTCAGCTCCATGACTCTGCCAGGGCACCTGCTGAGGAAGAAAAGGTGGAGAGGGTGCCATAGGCTGAGGGTAGGCGGGGTAGAAGAGCACAGGGCATAAGAGAACAGGGTAATTCGCTGGAATGCAGAAGGCTAGGGGAGACCAGACCCGCTGGATGAGAAAGGAGATGGCCAGGCTGAGGGAGAAGGCTAGGCCCCATCCTAAAGACTGCCAGAACAGAGCTGGAAGGGTGTCTCTGGTCAGAGGCAGAGGGAATTCTGGGCTAGGGTTTGGCACTGATGGGGTAGAAGGCTGACTGGAAGTCAGGGGACAGCTGTACAGGCAACAAAGGAGCCATGACAGAGAGGTCTGGGGCTAAGGCTGAGTGAGGCAGGAGTAGAGGACATTCAGGGTGGCCAGGGAGGAAACCCCTGAGAGGAGACGGGGAGGAGGGCCTGGGTTGAATTTCGATGAGGATGTTGAATGGAGGCGGGTGGTTGCCTGAATGGACAGAGTTGAGGTGAACAGGTGAGATGGTCCAGACGACAAAGCCAGACGGATGGGGTCTGAAGGCGCTAGTCTAATTTGGTGCTGGCGAGGTAAGGCTAGTCCATAGTCCAGCCTGAAGGGAAGTGGAGGGCAGGGTCGAGAGTGAAGGGGCCAAGGCGACAAAGGGCGACAGGGTGAGGAGGCTACAGGCAGCAAAAGGGGAGGAGTGTCCCCCGCCGGATGGTAGGTAGTCTGGAGGGATATCAGAGAGCAGGGAGCAGCGGTGGGGAGCAGACAGCCCCAGAGACGGCCTCTGCGCCCGGGCTCGCCCCGCCTTGACCCCGGGTCAGTCGGATAGACCGACCCAGCCCACCCGCCCGCCAGCCCGGCCTCCCGCTCCGCACCCACCTCCAGGCGCTGTCCCTCGGCTCCCGTCCCTGCCCCAACCCGGCTCCCGGGCCCCGGTGTGCTAGGCTACAGCAGAACCAGAGAGGTACGGGCGCCGCGACCCCGAGGGCAGAGCGCTCCGAGGAGCTGCACGGGCGGCGGGCGCGCGCACAACAGGGACCTGCGCCGGGCTCTCTCAAGGCTGGGAAAACCGCGGCCCGGCCCCTCAGCAGCCCCGCCTTGGCAATCTTGATTGGCCACCATCTCCACTTGTCCCGCCCCTGGCTGCATGTCATTGGACGCCGAGGAAGTGGCGGTTCGCCGGCCTTCTGGGGGAGGAGCTTCCGCGTCGAGGGGCGGGAGCCTGAGCAAGGGTCTGGCTGGAGGACTCGGCCTTAGTGCCTGATTATCTGTCGGCGGCGACCGGCGTCCCAAGACCCAGGTGGCTTCGACCCCATCCCCACGGGGTACCAAGCAGGGAAACCGGCCCTCCCGGAGTTGTTTTGGAAAGAAGACGAAATGAGAAAACGAACTGATGTAAGCTTTAAGCCACAAAAACTAGTTACCATGGACAGCGCTGGCCTTGGGTCTCACCTACCGGCTACAAAACACAGGCCGCCAGGCCTGAGGGAGCGAGAAAGGAAGCATTTTTACCAGTTTTGGTGCCTTATGGCAAGATCGAAGTTCCTATGCTAGTCATTTCCCTCCTTCCTAACATTTGGTCTTGAATTAGGTGTAGAAGATATCTTAGCCTCCCTGCCCCTTAAACAGCCGGGACCCACTTTTCTGTATTTTCAAAGTCTCTCCAAGTGTCTCTTGTGAAGCAAACATTTCCTCTTAAGTCTATTTCAGTGGTCTCATTTGCACATTTCTTTCTTGGCCCTCAAGACTACTCAGTTGCCAAGGATAGCTGCCTGACTCCCTCTACTCCTGTCCTACTTAGCAGGACAGGCAGGGCCACAGCACCCTGACGATTTACTGAATGCAGTAGCAGCCCAGGGCTCAGCTTTTCAATAGGCAACAATGACCTTAGGATGTATCAGAAATACCTGAGGACATTTCTGGTGACACATAAGTATTTAACTGAATCTTAAAAAAAAAAAAAAAAAAAATAAGGCATGACGTTCATGCTTGTAATCCCAGCACTCAAGGAGGGTGAGGCAGGACCACACGTTTGAGGCCATCCTAGGCTACATGGCAAAAATCCAAAACCAAAAATCAGTATCAAATATGTGTGTGTGGAAATAAGAGGACTTTTGGGAGAGGTTTCTTCCTTGTTGAGATAGGGTTTTGCAGTGAGGCATACTCCATCCAACCCAGTTGGATGTTAAGCTTCCAGCAGATTCTGTCTCCACCTCCCATGCCCCTCTAGGAGTACTGGACTAACACAACACAGCATCCAGCTTCTTATCCGGGATGCCAGGACAGAATTCAGGTTGTCAGGATCACACAGCAAGTACTTTTACTGGCTGAGCTATCTCCCAGTTATATAGGCTCTCAAAATCAGGTTGGTAACATACCTCAGCAGTTTAAGAGTGTGTACTACTCTTATAGGAGACCTGAATTCAGGAGCTGAAGGGCTGGCTCTTCTGAATGACTTGGATTTGATTCTGAGCACCCATATGGTGGCTCAAAACCATATTTAACTCCAGTGCCAGGCTATCTTGTGTACTTGGTACAGACATACATGTAGGCATAACAAAAAGCCCACAAAGGCCAGAGTTCAGGTCCCAGCATCCACTTCAGTGGCTCAAAACTGCTTTAATTCCAGCTCCAGGGGATCTGATCATCATGACCTCTGCAGACATGCACATACCCATACATTTTTCTTAAAACAGAGTCACCCTATGTAGCCTGGCTGTCCTAAAACTCTCTCTGTAGCCCAGTGTGGCCTTGAGCTCAGCGATCCACCTGCCTCTGCCTGAGTGCTGAGACTAAAAGCCACACCACCACCACCGCCAGCTCACATATAATTTTTAAAGTCAATATATACTCATGAGCTAGACAAGATCCATCATGTATTATCAAACTGGACTGGAGGAACCTGACAAGATTCGAGGTTACTCTCCCTGGCTGCCCTCATGTGTCCAAAAGCTTTCCTTCTCTCATGATGACATCACTGGTTTGTACATGGAGCTGGGTGGGTGGGCACTATGCACACTGAATACAGGTGACCAACCCAGCCGGAGGAATCAGGTCCCCCTGGAACTGGAGTTATGGGTGATTGTAAGCCATCTGATTTGAGTGCTGGGAATTGAACTTGGTCCTCTGCAAAAGCAGTAAGCTCTCCTCTTCCCTGCTGAGCTACCTCTCCAGGCCCTGCTTTATCCTTTGAATTTATACCACAAACAAGCTTCTGGGCCCATTTTAAACACATGACATAACAATGCCATACCACCATCTACATATCTGTCTTCCCAACCAAAGCATATAAATAAATGGGTGCTAAACTTGATTTTAATTCAGCTTTTGTATTAATCAAAAGAGCTTCATTTTTCTTTATAACATTAAATTGTTATAAACTTGAATGTATTCCAAAACTAACAAAAAATTTTATATGGTGGAGCTCAGCAAGAATTTTGATTTTGTTTCAATTTTTCAAAAAAAACATTGCCCCAAGAAAGTAAGTTTAAAATGAAATGGCTTTTCAACAAGCAGTCAGGAGACAAACCATCCATCAGAGGGCTCTGTGTAAAAATGTTTATTTTTACTAATGTTTTGAATACAGGAACTAGAGATGGGAGGAGGGGGCCTCAACTTTGCATAAAACAATAGTTAGGGCCTGCCCACAGCCAAGAAGGCCATTCCAGAGTGTCCTGGCATGGACTGTCCCCTCCTACTTAATGTCAGTGTCACTAAGCAGGAAACAGAAAAATCAGGGTGTGAACACCTTACCAGCTGCTAGCTAGCGTGCAAGGAAAGGGGACCTCCCTGTGCCCGAGAGCCAGGATACACAGGCAGGAGGCAGAGGCTCCTGACTCAGTTAAGGGCAGGTGGCTGAATGCCCAGGTCCAGGAAGAACGAAAAGGGGATTTTGGAGGTAGGCTTTATCGAGTTAAAAAACAGGCACATTATCCAACTTCTCCTTGTGGCCCCCAAGCTGCTGGCACAGGCCCCGACATTGTCCCTCTCCCCACAAAACCAAAAGGAATAAGGAAGGAGGCAGAAGACGTTAAGTTCTGAGGATAGGAAATGCCTGGATTGCCAGAGACCACCTGTGAGTGAACCAGCCAAGCACAGAAGGACAGGTGAAGCTGCTTGTCTCTGTGGGACTGGGCAGGGCAGGGCAGGACAGGACACGGCCAGGAGGTGCCTGAGACCATCCCAGTTCAAGCACAGGACCCCATGTAGCATGACAGAGGACATAGGACTGCTTTGGCAGAGGCAAAGTGAAGCAGAACAAGGGGTATGAAAAGGTCCTAGTAAGTGCCATCTCAGCCTGATCACTCCAGCTGCTCCCAGCAAAGGCTGGGCCTGGCTTACCCCTGGGGCTTTTGGAAACCGGAAGGGGGACTAGGCCAGCTTGAAATAAGTGAGCTGCCCTCATATTCCTTCTCAGAGGACCCCATTTGAACCCTGTGATTACCAGGGACTTGGGCCCAAGGCAAGCAGAGTGAATGCACTTCTTGGAGAGCAGAGAGAAGTTGGGCCCACAGGTCAGCCCTGGGGCAGCGTGCTGCTCCTTACTCCCTGAGGGCTCGGGGCCAGAGGCAGCCAGAGTTGCCACCTCCCTGTGCTGTTGCCAAAGGCAGGTCGGCAGGACTACCAGAGTGAAAGAAGAAGAGGGGTATGAAAACCAAGGTAGAGGAGAGCAACAGCCTTAGATGTGTGGGGAGCTGGGCGGCACATCAGGAGTTGTTCTGGTTCTGGTAGATGGATGCTTTCTCCTTCAGCAGATCCAGACACAGGTGGCAGCTCCAACTTCCTACAGAGAAGTAGAGTGGTCAGGGTGGATCCCATAAGATCCCCATCTGCTGTCTTCCCACTCTCCCCATCTCTCCCCAGGCAGAACAGGGCAAGTTCTGTAGCAGCAGCTTCATGGTTATCCTGAGCTGAAGGAACCGCTTAGTCTTCAAAGCTATGAAAGCTGAACTGGAGAGATGGCTCAGCAGTTAAGAGGACCTGGGTTCAGTTCCCGGCACACGCGTGGAGACTCACAACCATCCCTAACTCCAGTTATCAGGGACCTCCAAGGGCACCAATCCTTCATCTAGTGCAGTGACATACATGCAGACAAAATACTCACACATACACTAAAAATAAAAACATCTAAACAATAAACACACAAAAATCATTCTCAGCCCAGCGGTGGTGGCACACACCTTTAATCCCAGCACTTGGGAGGCAGAGGCAGGCGGATCTCAGTGAGTTCGAGAACAGCCTGGGCTACAGAGCGAGTTCCAGGACGGCCAGGGCTGTTATACAGAGAAACCCCGTCTCAAAAAAATCAAAAATACAAAAACAAAAATCATTCTTCATGGAGATAAAGGCAACTGTGAGTGAGAGAACAGTGCCCAAACAGATGTTCAGACTATCTTGTCACATCAATGACCCTGGGACTCACAGGACAGTCTGGGCAGACACATGTTCTTTTTTTTTGTAACTCACTAAGTTTATTTATTTATGGGGAGGGCATGTGCCATACATAGCATGCATTATGAAAGTCAGTTCTGTCGTTCTTCCAAAAGTTTTGGGTTGAACTTAGATTGTCCAGGCTTGGTGGCAAGTGCCTTTACCTGCTGAGCCATCTTGCCAGCCTAGACACAAGTTTTGTTTTTTTTCGGAACAGGGTTTCTCTGTGTACAGCTCTGGCTGTCCTGGAACTCACTCTGTAGACTAGGCTGGCCTTAAACTCACAGAGATCTAACTGCTTCTGCCTCCTGAGTGCTGGGATTAAAGGTGTGCGCCACCACCACCCAGGGCAAAACTAGTTTTTCATTTGTTTTGTTTTTTTTTGGGGGGGGGGTTTCGAGACAGGGTTTCTCTGTGTAGTTTTGATGCCTGTCCTGGATCTTGCTCTGTAGACCAGGCTGGCCTCGAACTCACTGAGATCTGCCTGGCTCTGCCTTCCAGTGCTGGGGTTAAAGGCGTGCGCCCCCACTACCCGGCAAAATTAGTTCTTAATGATTAAAATTTATAAGCATAATTTTATGTATGTGGTTTGGACAGTACTCCATGGGAAATATCGTTTATTAGCTCCCCAAAGACACATGGTTCTACCAAGACTAACCCAGCTGCTCTAGAGGCTAAAGCAGGAGGGTTATAAGTTCAAGGTACCTGTACCTGGGCTACAGAGCTAGCTCAAGGCTAGCTTAGGCAACTTAGTGAGACCCTAACAAGTGTGGGGACAGTGAGATGGCTCAGAGCCTGGGGATTTGAGTTTGATTCCAAGAACCCATGATGAAAGCAGACCTGACTTCTTTGTTTTCCAAGACAGGGTTTCTCTGTGTAATAGCCCTGGCTGTCCTGGAACTCACTTTGTAGACCAGGCTGGCCTCGAACTCACTGAGATCGACCTGCCTCTGCCTCCCAAGTGCCACCACCGCCCGGCTCCAGACCTGACTTCTAAATGTTGTCCTCTGACCTCCACACAAGTGCTGTGGCTCAACTGCAACAGACTCTTGATGATTTTCTGTTTAAGAGTTGGAGATAGAAGGATATAGCTCAGTGGGAGGGGATCTGGCCAGCACGAACTAGGCCCTGAGTTCTAGCTCTACTACTACTACTATAAAAATAAATAAATAAATAAAATAAAAGAGCCGGGCGGTGGTGGCGCACGCCTTTAATCCCAGCACTGGGAGGCAGAGACAGGCGGATCTCTGTGAGTTCCAGGCCAGCCTGGGCTACAGAGTGAGTTCCAGGACAGGCTCCAAAGCTACACAGAGAAACCCTGTCTCACAAAAAAAAAAAAAAAGGCAAATGAAAGAAAACAAGCAAAACAAAACAATAACCCAAAAGTGTAAGGCCAATATGCTAGGATTGGTAAGGGTTCCAACAAAGAGACAAACAGAATGTTATATATTTAAGCTTTATGAGCCACATAGTCTTCTATCTTCATGTTCCTTTAAAAACTCCCTTTAAAATGTAAAAAAGTCACTGTTGGCTTGCAAGCTATGTAAACTGACATAGATGTGACACAGCTAGATGTGGCCCATAATGCACATCCTGCCAATCATGACCCACAGAAGGCCTCTGGTGCTCCGGGGAGGAAAGTGCTTGACCTGCAGCTCTCCACTCCCCCAGGGTCTCACAGAACGTCAACAGGAAAGCCCGTGCGCCATCGGTGCAAGTTTTGTCTATAAGGTGTATTTGATGGTTAAACAAAAGTGAGACACTCCTTCTTTCAAAGCTGATTTGGAAATGGGGCAGTCGGTATAGCAGTGTGCACCCCTGCAGCTGTTAAAGTACTCACCAGCTTTGCTAGTGGCCCCGTTCCCTGCAGTCTGACCTACAAGTCAGCTGCTGCAAACAGTAAACTACTTCTCTACCTGAAGGCGGGCTCTTATCTGTGCACAGTAGAGCTACTGCGTACTTGGGCCCTCCTAGACAAGCTGAGTTCCCTTGCAGTGGTTCACACCCTTCCTAATGTTGAGAGCCTTTAATACAGTTCCTCACGTTGTAGTGACCTCCACAACCCTAAAATTATTCCATCGCTACTTTATAACTGTAATTTTGCTACTGTTATCAGTTGTAACATAAATATCTGACACTCAGGATATCCAATATGTGACAAATGTGGAGTTGAGACCCACAGGTTGAGAACCACTGCCGTAGAGGCAGGAGCTAGGCAAAGCAACACAGTTTGAGGGACTTGTGGGAAAGAACCACTCCTTGATGCCACCACTGGTGTTGGTGTAGCGCTTCTATGCTGTGGAACTAACTTGGTACACTGTAAATATGTACTGCTCTCATTGTTAATAAAAGCTGATTGGTCAATAGCTGGGCAGGAGAAGACATTGGCTGAGACAGAGAGAATGCTGGAAGAAGGGCGGATTCTGGAGTCTCAACAGACTCAGAGGAAGCAGGAGATAAACATGTCATGCTAATAAAGGTACCGCCATGTGACAGAATGAAAATAAGGAATATGGGTTAATTTAAAATGGAGAAATTACCTAGTAATAAGCCTGAGCTATCGACTGAACGTAAGTAATCTTAAGTCTTTGTGTTAGTGATTTGGGAGCAGGTGGTTGGGACAGGGAAACTCCACCTATACTTCCATGAACTTGGAGCATTACTAAAGTAAACCACTAACGATGAGAAAGATAATCCAGGCTCCAGGGTCAACCCCCTTCCAAAGGAGGAAGAGAGGAAAGAAACACTCCATCCGAGTGGGAGAGCAACAACGGAAATGTCATGTCAGATGAGCTGTCAACTGCATTTCTGGACTATCTGAAGGAAGACAGCTTCTCCTGGTGACTGTTCTCTGCTCAGCATACATAGTTCATGCTCATGTTGGTAATTTTCTGTATCTTTAAGTATCACTAATGACAAAGTGCAAACATTAAGTTCTTTAAACTAAAATGCTAGGCCGGACAGTGGTGATGCACATCTTTAATCCCAGCGCCTGGGAGGTGGAGGCACGCATATCTCTGTGAGTTCAAGGCCAGCCTGGGCTACAGAACAAGTTCCAGAACAGCCAGGGCTACACAGAGAAACCCTGTCTCAAAAAAACAAAAACAAAACAAACAAACAAAAAAACCACAAAATAAACAAAAACAACAACAAACAAATAAAATAAAACACTAGGGAAGTGTACTGAACTGAGCCAAAGCAAAGACCTTGCTTTCAGTGTTGTCAGAGACCCTCAGTATTTACAGTTCAGGAGTTACTATTTTTTTTTTTAATTCCACAACACTTTATTATGAAATCTATGCTGTTGGGTATAAGAATGCTGAGACCCAGACAATTACAGATCTATAACAAGTCACAAATTTCACTGTCAATGTTTTATATGGGTGTTATGGATCTTTCTGAGATAAAATATTTTGAAGTAGATCTGGGCCACTTACCTTCAGGAGGCTCAGACATGGATGGGGTGAGACAGTACATGTGGTAGCCACGGTCACAGTCATCACAGAAAAGCAGCTGGTCCTGCAGAAGGCAAGGAGAAAGAACAGGGGTCCAACAGCTTATGTACCTAAGTTATGATACTGCTGCTACTTCCAGGAGGGACTGGTAGCTACTAAGAACAGATGTAGGATCTGTCCATCTCAACCTATCCGGATTCTAACTGGTCACAAAGCCTACTATTTCCCTACAATCTCTTCTCTACAAAGCTGCTTGAAAATATAAGACAGAACATATCAACCCCCTGATAAAGGTGTGATAACATCTCCAAGGTCTAAGCACAGGGGTGGAGCTCAGCAGCAAGCTCATGCTTATTGTGCACCAGGATTCCTCACTGCCCACAAAAGGACCCAAGACCCCACAGATCAAACAATGCCCACCTCTCTGATCCACCTCCCCAACACAGGAAGGATCTAGTGGGTAGCAATGGCCTCGTTACAGCCAACTTGCCTACCTTAAGGTCTCTGCACTGGCTATACCTTCTTGGAAATACACTCACTCCATACCTTCTTGGACTGGCTCTTTGTATTATCAAAACTCCAACACCAACTCATTTCCTCCAAAAGCAAATCTAACTAGAAACCTCCCTCAGTCTCCAGTTAACTTTTGGCTCATTCATCATTAGTTTCATTTTCTTCAAGACATATCATACAAAACTCTGTTACCCCAAGTACACAGTTCTATGACAGCATGGTCCTCTCTGTCTTATTTAGGGACTCGAGAGCCAAAGACACTGACGGTTGGTGCTCAAGAAAGAGATTTTTTTTAAACAAGTGTGAAGTTCCCAGGGAGAGGTTAGGGAGGCGTATGTGGGGAGGCCCTTGCTCGCTCTGAGAGAAAGCCTGCTGTGGAGGGGCTGAGAGGGCGCGGCACGCACATCATTCTCCGAGGTGCCGCAGAGGTTGCAGCACTTGCACTCGATGCACTGCCAGCGGTAGGTCTTCACAGCTGCCATCATCACAGGGGTGAACTGCAGGCAGGACGGATGCCCTGTGGAGGAGGGGAGTCACACAGGTGGCTGGACGCCGGGTGGGGAGTGGGTAAGGGAGGCTGCCTGCCTGACAGCACTGAAGCAAGCAGGCCAAGAGTTGTTTCCTGGGCACTGAACGCAGCCCGCTCTTTGAGACTGGAGGTACCTGAGCGGCCACAGTCAGAACAGGACACCAGCTCCTCAGGCTGCCCTGTCTTCTTGTTGATTTTTGAGTCCCCCAGGCAGAAGTCACAGTAGTTGTTGGGCAGGGCTAATCCATCAGGTCCTTTCTTGGCTACAGCGGAAAAAGAAAGGAATTACCCACATTCCCTACAAGGACGGTTTTTATAACCAAGTTGGCTCCTCTCCAGTTCGCCCACCCTGACACCCCAGCTTACATTTCTGTTCCTCAGACCTCTGGGAAACAGGAGTGGGTGGTTGAGAGTCTTCTTTGTCCTCTCCTTCCTCCTCAGCCAGGTGGGAATGGGCATAGTGGTAACTGAGGCCAGGTCGGTTCTTGTAGCGTTTTCCACAAACTGGGTGGAAGAAGATTGTAGAGAAATGTTAGGACACGAAGGTGCTACTTCCCCAACTCTGACAAGCCACAAAGCACGCTCTAAGGCCCATGGAAAACACCTCTGTCCCTAGTATCTCTAATCTGGGACAAGCCTTAGTGATGGCCCCTTCCCCTTAGCCGAGAGCATCAGGCCCTAGACTTTTCCAGTTTCTAGGATTCTCCTCCCTCCCTAAAACACAACCTCACGGCTACTAATATTTTTCTACGTTGGCTTTTGGAAGGACTCAGCCCATGCTGTAACAACTTGCCCTCGAAATAGCAACTGTCTGGGAGCTCCAGGTCAGGAAAGTTCTATGGTCTTGCCTTATGGCAAAAGGGGGAAAGGTAACAAGGAGACATCAGACTCTTTTTTTATGTAAATGTGGCACGCTCATGCCACCCCATGTATACCATGAAGCCAATCCAAAATGAACAGACAAAGGGCTGAGAGTGGGTCTCTTGGGGAACACCTACCAACTGAGCAGCCAGGATTAACTGTCCCCCAAAAATCTGAAATACATTCCCATACTAGTGTCCTGCCCAGCCCCTGCCAAGCAGCAAGGAAAGAAAGATTCATGGCATCTTATCTTGAGTGATGACACCAAGAGGGGCAAGGGGGCCAGCAGGAAGGAATGAGGAGGATGGGAGGAGGTGGTGGTATGATGGTGGCAACATTAGCTGACCACCCGGTGTCTGTTCTGGGGAGCATCAGATGAATCTACTCATAATGGGTTCTGTTAAGACTCTGGAGCTACCCCACACACTAGGCCATGTGGCTATAGGAGTAAGTCTATGGGAGACAAGCAATGGTAAAGACAGCCGCTAGGACTCTGAGAGTGGAATGCAATAGGGGTTCCACAGTACTACCGTCATACCGTTGCAGAGATTCCAAAGCTAGCATCACAGGAGTGAGAAAGGCAGGAGGAACAAGGGGAGAGGGAAAGGGACAGGAAAACCACAAGTCTGAAAAGTTGAGAGAGCTACCTCTCTGGGGCGCTTTCGAGGTATGCTTTTGTTTGAAACTATCTGAAAGACAGAAAGAAAAGTCATGAGAAGAAGGCCTTGGTACAATTTAGACAGGGCAGCAGCAGCAAGAAAACAGAGCGAGTGAGAGAGAACCCCAGCAGCGGCACTACAGGCTGGAGGCACGGAAGTCGGGTGAGCCAAAGCAAAGGGAAAGAGGACAGACACTGACCCCCTGGGCTGGCCCCCTGTGCCCTGCCTTGATGGGTCAGCAGATCTGGATGCTGCCCACTGTGAGGCCAACCCTGTCTGCTGGTGAGTTCCCTCAGCCCCCCACCCCAGGAGCCACAGAAATCTCTCCCATAGCATGCAGGTCCCACCCACTGTGAAGCAAAAGCCAGGGCTTCTCAGAGGTTGGCAGGCAGGACAAGAACCCAGGCTTATTTTTACCATTCAGTGCAAGAACATGACCCCCTTACTCTCACATCCAGAGCAGTAGCTGGGTCCAAGGCAAGAACTACCCACCCCTCAGGAGGCACTCACTGTCACAGGCATAGGGCTTATCCCGGTCCTCCAGGATGGAAGCATCCAGTTTCTTCCGGGCACTGCTCACACCCTTACTCTGCCAAGAACAGCAAAAAGATGATGCCATTACTAAGGTGTCTAGGCCAGAAGAGAAAGGCAACCACAAGAAATAAAGCCTGACCTCCCTGGAGCGGCCTGCTACATGCTTCAGGCAGCGCACGCTCCTCACCTTGGATTTCCCCTTTCCCCGACGCTTTGGAGTGTCTTCTTCATAGTCCTCATCATCAAGGTCATCTAGGAAGTCATCGGGTTCAAGGATCCGCTGAGTGGACCACAAGATAGGAATGAGCAGAAGTCAAATGCACCCAAAAGCTCCCTCATGACGTAGAATTAGCCAGCTGGAATTACCCAGAAGCCTCTCCAGGGTTCAACCCCACCCATGATCTCTCTTCACCTTACAATCCCACTCCTGACCCTGCAGTGCCTTCTTTCCTGAGCCTCTTCAAGTCACTTTCCCCATCTCTGTCTCCATAAAGCTGCCCTAGTACCCCAGGCAGTCATGCTCTGTCTTGCCTGCTCTGCTTCCAATACTCATGTCCTAGTTTAAATGAGTTTTGCTGCTTACTTGTGTGACCTTGAGGGAAGTTTTAACTGCTTTGCTTCTGCCTCCCTGTCCGTGAAATGGGAACCATAGGACCTACCTCATAAGGCTGTACAGGAGGAAGCATATGGAAAAACTTAGCACAGTACCTGCCTTATCTGTAACTCTTCTCATCTTTAAACTTAGCATTAACCTTCCAGTTGACAGGTGTGAACCAGGTGTGCTTCCCCTATGTAACACCAGGCACTACATTCTCTAACAAAACCCTTGTTTGAAAGAGAATGAGTGAGCGAGCCTGTCCTGAGAAGAGGGAAGGAGTGTAAAAGACCAGACAGCAGCAGGGCCGGTGGCTGGGAGAGCCACAGGACTGCAGGGCAGTCCCAGCTTCTGGTTCAGCTGTTTTTATTTTTTGTGCTGGTGCTTACACACCAACAAGTGTTCTACTATGGATCTTCATCAGTTTTGCTAACTGGGTGCACCCTCTCACCCATAAAGAAGAGGCTGGTCCTTATCAAAATCCTCTGGCCATTGGGATAATATACCTTCCGTGCTCGACTGTTGGTAACAGGAAACTCGCCCAGGCTGTCATCATCAACACGGGGATCTGGAGCACCTCGTTTCTCCAGGGGGTCAGTACGCAACAGAGCCTCTAAACTGCTACCATCCTGAGAAATAAGCCCCTCTTTCTTCAGGGTCTGGTCTGTGTCTGCAACAAACCAGGATGAAGCAAACTCAGAAGGGCTGAAGCTGAGCCTACACCATGTGGGGCCAAGTCTACGTCAGTCACTAATGTCTGTTCTACAGGAACCAAGGGGTCTTGGCTCCGCCAGCACTGGAGTTCAGCTATTTACCTCTCTTCCTAACACAGTGAGTTCTTTGAAGATGACATCATACCTCATTTACTTTAGGATGTGCGAGAGCTGACACAGCCTAGGAATAGCAGGTGATCAGCAAGCCTCTTGTTGTGAAACAGACCATGGCCCTGCTTAGGAAGTGGGCCCCTTACTTGGTTTATTTATTTACTCTTGATTATTTTCTTTGGTTTTGTGCAGATGTGTGGTATATGTCTATATGGTGTATGAACACGTATGGGTACACGTTTGAGGTTACTGGGTGTCCTGCTCTATCACACTCCGCCTTATTCTCTTGGAGTTTCTCACTGAACCTTGAATTAGGCTGGCAGCTAGCAAGCCCCAGCTCTGTACTCTATAGTTCTGGGATTACAGGAACTTGTTGACCACAACAGCTTTTTATATGAATGCTAGATTAGAATTTAGGGTCTGGTATTCACACGGGAAGCACTGGGACATCTCTCAAGCCTCTATTATTTTGAGATAATTTCATGTTTGTTTTTTTGAGACAGGGTTTCTCTGTGTAGCCCTGGCTGTCCTGAACTCTCTGTGGAACAGGCTGGCCTTGAACTTACAGAGATCTGACTGCCTCTGCCTCCCGAGTGTTAATTTCATGTTTCTTATTTTGAGGCTGTCATGTAGCCCAGGCTGGCCTCAAACTCCATCCGTATGTGGCAGAGAATGACCTTGAATTTCTGATCCTCCTGCCTCAACCTCTTTAATGCTGTGACTATGTAGGGACACACAACCACGTTCAGTTTATGCAAAGCTGGAGATCAAACCCAGGGTCCTGTGCATGGTGGGTGAGCGCTCTAGCAACGGAGCTACAACATCTTCAGCCCCTACCTGGTTTAATAGACGGAAAGGAAAGCCTAGGATCCTCAGGTGGGTGGGCTCGACGCTTTTTCCGCCAGCGCCGGGCAGGGTAGGAGTACAACTGTCCAGAGGCCAATCCTGTGGAAGGAAAAAAAAAAGCAATCAAACCCTAATCCAGCCCTAGAAAATGACAGCTACTATTCTGTGGATGAGAACTCTGTTGAGCTCTAGAGCAAGGGAATGATACAGTGCAGAGCCTGGGTTGGGAGTGATACTCCACGGAAAAGAAAGACAGATGTGAACTTTAGTGTATAGCTAATACTTAGTTTTCTGGAAGACACACCTGTTTCAGTGCTGTGGAATATTCCTTTACACTGTGTGAAGATGTGACACTGTGACTGGTTTAATAAAGAGCTAAACAGCCAATAGGGAGGAGGTATAGGCAGGACTTATGGACAGAGAGAGGATTTGGAGAAGAAGAAAGCAGTCACTAGCCAGATGGACAGGAAGCAGGATAAGCAGTACAGAGTAAAGGTAACCAAGACACGTAAAAGAACATAGATTAAAAGATGGGGTTAAGCCAGGCGGTGGTGGCGAATGCCTTTAATCCCAGCACTCAGGAGGCAGAGCCAGGCAGATCTCTGTGAGTTCGAAGCCAGCCTAGTCTACAGAGCGAGTTCCAGGGCAGGCTCCAAAGCTACACAGAGAAACCCTGTCTCGAAAAACCAAAAAGAAAAAAAAAAAGATGGGGTTAATTTAAGTTATAAGAACTAGTTAGGAACAAGCCTAAGCTAAGGTCAAGCTTTCATAATTGTCTGTGTTGTTTTTGAAAAATCCACCTACATATGGCGCCTAACGTCTGGCCACTCAAGGCTTGAAAAAACTTAAATTAAAAAAAAAAAAAAAAAAGCTTACAACACGGAATCAAATGCAGCTTCCTGGCAAGGCTTCATGGTGATCAAGGTGTCTTGGGTAGGCTTGGTGTACACAGACCACCTGAGCAGCCAGTGCCATGAGCCAGCTCCATGCACTACGCTGAGCCATGCCAATGGCTGACATAGCAGTTTAAGATTTGTCTCTGGCAACCAGAGAATGCTGCAGATGCTGTGTTTAAAAATGTGCACAGGCTTAAAAAAGAAAATGGGTGTAGACAGACACAGAAAAAAATAGCTATAAATAAGATAAAGTCTTTAAAGAGAGAATAAAATAATATAAAAAAGATAAGTCATGTAAAGATAGAAAATACACAGAGTCTGGATCCTATAAGATGTCTGGTTGACTTTAAATTTTTTGATTGCTGATGAGTGAACAACAGCTGCTGAGAGACATTAGATTATGAAAACTGCTAAGTTAAACCAACCTACATATTTTAAAAATGTTTTAACTGGCCAGGCAGTGGTGGCACATGCCTTTAACCCCAGCACTCGGGAGGTAGAGGCAGGCAGATCTCTTGTGAGTTCAAGGCCAGCCTGGGCTACAAAGGGAGTTCCAGGACAGGCACTAAAACTACACAGAGAAACCCTGTCTCAAAAAAACAAAACAAACAAAAAAGTTTTAACTTCAAAATGGAAGTCAAAAAATGTTTGGTTGAGGACAAGGTTATGCTTTTGTTTCCACAGAAAATGAAAGGGTATGGATTCATTAAAGGTTAAAGAGGATCAGGTTTGATCATGGGAGAACACCCCCACCCCCACCCCCGGCTACATACATAAAGAAATAAACCTAGAAAAATTATACGTGACGTATATTTTACCTGCTCAAACATAAAACAAAAAATCATCTTTAGCTGGCTTGTGTATAACACACAGTCCATACTTGTATTAATAGAGATATGAAAACAGGTGGCCCAGGAGACCCAGCCTCTCAGAGCGCCTCTGTTACAGTTTCCTCAGAATTCTGCATCCAGAACAGCTTCAAGGATGCTGGCTGAGATGGTCCAGCCTCACAGACTACTCCAGCCAGATATCAGATAGGCTCTTAATTTTCCCATTACACCGAGACTAGACAACAGCTAGCTCTCCCAGGACTTAACCATTATCTCAATTATCTCAGGTTCCCTAAACATGTCATCACTCCCAAACAACAGGAAGCAGTCTAGAAAACATGACGTCCACATTCCCAAGAGGTGAGGTGGGTGGTTTTGGGTCATTCAGTGTAAGGTTAGAGATGTTTGTCATCATTTGCGGGGTCAGTTACAAGTTGTTACTGGTCATGGTCAAAAAGAAAGCTAAACAAAGGAGATTAGATTCAAGAATCTCTCTCTCTCTCTCTCTTTTTTGGTTTTTCGAGACAGGGTTTCTCTGTGTAGCTTTGCGCCTTTCCTGGAACTCACTCTGTAGTCCAGGCTGGCCTCGAACTCACAGAGATCCACCTGCCTCTGCCTCCCAAGTGCTGGGATTAAAGGCGTGTGCCACCATCACTGGCTGCTGCTGCTTCTTCTTTTTTTTTTTTTTAAGATTTATTTATTATGTATACAGTGTTCTGCTTGCATGTATGCCTGTAGGCCAGAAGAGGGCACCAGATCTTATTACAGATGGTTGTGAGCCACCATGTGGTTGCTGGGAATTAAACTCAGGACCTCTGGAAGAGCAGCCAGTGTCCTTAACCTCTGAGCCATCTCTCCAGCCCCCTCAAGGATCTTTTTCTAAAAGAAAAAAGGGGAGATATAGTACAGAAATGATGGTATAAAAGGGTGGATTGTTGAGTCTACTTTTAAAAAACCACTAGTCAAATATTTTACATTAGTATGGATTTTCATATATTGATCCAAATTTAAGGTTATTTTTGTTATACTGTATATATGTTTCTACTCTGTTTAAGGTATTTTACCTATGCAGCTCATTTTTTTTTTTTTTTTAAAGATTTATTTATTTATTATGTATACAGGAGAGGGTGCCAGATCTCATTACAGATGGTTGTGAGCCACCATGTGGGTGCTGGGAATTGAACTCAGGACCTCTGGAAGAGCAGTCGGTGCTCTTAACCTCTGAGCCATCTCTCCAGCCCCAATGCAGCTCATTTTAAAAGGTTATGCAAAGTTTTAGCCTTTGAAAGCTATTTAGGATATTAAAGAAATACAGGTTAGTAGTTAGTCATCTATAACAGTCAATTATAGTCATGACAAATATAGTCATGTTAGGTATATTTTCAAGGTCAAACAGAAATATATTTTAGATAGGTGATCTTTTTTTTTTTTTTTTTTAAGAAATCATTTTTTTTATTTGCTTTTACATTATGTGCTTTGGTGTTTTGCCTGCGTGTATGTCTGTGTGAAGGTTCCATATTCCCTAGGACTGGGGACACAGTTTACAACTGGCATGTGGATGCTGGGAATTGAACCTGGGTCCACTGGAAGAACAGAACAATGCTCTTGACCACTGAGCCATCTCTCCCGCTTAGATAGGTGATCTTTAAACACTTCAAAGACCTACAGAATATGGCAATTAAACTGTTTTTATAACATAAGGCTTTTCATGAAGTGAGACACATATTGGCAGTAATTTACTTCAATAAAGGATGATGGGCATCGAAGAACCTCCACATGGAGTTTGCTTTCTTTGTGGCAAAAGCTAGGCATTTTGGCAAGAAACTGCCCTTGCCTCAAACTGCTGACAGAATGTTGTCCAAACTGGACAAGCAGGACATAAAAGAAGCTAACTAACAAACTTTGCCAAGACAAGGTATGACAGTCCTTCAAAATTTCTGCTTCACAAAAAAAAGTCTGTCAGACATTCTAGTCCCATAGGCCAAAGATGGATGCCCTAATGTTAGAGAGGAACATTGGAGAGACAGTCCAGGCAGCCAGATGTCTCTGTCACATCTTAGTTTTGGAAGTTGCTTGCTCTGTACTTCCTGTTTACTCAAGTAATATTTTATCCTTCTTGAGTCTCTGATGGGGATTGAAGACTAGATAAAGTTTTACAGTTTTCCTTGTTACCAAATTCAGAAAAGAAACATAAAAGATGTAAAATTTTTAAGGTTGAAAAACATAAAACCTTAAGGTTTTTTTTATCTAAAAAGATGTTCTAAGGTCTGAAAGGATATTGTTAGGATGGTAATACAAGTTATGACAAAAAACGGTTTAGGTATAAAACTCTGGACTAAGATAGGATAGATAATGGAGTATTTTCTCTAAATTTGCCAAATGCAAATGGACTGGACATTGTAAATGTAATTCTTACCTGATAATTGTTCTTATTGTATATAGTTTTACATGGTTAGAGTTAAAACTTTTCCTTTTTATTTAGACAAAAAAGTGGAAATGTGGAATATTCCTTTATACTGTGTGAACGAGTGTCACTGTGATTGGCTCAATAGAATGCTAAACAGCCAATAGCTAGGCAAGATGTATAGGTGGGACTTCTGAACAGAGACAGGACTCAGAGAAGAAAGCAGAGTCAGCAGCCAGATGGAGAGGAGGCAGGATGGGCAGTACAAAGCAAAGTAACCGAGCCACGTAAAAGAATGTAGATTAAACCGGGCGGTAGTGGAGCATGCCTTTAATCCCAGCACTCGGGAGGCAGAGCCAGGTGGATCTCTGTGAGTTCCAGGACAGCCAGGGCTGTTACACGGAGAAACCCTGTCTTGTAAGTAAACAAACAAACAAATACTAGTTAGGAACAAGCCTAAGCTAAGGCTGAGTTTTCATAATTAATAAGTCTCTGTGTTGTTTTTTGTGAGATGGTGGCCCGAAGAAAAATCTACCTACACCTGAGAGGCCTGAAGACAAAGGTGCTGCTGCTTCATCCTCCCCACTTCTCACAAGACCCATCCATCTCCCAGAGTGAGCAGCAGAGGACCTCACGCTCCCCCACCTCCTAAGTGAAAAGGAGACTTCCTCGTGCTCCTGCGCCACTTTCCTGAAGCTGCAACCTTACCTGGTCCCCGGTGTCGCTTTTCCATCCAGATATAACAATTGCTCTGGGCTACTCCAGTCTGTGAGTCCAAGAAAGGCAGGCGCACACTGCGCTCAGCACAGAGGCGGGCGTTGTAATTGTGGCACTGTTCCATGGCATCTTTGTAGTACTGCTCCCCAAGGCTGCAGGAAGACAAGACATACAAGTGTGGGGTGTCAAGTCATCCCTCTTCCCTGTCAACTACTTCTCTAGAAGGCTCAGGAGTCTGGGAGACTCTCTCTTCTGATATTCATCTCCTTTTCTGCCTCAGGAGGCATAAAGAACCTTCACTATGCCATTACATGAGGAAAGACAAGTTACCATGAGCTGGGCCACAGCCCTGCATAATAAATAATAAACAATCACTGTAACACATGATTTATGATGTATATAATCAGACATAAGCCTTTTTAAATATTTTTGTTCTGTTTTGAGACAAGGTCTCTCATTCTGCAGCCCAGGTACTAAACTCATGGAAATCCCTCTACCTCAGCCTCCCAAGTCAAACTTAAATTTTAATCCACAGAGTGAAAAAGGATCAAGGAAATAGCTCTGTGGTAAAGTGCTTGCTCGCCCACACAAGGCTCTGGATTCAATCCCCAGTATCAGGGGAGGGAAGAATAGGGAAGAAATGAATTGTTCTTTCTGTGGTTTCCACGTGTCCAACTCATGCTAGTTAATATGTTGCTTCTCTTAACCTCAGTATCCTGAGCTGCAGACATTACTGTAGATATTAACCACCTCTAACAAATATGGAAAACAAGATCTAGAAGACTCACAAGACTTCTAGCAAACTAGATCCATCCCACAAAATGCTATTCAGTTCTAAAAAATGAAGCTTTTACTAGATATGGTGGTACACACCTCTAATAGAAAGACTTATGCAAACATATTACCCTGACTTCAAGGCCAGTTGAGCTGATTAGTGAAACTCTGCCTTAAAACCCAAACTAGCCACCTATGGTGGTACACACCTGTAATTCTAGCATATGGGAGGTGTAAGCAAAAGTCATCCTCAGCTAGACAGCAGCAAGTTCAAGGACAGCCTGAACTAAAACTAAAAAAACTAAAACAAAACAAAACAAAAAAACAATAAAACTATTATTGAGCTGGGCTTAGTAGTACACACCTTAAATCCCAGTGCTCAGTAGGTAGAGGCAGGAGGATCTCTGTGAATTTGAGGCCAGCCTGGTCTACAGAGCAAAAAGTTCTAGGCCAGCCAGAGTTACATGATGCAACAATTTCTATTTAAAAAAAAAAGATGGCTCAGCAGTTAAAAACACTGTTCTTATAGAGGGTCTGGGTTTGGCTCCCAGCATCCATATAGTGGTTCACAACTATCCATTAACTCCAGTTACAGGGAATCTAATTCCATCTTCTGATCCCTGAGGTACCAGGCACACATGCAATACACATGCATAAAGGCTAAACATTCATACAAATAGAATAAATTTAAAAAGTTAAATGTTCTTCATGTATAAACAATCCAAAGGTAATTAGGGGTAAAAGAAGAGCGCTGTGCTGAAAGATGTCACAGGATATGATCATCATGTATCCACAGGTGAGCAAGGATTTGCAGTGTTCCAGGGAGAGAAATTCTCCAAGTCCCTCAAAGCTTCTACAAAGCACCAGTACTAACAGAAAGAAAGCCTGTTTATACTAAAAGGCCCACTTCAGGCCCTTCCTAACTGCCACACAGCTGACACCCCGAATCTTCTGGCCCTGGAAGATCCAATCTGAAATCTGAAGGGGATTCCCTAAGTACTTTAAGAAAATAGGAAACTGCAAGCATGTCCAATGACCCAACATTGTTTTGGTAAAGGAGTGTAAATTAACAGTAAGGACTTGTATTTATAATCAATCAATCAACCTTTTTGTTGTTATTCTGGGGTTCAAACTCAGGACCTCCCAAATGCTAGGTGTAATCTACCACTGAGTTATACCCCAGCCAAATATTCAATTTTCTTTTAAAAGCAAAGGCTTGTGTAGCTCATACCGGACTCAAACCCAGTATGCAGTCAATGATGACCTTGTATTTCTGATCTTCCTGCCTCTTTCTGCCCAGTGCTGAGGTTACAGGCATGCACCACCACATCTGGTTTTATGTGGTGCTAGAGAATCAAATCAGGATCACTTGTATGCTAAGCAAGTACTCTACCAATTGAGTTATATCCCCAGCCTTCAATCAACCTTAAAAAACGGACATACTGAGGGCAGAGGAGACTTCTTTCCCACAGCATCCCCATTACCCATGAAGACTAGAAGTCTAGATCACATCAGGATGGATTTGAGAATAAAAAGACTGGTGTAGCTACAGTTACCACATAGACACAGACACGCAATTAACCTATGTGGACCTCCACTCCTCTCCTACAGATTGGGGCAGTTAGACTAGATGAGCTCTGACCTACCAGGATTCTGATGGAGATAGTAAGGGTAAGGAGACATGAAAAGCAGGAGGGAGTAAGTCTCTGTGGCTAATACCTACAACCAAAGCTATGTCAACAAGCCCTGATGTAGCGTCTGATGGGGACTCTCACTGAGCAGTCACAATAGACCACTGCACAGCTTAGCTTGTTCCCAGCAAACGAAAAGGACACACACCACACACAGCAACACTGCAAGTACAGCCTGACTCAATTCAGTGAGCTGTAATGACTGTAATTAAGGTACGAATGTTGGAGAGCACAGCACAGAGAGTGAGCAGGCTCACATTTGCTCGCCTTTAGGAGGCAGCCACGTCCCGACCACACAGGAAAATTGGATAAACAAGGCTGAGGGCAGCAGCTCCTTTGTTTCTGCTGATGGGAATTGATACTGACACTGGAAGTCAAACGGAAGGAAGGACCAGCCCAGTGGGGCTAAGGCTGTAAAGCCAGAGCAAGGAGGCTGGAGGAGGCTTGGAAGAACGACTGAGATGTCCAGTCAGGGCTCTTGCAGGTTAGGTGGGACTCTAGAAAGTGGAACAAGTGGTCTAGCAGGTAAGATGCCAGAAATAAAACCTGTGTGTGTGTGTTAAGAGAGCAAAAGAGGAGAGTACACTTATATATTCAAGGCTCCTGTGGCAAAAAATTTCAAGCTTCTGTTATTTATGGATCTTATTTTATTTACCTGACTCATAAAGTTTTAAAAGTAGTTAGCAGCCATGGTTATTTGAGACTAGTATTTATCCTAATAAGACCACTATAAAGACTATTTCAAACATGACATCATATTTGAGAAAAAGATCATTAAAATGGAAAAGTCTTCTCACAGGACAAAATGAAAGAAAAGATGAGCTAGTGGTCTTGTCCTCAATGTGTGATGTCAGCTGTCAGAAGACTTAAGCACACTATAAAAAAAAAAAAAAAAAAGCACCAGAAAAACATCTTTCCTGGGTGAGAATGGTGGGGGAATAAAAGCCCCATCTGTAAAGGGAAAGTTCTGAGGAGGCATGTAATAGTGGTGGTCCACAGTCTCCTTCACTTAACTGGGGAGAAGCAAGCTAGTACCTCACTGACACTCAGGAACCAGCGGCTGGTTAAAGAGGAACGGGCAGCCAGCACTTAAAAAACTACACCAATGGGTTGGCAACTCCATTTTCTGGAAGACCAACTTTCAACATGAAGAGCTCCTTTAACATGTAATTCTGAAAACCTAGGCAAGCACATTCCTCTAGAACAGTAAGATTTCCAGGGTAAAAGCTGTGATTCCTTTTTTCACAGGAAACTTGTGTAAACCCCCTCCCACCTTCCACTGGAGTAGGGGAAGTCAACAAAGAAAAAGGCAGGGTAACAAAGAACTAACATCTGAGTCCAGAAGGAGAACTATAAAAATGTTAAATCAACAGCTTCATTTCTAAATTGAGGGAAATGTCATCCTGAAGAGAGCTGGGGAAACTGGAGTGGGCAGATTAGAAAGAAAGATAATAGTGTTGGGAGGAGGGGTGGTTGAAAGAAGCAGCAGGATAAAGCCAAAAGCAAGTAAAAAAAAAAAAAAAAAAGCCACAAGAGAAGGCACTTAGCTTAATGGAAGTGGGAAAGCATTTTCGAAGAAAAGAGCTCCAAGCAGGGGGGGGGGGGGAGGGAGAGCAACTTAACCTTAAAGCGGGGGAGGGCTCTTGGGATGACTGGGACTCAGCCCACGACAAAGACAGAAAGAAGCTATCAAAGTCCCCCCGAATATTTCCCAAACCTTTACTTCGTCGTCCAGAATCCAAAAGCTTTGACTGGACAGCTGAACACTTCAATTTTTCTACCCTTATATCACGCCCAACATGGCCATTAAAGGAAGAGAAGGTCAGTCATTCTTAAGTCTAACGGGCATCACCATGCCATTCCAAAACTCGCTGGGATTCTTCTTCAAGGAGGAAGGAGGATGAGCCGCATCAAAACCCCAAACATCTCTAACTCACGGGAAGCGACTAACAGGCCAGTCCCCATGCCCAGCGTTTCCCAACAACCGTTAACTTCAGCTCTGCTCGAAATCTACCCGCACAATGGCATCTAGGGTACAGAGAACGCCCACCTAGGGGCTCCTGCGGACTAGGAGGCCACCGGGTTCCGGTCCAGTTCCCCACTCCCCGAAGTTCCTTCCTTCTGCATCTACTCTTGGACCAATTCTTTCCAAGAACACTTTCAGTCTCCGGTAACCCGGATTTCCCGGTTAATGTCACCGGACTGCTCAAGTCTTAGGATCCCAGCAGGAGCCGCGGAGCCGGTAGCCCCGGGGAGGGCGGTGGGCGGGGAAGGGACCGCGACCTCCAGGGGCCGTCCGGCCTCCGCTGGCTCCGCGAAACTGACGCGCCTTCGGAGACGGGCCGGGAACCGTGAGCCTCTCGCTCGCAGCCCGCAGCTCCGCTCGGGGCTCGGTCCGCGAGGAGGACGCCCGTCGGGGGCTCCCGTGTGCCCCCCTCCCGGCCTCCACAAGTTTCCAAAAGAAGCCCAGCGTCTTCTCCGGAGTCTTCTGTTGCCCTCCCTACCAGGAGTCGGTACAGCAAGGACTCCCCGGGCATTTCCTCCTCTCTGTCTTGTCTCTCCCCGCACCTCCCTCTCTACTCCTAGGCCCCTTTACAAGACCTCTGGTCCGGGAGAGAGAGAAAAAAAAAAAAAAAAAGACCACTCACAGCTTCACTACATTCTCCACCACAGCCGCCATCTTCCCTGCTCCTCTCCCTCAGGCTGGGAGGCCCGAAGCCTGCAACGCGCAGGCGCTAAGCCTACTCAGGGCACTCGGTCCTCAACACTCTGCGCAGGCGCAACTCCAGGGTGCGCGCGCACGGCCCCACGAGCGCGAGAGCCGGGGAACAAGCGTGAAGGAGCCCAGTGCGCAGGCGCGACTGGGGAGGCAGGCTCCCTCGCCTTCTCGGTGTAGAGGACCCGCCTCCTCCGTTTAGCGGAGCCTGGGAGAGGAGGTCTGGCGTGGCTGGAGAGTGAGAAAGGTCGGTGGAAAGGCTACGGAGATGGGCTAGGAGACCAGTGCCCTGCCTCCCTGTGAGCCACGTGGTTGACTCACAGGGAGGGACAGTTGGGTAGTGAAAGGGCAGAGGGGTACCCAGTCCACCGGGTACCTGTGTTCCCAAACACCGGCCCGTTTGAAGTGAACGCCCCGAGTAAGGATGTTCTTTGGCCCGACTCTCGCGTTCTGACAGTTACCATACCTTCCTGTCAGGAAACCTGGTCCCTGAATTTCACTGGTACCTACCTCTTCTCTCTTGCGAGCTACTCTTAAAATTAAAAATTAAAAAAAAAAATGCTTTCCTTTGGTGTGTATGCCTCTCTGTGTGTGCGTGCATGTGCCGTGGCACGTGTGTGGGAGCCAGAGAGCGATTTGCAGGAGTCGGTTCTTTCCTTCCACTTTGTGGGTTTGGGGGATGGCCGTCAGGTTGTCGGGCTTGGCGGCAAGTCTGACAGCTCACCAGTCCTTTGCTGGTTATTCCTAAACACATTCACCGCATTGAAAATTTCCGTTGGTGTGACTGCCCCTCTCGGTTCTATACCGTTTATTTCTCCTTCAGTATCGAGTTACCTAAATCCATAAACAAGCATGTTCCCGCCCCCCCGCACCCGACTTCCTTAAGCCCATCTGCATTCCATTTCCACCCCGTTTCTTTTCACTCTTTCAAAGGAGATGTTTCATTCGTATTCTGTACTGTCTTGTTTCTAAGGCTCTCTTCTTACTGAGTGTTTTTGTTCCTACCAGACCTTTTGAAACAGTGCCTACCAAAGTCACTGTGACGTTTGTTTCAATAGTTTTAGAGATCTACTCTCTGTCCACATTGGGCCTGCCAACCCATATGGACCATCGATTGTCGCCTCCCTGTCCCACTGCACCTGCAATTCTTTCTTCCCTTGTCTTAGTCAGGGTTTCTGTTGCTGTGACAAAGCACAGGACCAAAAAACAAGTTGGGGAGGAAAGGTGTTTTGTTTTTTTTTGGTTGTTGTTTTTTATTATTTGGCTTACACTTCAGTATTGCTGTTCATTATCAAAGGAAGTCAGGATAGGAACTCATACAGGGCAGGATCCTGGTGGCAGGAGCTGAGACAGAAGCCATAGAGGGGTGCTGCTTACTGGCTTGCTTTGCATGACTTGCTCAGCCTGCCCTCTTATGGAACCCAGGACTACCAGCCCAGAGATGGTACCACTGCACTATGGGCTGGTCCCTCCCCCATTGATCACCAATTGAGAAAATGCCTCACAGCTGGATTTTTTTTTTTTTTTTGCGTTGTAACTTGGCTTTTTTTTTTTTTTTTTTTTTTTTTTTAATGCCGAATGCTGTTTATTGAAGGAGGGAGGAGGTCTTGAATACAGGCTTACAGCACAATGGGAGAACCCTGGAGGGCAGAAGCTTGCTACCGATGTTTTACACAGCTGGATCTTATAGAGGCATTTCCTCAACTGAGACTCCTTCCTCTCTGATGACTCTAGCTTGTGTCAAGTTGACACATAAAACTAGCCAGTACATCCCCCTTCCATTCAACCTCTGCCCCAGTCCTCAGAGCTTTGTCCTTGTCGGTTTCTGTGGTGATATATTGTGTACCTACCTAATAAAATTTGCCTGAGGATCAAAGAGTAGAACAAGCCACTAGATTAAACATAGATGCCCGGCAGTGGGGGCACACACCTTTAATCCGTCTGGATCTCTGTGAGTTCAAAGCCACCGTGGACTACATGAGATCAAGTCAGTCCAGGAGAGAAACAGCCAGGCAGTGGGAGCACACACCTTTAATCCGTCTGGATCTCTGTGAGTTCAAAGCCACCATGGACTACATGAGATCAAGTCAGTCCAGGAGAGAAACAGCCAGGCAGTGGTGGCACACACCTTTAATCCCAGCATGTGGGAAGTCACACGCCTTCAATCTCAGCACTAGGAAGTAATATGGTGGGTGGAGAAAGTGTATAAAGCGTGAGGAGACAGGAACGAAAGCTTTTTAGGCTGAGGAAGCCCTTTCGGCTGGAGCTCTTTCAGGCTGAGGAGTTGGTGAGGTGAGAGGTGGTGGCTGTGGCAGCCCTGCTTCTTTGATCTTTCAGCTTTTATCCCAGCTCCAGGTTTTTTACTAAAAGACATTTAGAATTTCATGCTACAGGTTTCTCTGCCGTTCATTGTTCTCCAGTTCCCAGCTCAGTTATTTTGATACTTTAGAATCAGTACATGTTTTGTCATCACTGTGCTCACCTTAAAGTCATCTTGGGCAGGTGAGAGTCTTGAAGCGGTTCCTATCGTTTATCCTGCACCAGCATCCAACTTCCAGGTTAGGTGCCAGCAGCCTGGAAGGAAAACTCAGGAAATACCACCACCACCACCACCACCCCCCACCACCCCCACCACCACCCACCACCCCACACACACACACACACACACACACACACACACACACACACACACACACACGCAAAGATGGAGAGTCATAGAAAAAGACCTCTGTAAGAGTGTTGACCTCTGGCTTGTACGTGCACACCACACACATACAAACACTCAAAAGAAGCCGGGCAGTGGTGGCGCACACCTTTAATCCCAGCACTTGGGAGGCAGAGGCAGGTGGATCTCTGTAAGTTCAAGACCAGCCTGGTCAATAGAGCAAGTTCCAGGACAGCCAGGGCTACCCAGAGAAACCCTGTCTTGAAAAACAAAACAACAACAACAAAAATACTCAAAATCTGGGCATAGCAGTACATAACTATAATCCCAGCATTTAGGAGGCAGGAGGATGCCACAAGCTCAAGACCTACCTGGTCTACATAAGTTCCAGGCCACCAGGGCTACACAGAAAACCTAAAAGACAATAGTAACAACGAAAGTCTCCAGAGCCTACATAAAGGCTCAGAACTGTCTGTAACTCCAGCTCTAGGATCCAATGCTCTTTTTTGACCTACCATGGGCACCCTGGCTTAATGGGACCCCAAGGCTTCCATCTGGCTACTAGCTCCATGGAATGTCAGCTGCAGGCACTGGCAGAGCCTGTGAAGGTGCAGAGTGCAGGAAGCTAAGAGCTGTTACACTTTCTCACCTGCAGCCTCAGTGCTGAGGTAGTCTCTCTTTTGTTTGGGGGCGGGGTAGGGTGAGGGGAGCAAGAGAGCACCTTCCTTACATCCTTACTCATCCAGCCTCACTCTAGACCTAAGCTGAGTCTAGAGGAGCCCCTGGAAGAGGAGATTCTTGTCTTGGGTTCCCAGAACCCTGTGTCATACACCAGCCACATGTGGGGCTGCCATGGCAGAGTGGTGACCCGAGGCTTTAGACACCTCCTTACATTGAGGTAGCTGGGGGTAGAAGTAAGGACCTTCCCTCTTTAGCTTGTACTATGCCCCTCAAATACCATAATCAAAAGGAAGTCCCAGAGTACAAAGAGGCATTATTGTACAACCAACAATGTCAAGTGTCCCTATGGGACACTGTCTTTTTAAATTTTTTTTTGTATTTTGTTTTGGTTTTGGTTTTTGAGACAGAGTCTCAAGTCGGGCGGTGGTGGCCCATGCCTTTAATCCCAGCACTCAGGTGGCAGAAACAGCCAGATCTCTGTGAGTTCAAGGCCAGCTTGGTCTACAGAACAGGCTCCAAAACTATACAGAGAAACCCTGTCTTGAAAAAAACAAACAAAAAGATGTGTGTGTGTGTGTGTGTGTGTGTGTGTAAATGTATTCCATATGTGTCCTCTGGAAGAGCAGCAAATACTCTTAACCACTGAGATCTCTCCAGCCCTCAGGTGCAATTTTTTTTTTAATTTTTAAACTTTATGTTTTGTTTGCAGACGTGTCTGCACCACATGTGTGCTTGGTGCCAGGGGACGCCAGAAGAGGGCATCAGATCTCCGGGAACTGAAGTTATAAATGATTTTGAGCTGCCCTGGGGGTTCTGGGAATTGAACCCTGGCCCTCTGGAAGAGCAGCCAGTTCTCTTAGCCATCTTTCTAGTTCCCTGCAATTTTTTGAAAGTATGTTATATCCATGGTTGGCTGAACTCATGAATGTGGAACCCATGGGTACACAGGGCCAATTGTATATTGCATCTTTCTTTTCGTTAGGAAATGCAAAGTCTTATTTTCACATCCACAAGTGCAGAAGTTCTGTCCATTTTTATGTCCATTCTCTTACTAGTTCATCTCAATCTTTTGCAGTGTAAAAATTATGTTATAGCATTAATTGAAGGACAGAGATGTAGCTCAATTGGTAGAGTGCCAACCTAGCATACAAGAAGTCCTGGGTTCGATGCACTGAATCCAGGTTCTCTGTAAGAACAGCCAACATTCTTATCTACTGAGCCATCTCTCCAGCCCCTTCCAGCCCCTCCCTGCCAAACACCTAAATCAATGTCCACTATCCACCATTGATACTTGGTTTGTGTGGTAGTTAATCTTGGTGGCCAACTCAATAAGATCAGAATCATCATGGAAATACTCTGGAGGTGTCTGTGAAGGAGTTTTTAGATCTAGTTAATGGCAGTGAAAAACCCACCCCAAGTGTTGGTGGCACCATCCAATGGGCTGGGGTTCAGGATTGAATAAAAGAGAAAGTGAGTACCCACATTCATTGCTTTTTGTTTCCTGACTGTGGACACAAGGTGAGCAGCTGCCTCAAGCTCCTGCTCTCATGACTTCCTCTCCATGATGGACTGGACTGTACCTGGGAACTGAGAACTGAGATAAACCTTCTGAAGCTGTTTGTATCAGGTATTTTGTCAAAGTAACCACTGAGATTATTCTTGTTTCATTTCCACTGTGGGTGCAGACTTAAGCACAACCTCCCAAAGGAAAGACCCAGCCTCTATGAAATCTTCTAGGGTCGGGCTTTTCTCATGTGAGCCCACTGTTTATAGAGACTGGCCCACCTTTGGAAGGAAACCTGGAACAAGGGTACAGGATGCTCAGCCACCAGCAGCAGCATGTTTTATTGCAACCAGAATCCCCTGGTCATGTGAAGAAGGGATGGGACAGGACACAAGGCATAACATGTCTGGTCATGGATGACATGCTCCCAGATCAGGACACAAAGACAGATGGGAAGGGTATCCAATGATGTTGAGGTGGAGGGTAGTTGGAAAGGGGGTGGAGTCCATTTCAGCAGAGTCTTCCCTGGAAGGGACCTAAGGGAGAGGGGACAATTGGAAGTGAGGGTCCAGACGACCTAAGAGGCTCAGGAGTGTCTGGGGCAACTTTTGCATGGGTCCCTGTGGATGTTGTGAGAAGACAGCAAAGATGCACTCTGTCCATTGGGAGGAGGGAAGGAAAGAAAGGCTCAAAATGACAGTCACAGGCCAGCACCCATAGGTGGGACCTGGCATCCTGACTCCTAGATCAGGGCTATGTCCACAGATGTCTCCAGGCATCACCACAGCCTGGGTGACCTGTCTGGTCAGCCAAGGGTCCTATGTGGGGATCTGCACACGGCCCAGGTCCTGATCCATGATCTGGAGGACGTCATCCAGGATAGAAGGCCCCAGGTCCACGTGCAGAGACAGCAGGGAGCTGGCATGGGACAGGAAAGGCTCCTCAGCCTCTGGTTCTGGGCTCATCCCATTGTGGGGCGAGCCAGCCTCTGGAATCCTCCAGATGTCCACATTTCCTGCCTCCTGTGGGGAGGACTTTGGAGAAGGCTGTGGTGACTCCAGGTGCAAACGAGGGGGCTTAGGCGGAGCCTGGGCTGTGGGCAGGGTGAGGGCCTGGGGACCACCAATGACAGGAAGGGAGATGGCGTTTTTGAGCAGAGGTGACAGCCCATCAGGGAGCTCTCGCCCACACACTGTGGCAGTACGAGTGAACTGGAAGGGAAGGTCGAAGCTGCCATCCTCCTCAGCCTCCTCCACTGCTGTTCCTGGAAGGAGGTGGAACTTGCCCTGCAGGAAGGAGATGTCCCCAAACATGTCATCACCACCACCGCTGCCAATGTGAATAGTGTGACGGAAGTCCCCAAGTGGTGGGCTAATCATGTCTGAGGACAGCAGGTCCCTAAGTTTCTCTTTCTTGCCTTTGCGGCTGCCACGTTTCAGATAAATGGGGACCTTGGTGGACATGGTGACTTTAGCACACAGCCCCTCAGTAGCTCAGTCCTCAGTACCCTCCCAACACCCTCAGCTCAAAACACTGGCTCCAGAGGGCGCTGTTCAGATGTCCACACTTGCCAAAAACTAAAGATTAGAGGGTAGATGTGATCAAAGGTGGCCCAATGAAGACAGGATGTGTGAATACACCCCACTTTCTTCTCAAATGGATGAAAGTCCTTTTGGAGAACTGGAGGCAGAAAGGTGAGATCTCGGCAGTGATGGGTTTTGTTCTTGTTCCAAGATTCTTTCCTTAGTCCAAGGTTGAGAAGCTGAAATGAAAGAACACATAAATAAGGGGCAGGAAGACAATAAACAAAGCAACTGTTGAGGTGAGGTGCATGCCAATAATTCCAACATTCAGGAGACACAGGATCAGGAGTTCAAGGCCAGCCTAGGCTACATGAGGCCCTGCCTCAAAACAATACACAACAGAGAGTTGAGGGTGTAGCTCAGTTATAGTGATTGCCCAGCATGCAGGAATCCCTGGTTCAGTCCCAGCACTCCCTAAATGCATGCATGGTGGTGCAGCCAGTATCCTCAGCACTTAAAAGGCAGAGAGAGACAAGAAGATCAGGAGTACAAGGTTAGCCTTGGCTACCCACCAATTTCTGACTATGAAGTCAGCCTCAGATACATAAAGCCCTGTCTCAAAAAATGGAGAAAAGGCCGGGCGGTGGTGGCGCACGCCTTTAATCCCAGCACTCGGGAGGCAGAGCCAGGCGGATCTCTGTGAGTTCGAGGCCAGCCTGGGCTACCAAGTGAGTTCCAGGAAAGGCGCAAAGCTACACAGAGAAACCCTGTCTTGAAAAACCAAAAAAAAAAAAAAATGGAGAAAAATAGCCTGGGGGTAGTGGCACCCACTTTTAATCCCAGCACTCGGGAGGCAGAGGCAGGTGGATCTCTGAGGTTGAAGCCAGCCTGGTCTACGGAGTGAGTTCCAGGACAGCCAGGGCTACACAAAGAGAAATGCTGTCTTGAAACACACACACACACACACACACACACACACACACTGGAGAAGAATAAATGAAGGGGCAGGGGCAGGGGAGATGATGGCTTGATGGGTAAAAGCACTTGCTGACAAGCCTGTAGCCCTGAATTTGATCTGCAGAACCACAGGAGGAGAAAACTGAGTCCTGAAAGTTGTTCTCTGGTCTCTTCATGCAGGCTGTGGCATGTGCCCAAAATCATAAACACACAAAAATAATAAAAATAACTAAAAAGTCAACTCATGTGGGGCTTGGGGAATCACAACTTTAATCTTAGCACAAGGAAGGCAGAGGCAAGTAGATCTCTGTGACTTTGAGGCCAGCCTGGTCTACATGGGTGGGTGGGGGGAGATCTGAGTTGTTTTGTTTTGTTTTTCAAGACAGGGTCCCCTGTGTAGCCCTGACTGTCCTGGAACCTTCTCTATAGACCAAACTGGCCTCTAATTCAGAGATTCAACTGTTTCTGCCTCCTGAGAGCTGAGATTAAAGACTTGGGTCACCACTACCCCCTCTTTTTTTGTTTTTTCTTTTCAAACAGTTTCACTAAGTAGCCTTGATTAACCTAGAGCTTACCGTGTAGACTAGGCTGATCTGGAACTCAGAGATCCACCTACCTTTGCCTTCCAAGTACTGGGATTAAAAGTGTAAACTATAACACCTCTCCCCACGTCTCTTGAGGGGGAATAGAAGTCCAGAATCTTTTTTTTTTTGTTTTTTTTTTTTTTTTGTTTTTCGAATGGTAGGTCCTTAGACACCTACAAACTCCAGCCCCTGAATCTTAATGGTAGGTCCTTAGACACCTACAAACTCCAGCCCCTGATCCCTGGCTCTGCTTACTGCTCTGTCTGGGTACTCACTCTCATCCCTGACCTCCATCAACTATGTTCTGCCACAAAGAAAGTGTCCCATTGTATGTGAGTCTCACCATTGGTCTCAGCTCCCTGCTCAACTGAGGCCTGGTACAATGCGGGAAACACAGGTGTCCAGCCAACAATGCTGAATGGCCAGGGCCTCACACTGGACCCAACACTTCCCACTTGGAGGTTTCCCTTTCCTCCTCCCTCAGGTCAGGAGCAGAGGCTGAGTCTGACCTTCCTCCCAGCCCCTCCTCCCTGCCCCCTGCCCCTTCTCCCAGCTCCAGCACTGAGAGAGATGGAGCAGGGCATACAATACATTTTTGGGGTAAGCATTCTTCTGAGAGCTTTGCAAACATGTTATCACAACCCTCCTATGATCCCCATTGGAACATTAAAACTCTCGGGGCTGCCATATAGCTCCTGGCAGAGCGCATGCCTAGCAGGAGAAACAAAGTGAAACAAATGGGAAATATCAAACAGTTTGTATTTCCACAAGACACTACAGAGAGAGGCAAGCAAAATGTGGAAGCATGGTCAAAGGGATGCCATTTTTCTTTTAGATTTATGTATAAGTGTTTTGACTACAAATATGTAAGTGCACCATGTGCATGGCTGCTGGTGTCTACGGAGGTCAGAAGAGAACAGCAACTGCCCTGGAGCTGGAGTTACCTTTGGTTGTAAGCCACCATGTGGGTGCTGAGAACCCAACCTCTGCAAAAGTGACAAGTGTTTTAATCACTGGGTCATCTGTCCAGCCCCGAGAGGGTGCCATTTATTAAAAGCATTGCCTACCAATGCTCCTGCCATCCACACTCCATATATGCCAGCCTGCATAGGATCCTATCTTAACATGAGAAATGAGAAAGAATCAGGAAGGTTGTCCTAACGGCCGAAAGAAAGGTGGTGTGTGGTCACTGCTTTGGAAGGAAAGATGTCCCCAGCAGGTGATCTCTAACACTTTGCCCCATTGGCACACATGTATAATATACAGGTGTGTGAAGGGGTATTGGCCTAAACGCTGGTGATGGTATAATTTCAGGCTGACTTTTCCTCTCCTATTTAGACCTTTTTTAGGGGGACTGAGTCTCACTTTGACTGGCCTGGAACTCAGAGATTTGTCTGTATCTGTCTTCTGGGTGTTGGAACTAAAGATGAGTGCCACCATGCCCAAATTCTTAAAAAAAAAAAAAAAAAAGAGGCTATGGGGGAGGGCACTGAAGAGATGGCTTAGTGGTGAAGAGCATTTACTGTTCTTCCAGGGAACTTGAGTTCAGTTCCCAGCATTCACATGGCAGCTCATAACCATATGTAACTCCAGTTCCATGGGATCTGATGCTCTCTCCTGGCTTCCACAGGTATCATGCATAAAGGAACACACAAACATATATAGGCAATGCACTTATATATATAAAATAAGAAATCTTAAAAAAAAAAAAAGAGAGAGAGAGAATTTCAGGACAGTCAGGGCTACACAGAGAAACCCTGTCTCAAAGAACAAGAATATATATATGGCACGAATCCTAATTTGTCTTAATAAAAACCCAGAGCCAGATATCAGGGTAAATGTTTAAAGATCAGAGAAGCAGAGCAGCCAGCCACTAGAGTTCTTACCTCTGCCAAATCCTCAGCCTGAAAGAGCTCTGAGCTCCTGTCGCCTCCCACCTTATATCCCTCTCTGCCCAGCCATATCACTTCCTGTCTCCACCTGCCTAGTGCTGGAATCAAAGGTGTGTGCCACCACTGCCTGGCTTTGTTTCTCTTTTAGACTGGATCAATCTTGTATAGTCCAGGGTGGCTTTGAACTCAGATCTGTCTGTCTCTGCCTCCTAAGTGCTGGGATTAAAGGTGTGCGCCACCAACTCCCCGGCCTCTATGGCTAACTAGTGACTGGCTTTGCCCTCTGATCTTCAGGCAAGCTTTATTTGTTAAGTCATACACAAAACATCACCATATATATGTGGGGTGCTCCACAAATTGAGTGCCATCCTTGTACAGGGGCCGCACTAACCATCTCTGTATTGTTCTGATTTAGTATGTGTGCTGTTACAGTGAGCACTTGTTCAGTTTTATATAAATGCAGTTTTCTTTTTTGAGGCACTGTCTAAAAACACAAAACAAATAAATAAAAATCTAAACAACTGAGTTACACTCCAGCCATCAGTTTCTTAATAAGCATGTGGTGTTTATGTAGTCGGGGGGAAAAAATATTTTTAAGGTGAAAAAAAATGCACCGTGAACAGGTGTCATGCTGGTTTAACAAAAAAGGAAGCAGAATCGGAGCAGGTATACCCTCCAGTCCCTTGGTGGGGGTTAGTCCCCTGCAAGCTCCTTTGACTCCACATGCAGAATCCAGTACAAACGACAGAGAAACATGTCCATGCTCACAACGCAGCCTGGGGCAGGGCCAGGATTGAAGTCGCAGGAGCCCATCTTCCTCCACCAAGCCTCCTCTAGGCCAGCCCATACCTGAGCAAGAGGCATCCACCATTTCCTCTGCCTCAGTCTCTATCCTGGGTAGGCAAAGGGTGGTCAGGAAGGGCAGGAAGGAGGCAGCAGGATGCAGGCAGGGCAGAGTCCTAACTGCCCCCATCCCAGCACAGGCCCTTGCTCAGGAAACCCCACCCCAAGGCCGGACACCCTAGGCCAGTCATGCTGAACCATGGAGACTGACATCTCTAGTCTCCAGAGCACCTGCAGCCAACAGGAAACAGGAATGACTCTTGTGGTAGATTCCAGCTAATTCTAGAGCTGTCGGAAGAAGACACACTCTGAGTCTTAGAATCCCATCACTGATTTATCCCGTGACCACCACACCTAACACAAGGTCTGCTGACAACATCTAATCTGTCCAGTTTGCTGCTGTGAAGCACTGGAGTAACTCTTGCTTCCTGTCCACTGAGGGAGAGTTGGGCTGATTGGTGAGATCTGCCGAGAGCCTGGGCCAGGTCCTCCCCCCCCCCCCCACTCCATCACACTAGAGCTCCAAGACAGCTTGGGTGTTTCCACAGCAAACTGGGCGTCCCTGACAGCTGTCTCACCCTGAGCCAGATGTACCCACCCAAATCCAGATGTGAGGGGAACAGAGGCTAAAGGGAAGGGCGGGGCCAGCATCAACCACCCAAGAGAAAGCTGGGAATAACAACCAGAAACCCTAAATAGATCTAGCAACCACAGGACCGGAGGCTCCAGCCTGCCATGGGGTTCCTTACACACTAACTCTCTAAGCCACGCTGTGGTGGGTGCCCTCACTGTCCTTGATAGTCAGAGTGGATAGTCAGAGTTATTAAGGAACTTTATCAAGGTCATCCATCTAGCAAGGACAGGCACTGGTACCAAGGCTGGCCATGTGGCTTCAAGGCAGTGGACCACACCAGTGGTGATATGGATGGGGAGCAGGAGAGAAGTCAGCAAGTCTCCGGGCTTCCTTTGTGTAGTCATATTCCCTTGGCTGCCACTTCCCCAACTTGGAAGTGTTCAGAGCTCTAAGGAGCTCCGATTAGAGGAAGGCTGCCAGGAGCTTCCTCCAACAATGGGAGGAGCAGATGGGAGCCATCCCAGCTCTGCGGGTTGCCCTGGACAGCAACCCTGGGCCTCCCTCAGAGAAAATGACTTCCTGGAGGCAGATCCCTTCTGCTCATGGAGAATATTTAGCCCTGCTCACTCTGGATGTTCATGGACCTTCCCCTCCCTCCATACACACTGCAAAACTAATGTTTTCTTCTTCTTCTTCTTCTTCTTCTTCTTCTTCTTCTTCTTCTTCTTCTTCTTCTTCTTCTTCTTCTTCTTCTTCTCCTCCTCCTCCTCCTCCTCCTCCTCTTCTTCCTCTCCTCCTCCTCCTCCTCCTCTTCCTCCTACTTCTTTTTGGTCACAGGGTCTCACTATGTAGACCAGGCTGGCGTCAAACTCATAGAGATCCGCCTGCTTCCACCTCCCAAATGTTTGGATTAAAAGTGTGCCACCTGGCCGGGCATGATGATGAATGTCTTTAATCCTAGCACTTGGGAGGCAGAGGCAGAGGCCAGCTTGGTTTGCATAGAGTGTTCTAGGACAGCCAGGGCTACACAGTGAGACCCTGTCAAACATTCAAGTCTCAAAAAACCAACAGGGGAAAAAAGTGTGCTACCTTGCCCAGCTCTGGGTGTGATTTTTGCCCCATCTCTTAAATGCTTACTAAAAAGGTTTTTTGTTTGTTTTCTGTTTCCTGGTTTTTTGGACAGGATTTCTCCGTGTAACTGGTACTCACTCTGTAGACCAGGCCAGTCGAACTTAGAAATCTTCCTGCCTCTAAGAACTAAAAAAAACTGCCTGTAAAAACCAAACAAACAAAAAATTTAAAAGTTTTCTTTGGCCGGGCGGTGGTGGCGCACGCCTTTAATCCCAGCACTCGGGAGGCAGAGCCAGGCGGATCTCTGTGAGTTCGAGGCCAGCCTGGGCTACCAAGTGAGTTCCAGGAAAAGGCACAAAGCTACACAGAGAAACCCTGTCTCGAAAAACCAAAAAAAAAAAAAAAAAAGTTTTCTTTATTGTTATTGTGTGAGTATAAGCATGATTTGTGTGTGTTGGCACATGTACATGCAAGCTCGCGCACAAGCTCGTATGTACTATGGCATGTGTGTGGAGGTCAGGGGACAGCTTTGTGGAGTCGGTTCTTTCCTTCCATCTTTACATGTTTCGGGGATGAAACTCATCTCCAAGCTTGCTCAGCAAGCGACTTCTGCTGAGACATCTTGGCAGCCCAAAAGGAATAGTTTGAAATCAGTTCCACCTGGGACTCTGTGACCTTGGGCAATGCATCTTTCATCTCTGAGACTGGACTCACCTTCCCCATCTTTAAAATGGGCTGACCCATTGCTATACTGGAAACTAGAGGCTCTGCATAAATAGATGAGTCCACAGTCACTATCAAAGGATATTCAGCAAATATCTGCAGGGCCTTTCTCAAACCCTTCGGCTCTCCCTGGTTGCAACAAGAACAAAAACCGGACCCTGCTCAGCCCCCAGGCGTGGGTCTCCTCTTGCCAGCCCTGACAGCCACCTCAGAATCTGGATCTCCTGCAGCGGTCTCCCTGGGTCCCAGTGCAGAGAAGCGCTAAGACCCGTGGTCGCTAGGTGGCGCGCGTGCCCCCCGCTATCACCCAGCGTTCTAGGGTCCCACCAAGCACACTGGCTATAGGCTGACGCCCACCGAGGAGCTGCGCGCTCCAGTACCCGAGGTGCATCACTCATAGGGTCCTTTTCTCTGAGTCGCACAATCAGACCACGGTGAGGGTAGAATTGCGACGATTAGGGACCTTGTCCCGGTTCCTGAGCTCTGGGAGGGGCCTTGCCTGAGCTTCCCCGCCTGGGCGAGGTCCCAGTGTCGGCTTGGCACACCGCCAGGTTTCGGACGTGCAGGCCCCCGCCTTCCCGCGAGTCCGGCTGCTCAGCCCTGGTTATCGTTCCCGCGCTGACCCCTCCAGTTCCCCAGCCAAGCGCTGCCCAGCGCGGCCCAGATCCGTTTCAGTAACATTGCAGCTAAAGATAGGAGGACACCTCACCATCCGCTAAAAATACGGCCTCCATGCCAGGCGGGGACACGGGCTGAGGAGAGGATGCTCCCTGGTTCCAGGGCTCCAGCATTGAACATTGCCTACAGCCAGGAGCTGCGAGACTGACAGCGCAGAGCCCTGCGAGCTGTGGGAGGTCATGGGTAGGGGGGCGGGGACCCAAGCGCCTGGTAAGGAGCCTGATCTGGGCCAGAACCGAGCAAACCCTGGATGGGACTCTCCAAGGAGCCACCAGAGGCCTGAAAAACCCCAGCCCAAACTCACCTTGAGGAGCGCGGGCAAAGCCGCAGAGCTGCGCGGCTGGGATAGAGCACCAGGGAGGGCCTGGGAACTTACAGTGCGGACCTCAGGCCCTAAGCCCCGCCCCCGGCGCTCGGAGCCAATCCCGGGCCGCTCCTCTCCAGCCCCCTCCCACACATCCCCGCCCACCGCGGCACCGCCCAGGTTCTCCTTTCTGCAAAGACTCCGCTGCGAGATTCCAGAGCCTCAGCCTCCAGCAGCTCTGTAGCAGTGGTGGATTCCAGGACGCCAGCTGTGCATGTTGGAGTCAAAACGTTAGGCTAGAAGCACTGGGCCAGCAAAGACCGGAAGAGCGAATTCTTGAGAAATCTCTGAGCGTCCTTGGATGGGTTTCCTTGCCAGAAGGACTGGGACCTGGGAGTCGTCCGCACCAGTGTATTCTGTGACTGTACCGGAAAGAATTGGATTTTGCAGGCGCCTTACAAACTTAGGAGTACTTTGAAGAATTTGACCTAACCTAGGAGAGAGAGTGACGGAAAGGGGGAGAGAGAAAGAGTCCTGGGGGGGGGGGGGGCGGTGCAGAGAAAAACAGAAACACAGAGAAAAACCGAGAAAGACAGAGACTGGGCATGCCTGTGTGCTGTCCTGCTAGGTGGTTTCCGAGGTGGTCTGGACTCCTACAGAGATTCGTTCATTCATACAGTCACACAGTATCAGAAACAATTATTGAAGGCAGAGTCCTCAGGTTGCTGAGATAGACCGAGGGAACCCTGTCATCGCTCCAATTTGTACGTGGAGTAACTTCGTTGAGGGTCTGCTTGTGGTTGGCGAAGCTGAGGGATTGAGATTCAAGAAATTCAAGGTCCCAGGCACAGGATGATACCCTTCCAGGTGGATAAGAGCTAAGAGGAGTGAGGCAAAAGAAGAGGTGGACAATTCTGGGAGGAGAGGAGCCAGAATGCTTGGCTTCCAGGTAGCAAATGTAGAAAGGGGGTGTGTGTATAGGAGGGAAGGATGCTGGGGTGAGGGTATGTTTCAGCCAAGTCCCGGAGGGAGGGGAGAATGGGAAGGACTATGAGTCATGTGTCCCTACAGATGTGCATGTTCTGGGCAAGGAAATACAGCTCTGAGGAGCTCAGTGAGTTTCCCTGTATGTTAGTCCCTTTGTTTAATACCCAGTCACACATGCATGTATGTGTGTGTGTGTGTGTGTACGCACACGCACGCACGCACGCACGCACACGCGCGCGCACACACACACATACACTCACATGCCCTCACACTCACACACATGCAGAGGACATTCTTTATTTCTTAAAAAAAAAAAAAAATCACGCCGGGCAGTGGTGGCGCACGCCTTTAATCCCAGCACTTGGGAGGCAGAGGCAGGTGGATCTCTGTGAGTTCGAGGCCAGCCTGGACTACAGAGTGAGTTCTAGGTCAGCCAAAGCTACACAAAGAAACCCTGTCTCAAAAAAAAAAAAATTACATTGAAGGTAGAGGTAGGTCAATTTCTGTGAGTTCGAGGCCAACCTGGTCAACATAGTGAGTTCCAGGACAGCCAAGGCTATGTAGACAGACCCTGTCTCAAAACAAATGAACAAAAAAATTGAAACAAAACAAACAGAAACCCAGCAACAACAATAAAATTACATTGAGCCAGGTACGGTGGCATTTTAACCTCTGGAACCTATGATTGCTTATTATGTGGGAAGGGAGGATTTCAGTTACCCAGGGAATTATGATAAGCAGAACTCCTGAGCTCAAGCAGTACTTCCTCAACTTCCCAAAGAGCTGGGACTATAAATGTAAACCACCATGCCCTGCTCAGTTACTTTAAGACTTTAAAACAGAGATTTTTTTTTTTTTTTTTTTTTTTTGGTTTTTCAAGACAGGGTTTCTCTGTGTAGCTTTGCGCCTTTCCTGGAACTCACTCTGTAGACCAGGCTAGCCTCGAACTCACAGAGACCACCTGTCTCTGCCTCCCAAGTGCTGGGATTAAAGGTGTGCGCCACCACCGCCCGGTTTAAAACAGAGATTATCCCGGGCTAGGCATATACTTCAGTTCACAGAGTGCTTAAATAGCATGTGTGAGGCCCTGGGTTCTGTCCTCAGCACTGCATAAACAGGGTGTGATGGTGTCAACCTGTAATCCCAGCACTCAGAAAGTGGAGGCAGGAGGACTTCAAGGTTATTCTCCTCCAACAAATAGTTAATTCAAGTCCAAAATTAAAAGGTCATTATGAATGAGGTCTTAGTAGCTAAGGGTGCTTGTTGTCATGCCTCACAACCTGAGTTTGATTTCTGGGGCTTTCATGGTGGAAGAAGGAGAGAACTAACTTTTAAATGTTGTTCTCTGACCTCCACATACAACCATGGCACACATGCATGTCCCCTACCTCCACAAAAATCAGTGTAATTATTTTTCAATGTCCTCAATCACCTGAATGGGCCAAGTTTGATTACAGGGGTCCTTAAAACCAGAAAAGACAAAAGAAGCCCACAAGCTAGCCTGGCAGCACATGCCTGTCATCCCAGTGCTAGAGAGCTGGGAAAGCAGAGGCAGAGGAATTGTTTCAAGTCTAAGGCCAGCCTAGTCTACAGTGAATTACAGGCCAGCCTGGGCTACATAGTGAGACCCTGTGTGTCAAAAACAACAAAAAGGGGTGGGGTAATAATGAAATGGTCCAGCTTCTGATCCTCCTGCCTCCACCTTCTGAGTGCTGGGATCACAGACTTGCACCATCCACCCTGTTTATTCAGCGCTGAGGACAGAACCCAGGGCGTCACACATGCACTCTATGAACTAAAGTACATTATCCCCAAGCCTGATGACCGAGGTGTGAGCTCCAGAACTCTTGTGGTAGAAGGAGAGAACCCATTCCCACAGGTTTTCTTCTGACCTCTACACACATAAATACATATTTTTTTAAATGAAGGGAAGGAAAGGGCAAACCAGAAAGATACTATGGGGTTATTCTTAGAGGTGAAAGAAGGGCCCACAAGCCAAGGAACTCTGAATGCTCCAATAGCTGGAGAAGATAAGGATGAGCACTCTCTCCTGGAGCTTCCGGAACATCTGTGCTAACTAACACCTTGACTGTAACTTCATGAGACTTCTAACCTATACGACATGGTGATGAATTGTGTGGTGTCATCGTTTTAAATTATGTGTATGTGTCTGCCTCTCTGTGGGGATGTGTGCAGATGGCCTTCAAGGCACCCAGAAGGCCTTGTTACAGGTACTTGTGAACTGCTTGACATGGGCTCCGGGGACCATGCCTGGATGACACCAGCAGCGTGCACTTTAACCCCGGAGCTGTCCCGCCAGCCCGGTTTGTATGCTTCTAAGGCACCAAGCTTGTGCTAACTTGTTTCAGCTGTCATTTGGAAATGAATGAAAAGGAAGTTTTAGATATTTTTTTTGCTGTTTTTTTGTTTTGTTTTTATTTTTTGAGACAGTGTCTTACTATGTAACCCTGACTGGCTTGGAATGCTCTACATAGACCAGGCTGGCCTCAGACTCACAGAGATCCACCTGCCTCTGCCTCTCGAGTGCTGGCATTGAAGGTGTGTGCCACCATACTTGGCAGGATTTAATCTTCAGGTGACTGTACTCCTTGCTTAGTGACCCAAGACAGGTCAGGATTGGCCTGGATGGCTTAGAGGAAATCTGAGGACAGTCCTGGAAAGGAACCTGGACCACACTGTCATATGGTTGAAGGCTATACTTTGAATATGTCCCCTGAAAGGCATATGTTGGAAATTTACTTCCCACAGCAACAGTGTTGGGAGGTGGGGCCTGCTGGGGGCTGTTCAGGTCAGAGGGCTCTAAGCCCACAAAAAGGTTTAGTGCCAACTATGGAAGGCTTGGAGGATGCAAGCCCACTTTCTTTCTCCCTCTCTCCCCACCCACCCACCCACTCTCTCTTCTGCCTCCTGCCAGGGTATGAAACAGTATGAGGATCCTCATCAGATGCCAGCTGGCATCCAGATGTTCTCAGATGTTCCAGCCTCCAGGACCAGAGCTGGCAACAAAGTAGAAAGTAACAGAGGGTTGGGGGAATCATAAGCTCTCCCCCACAGCGCGCCACTGGCCCACAGCTCAGCACGGCCCTCAGCCTGGCCCACAGCGCGGCACAGCCAGCAAGCAGCCCGGGCTCTTTGGTGCAGTCTCTGTAGGGGGGCAGCTGGTGGGGGCGGGGCTGGAGGGGGTATGTAGATTACAGCAGAGCAGACTGAAGCTGCCTCCTGTGCTCTGGGAATGGTTTTCAGCAACCCTAGATGGGAAAATCGTTCGGCGCAGGCTGTCCATGCTGCTGGGATGGCTCCTTGGCTCTTGCTGTTATCTTGAGTGAGACAATGACCTGGTCTGCACCCAGGATGTCCTGGCCCTGGGTTCTGCCTGTGCAAGGGCTTGAGCAGGACAGCTTAGCTGTTCCTGCATTTATTTATTTATTTTTTAATCCATTGCCAAGATATTACTAGCTAAGACCATGAGCATTCTATTTTTTTTTTTTTGTTTGTTTTTCGAGACAGGGTTTCTCTGCATAGCTTCCTGCATTTATGAACAGACTAGAGACACAGGGTCCCTGAGGAGACTCCCAGGGGGTGAGATTGAGCGTACATACCTGGCGTTGCCATTTGGAGTCTCACAGTTAACCATTTATAGAATGGAATTTCTACTTGGGCATTGTGGTATGTGCCTGTAGTTCCAGCACACAAAAGGTTGAGACAGGAGGATTGCCCTAATTTCTAGACTAACCTGGGCCACATATTGCATTCCAGACCAACCAGGTATACATAGTGATAGCCTTGTCTCAAAACAAAAGTAAATAATAAATAAATAAAAAGATTTCAGTTACTAAACTGGCTTTTTACACAACTCCTTAGGCTACATGTAAAGACCTAGGTGTGTGTAGCGGTGGAGGCTAGAGTAGCCTAAGTCTTTGGGGACAGTCTAGGTGGCTTGCACTTCTGTCAGAGACACTCAGGTAGGTGTCTACAGCTCCCAGTCCGGATCCTGTGTTCATGCTGGACACACCAATTGGGATATGGAATGTGTCCATTGGAATGGTTCTTGGGCACTGTGGTGGCTGAGAGGCAGGACCCCTTCAGGCCCTGATGGGTACACTAGAAGAAGGGGTTCACTTTCGTCTCAGCCCACACTTCCCTGACCTGGGATGGGCCCACTAGGTCCAGCCCCACAGCTCCCTCCCCCACGGAGATGAGCACATAGAGACTGACTCAACCCTTCCTTCCCTCCTTACCACTTCTTCCTGGAAATTGCCCTCATCCTGGGCCCTGACCTGATGGGCCCTGGAGAATACCGCCAGAAGCCCCCCATCCCCCAAGGCTGGCCAGAAGGAAGAGACCAACATGGAGTCCCGCTCCTCTCCACTGGGCTGCAGCCAGCTCTGCACGCCTTGGGAATACAGGGCCCTGAGAGGTAGGTGGGATGACGGAGATGACAGGGATGGTCATCTTGGGGGCATCGAGAGAAGGCACTGGGAAGGGATGATGGAGGTCTCATGAGGTATGTGAGCTCCCTTCCTGGGTCACAGGGCGTCTGGGAGTGGTGAAGGAGCTCTGTTCAGCCCTGGGAAACCTTGAGTCCCAGCTCAGCACAGCCTGCGGTTCCTGTGACCTGAGCCCACCCCAGGCCTTGGCTGGATTCTTTTCCTTGATTGTTTTGTGTTTCCTTCCTCCCCAGGACTCTTGCCAAGCCCTGCCCTCCTCTCCTCCCTTTTCACCCCCTTTTGGAGAACTTGACCATCCAAGGCTGGGGTTCCAGATGAGCAGTCATCCACGGAGTCACCCCCAGATGGTGGCCTCTACTCTGGAGCCCTCCTTGGGAATTGGGTGGTAGGGGGACTTTCCTTTAGGTTTGAGTTTTGGCCTCTAGCCCAGTGCCATGGGGTTTTCCAGAGTGGTGACAGTCCTGTCCTAGCAGGAACAGCTCAGGCACTTCCTCCCAGAAGCCTTTGGGAGTATCCTGGCCCCAAATTACAGGATGAGCAGAGCCTGCCTTCAGGACTTCCTATGCCTAGGACTTCCTAGGTCCCTTGTCATTATCATGAAAAGCTTTCCCCATCTCAGGCTGCTCTCAAACTCTGAAACCTCCCTCCTCTGTCTCTGAGTGGTGGTATCACAGGTGTTTACCAACATACCATCCTAAAGAGACATTTTGTTTGTTTGTTTGTATTTTGAGACAGGGTCTCTCTACATAGCCCTGGCTGTCCTGCAACTCTGTGTAGACCAGGCTCTGGTCTCAAACTCACAGAGATTTGCTTGCCTCTGCCTCCAGAGTGCTGATAAAGGTATGGGCCACCATGCCCGGCCCATAAAGCTATTTTTTCATGTGATCTTTACCTGGGGACCTACTGTACTCGGGAAGACACAGTGGACAAGCTGGGCGAACCTCTGCAACAAATCACCCAAGGTGAAAGAACAGCAATTCTAAAAGCAGCATGGATGTGATGTGCCAAAGTCCTCAAGACAGCATCAAGCTACTGAGGAAAAAACAGATATGGATTTGCTGCCAGGGGTAGAGACACAAAGAAGAGGGTTAGCAAGGCTTTAAGGAAAGGGGGACAGGTGAGTTGGAGTTTGCTAGACAGAGAAAAGGAGGGACATTCCATGAGGACCAGGAGGAAGCCTGGGGAGACTAAGACCAAGAGGACTTGGCACATACAGAGTATGACCGTGAGGTGAGTTACACAACACAGCAAGGCACAGAAGGGGGCAGGAAGAGGGTGCACTGGCTATTTTTTTTTTTTTTTTTTTTTTTTTTTTTTTTGTCAACTTGATGCAACCTAGAATTCCTGTAAGAGGAAATATCAACTCAGGAATTGCTCAGATCAGACTGGTCTGTAACCATGTCTGTCAGAGACTGTTGTGACTCTGTTTGGTGGCACTGTCCCTCAGCAGGTGGGACTGGGTTGTATGGAAAAGCTAGCTGGTTGGATTCCTCTGTGGCTTCTTGAGTTCCTCCCGACTTCCCTCCCTCAGCGATAGACGGTGACCTGGAAGTGTGAGCTGAAATGAACCCTTTCCTCCCTGAGTTGTTAATTTAGCACAGCAGAGAGCAAAGGCGGGGAAGTGATGGGCTCTTTTCTAGAGCACAGGACCCGTCACTTGTTCTGGAGGCTGCTTCCCAACTTTGCAGTCTCCAGTGGGATTGACCCCACACCTCAAACTCTCAAAGTGGGCTTGAGGCTTGTACTTGGCCAGTCTGAGCCATAGCAATGGGTCAGGGGAGGATGGAAATGGTGTTAACAGGAAACACAAGCTTGGGAACTTCCTGGGCCTGTGAGGGTTCCAAACAAGAGTAGAGATGCTGGTGGCCAGCTCTGCTACCCTAAGCGAAGAGCCCGAGAGTAAGAGCAACAGGGGAAAGCAGGGGCACTTCCTGTGTTGGGTACACTTATAATCCCAATACTCAGGAAGTGGAAGCAGGAGGATCTGGAGTTCAAGATCAGCCTGGACTACTTAGAACCTGTCCCACCCTCCCCTTGAGCCAAGAAAATGAATCTATGACATTGCATGTGCTCCTGGTCCCAGCCATACCCAAAGCATTTTCCATTACATTAGCTAACAAATTCCAGTTTTTGCTTGGGGTTTTGGTATGATTTCTGTCACTTGCCACTGAGAAGGAAAGGCTCATTGCTGAGTAACTGAAGGCCATGGAGAGTCATAACAGTTGCTGAGTAAATCATGAAGGACAACAAAGGTCTTACAGAGGTATGCCACTGTGGTAGTTTGAATAAAAATGGTCCCCACAGGCCCCTAGGGAGTGGCACTATGAGGAGGTGTGGCTTTGTTGGAGTGGGTGTAACCTTGTTGGAGGAAGTGTGTCTCAGTCAGTCTCTTCCTGTTGCCTGCAGATCCAGATGTAGAACTCTCAGCTCCTTCTCCAGCCCCACGTCTGCCTGCATGCTGATATACTTTCCACCATGATGATAATGGACTAAACCTCTAAAACTGTAGGCCAACCCCAATTAAATATTTTTCTTTGTAAGAGTTGCTGTGGAGCCAGGCGGTGGTGGCGCACACCTTTAATCCCAGCACTCAGGGGCAGAGGCAGGCAGATCTCTGTGAGTTCGAGGCCAGCCTGGACTATAGAGTGAGTTCCAGGAAAGGCTCCAAAGCTACACCGAGAAACCCTGTCTCAAAAAATGAAACAACAACAAAAAAAGAGTTGCTGTGGCCATGGTGTTTCTTTACAGCAATAAAATCCTAACTAAGACAGACACAATCAGAATAATCATTTTTTTTTTTTAGAGACAGGATCTCACTATGTAGTTCTGGCTGGTTTCAAACTCACTGTGCTGGCTAGTTTTATATCAACTTGGCACATGCTAGCAAGGAGGGGGGACTTCAATTGGAAAAATGCCTCCTCCATAAGATATAGCTGTAGGGCATTTTCTTAATTAGTGATTGATGGGGGAGGGCCCAGCCCATTGTAAGTGGAACTGGGCTGGGTTGGTGGTCCTAGGTTCTATAAGAAAGTAGGCTAGCCAGGCAGTGGTGGTGCACATCTTTAATCCCAGCATTCCAGAGGCAGAGACAGGCTGATCTCTGTGAGTTTGAGGCCACCCTGATCTACAGAGTGAGTTCCAGGACGGCCAGGGCTGTTACACAAAGAAACTCTGTTTCAAAAAGCCAACAACAACAACAACAAAAAAAAAAAAGAAAGAAAGAAAGAAAGAAAGAAAGAAAGAAAAAGAAATAAAAGAGAAAAGGAAGGAAGAAAGGAAGACAGAAAGAAAGAAAGATAGGAAGAAAGGCTGAGCAAGCCAGTAACCAGCACTCCTCCATGGCCTCTGCATCAGCTCCTGCCTCCAGGTTCCTGGCCTGTCTGAGTTCCTGCCCTTGCTTCCTTCGGGGATAAACAGCAACGTTGAAGTGTAAGTCAAATAAACCCTTTCCTCCCTAGCTTGCTTTTTCTTCAACATGTTTCATTGCCAGTGCACTAGAAATCGTACCTAAGAAACTCAGTATGCAGACTGGCTTTGAACTTGTATTAATTCTCCTGCCTCTGCCTCCCAAATTCTGGGATTACAGGTTCCATTCTCATGCCCAATCCAGACTCACACTTCTTTTTTTAATTGAAATTACTTTTCCAACTAGGTATCTTTTCATGTGGCTCAAAACTCACAAGTTTCAAGAGTCAGTTTCTCCTTCACCCTGACCTCCAGGCACCCACTTCTCCCAGAGATGACAGCATTATCAGCTTTCACAAACACTCCCAGAGCTGTTGAGCAAGCAAGGCTCCTCCCATCTGTTTTACACAAATGCTAAATATTTAGACAAGTTGAGCCCCCAAATCCTGCAGGTACTGATGGGAGTCACAGGGAAGGCAGGACCTGCTGTTGGGGGTGATGGGGAAAGCCATCTTCTGTGGGGCCTCTCTGCCTTTCTGTTGGCATCATATTTTGCAGACTGCTTGCTGTGGTTTGGATATGCACTGACCCCTGAGTACACCCACATTGAAGTTTAATTCCAGGAAAGCTTGGTGGTGCAAGTCTGTGACCCCAGCACTGAAGAGGTGTTATATGCCATGCACTCCAGCAGAACTGAGACAATTGTGAACAAGACCCTCCTAGTCCTTGGGGATCAAGAGTGAATAGCATAAGTGACAGGCTATGGAGCACTTCAGGAATTAGGTGGCAGGAAAGTTGTGATTATTTTTGTTGTTAAAGCAGGCATGGGATGGGGCTGGAGAGATGGTTCAGTGGCTGAGAGGATCTGTTGTCTTTCAGAGTACAATTCCCAGCATCCATATTCAGATGGTTCATAACTGCCTGTAACTCTAGCTCCAGGGCAATCTGACACCTCTGGCCTTCTGAGGTACCTGCGTTCACATGCATGTAGCCCCCATACATAAATCAAGAATAATAATTTTGTTGTTGTTTTTGAGATAGGGTTTCTGTGTAATCACCCTAGCTCTCCTGGAATTCGCTTTGTAGACCAGGCTGGCCTTGAACTCACAAAGATCTGCCTGCCACTGTTTCCCAAGTACAGGGATTAAAGGCATATGCCACCATGCTCTGCCTAAGATAAATCTTTTATTTTTTTTTATATTTTTATTTTATTTTATTTATCTATTTATTTTGTTTTTTCGAGACAGGGTTTCTCTGTAGCTTTGGAACCTGTCCTGGACTAGCTCTGTAGACCAGGCTGGACTCGAACTCAGAGATCCACCTGCCTCTGCCTCCTGAGTGCTGGGATTAAAGGCTTTCGCCACCACCACCCGGCTCTTTTATTTTTATAACTTCTTTTTTATTTATTCTTTGTGTCTTTCACATCATGCATCTCAATCCCATTCATTTCCTCATCCCTTCATATCTGCACTCTGCCCTTGCAACCCCCTCCCCATCATAAACCTTAAAAAAAAAAGAAGCAGCCGGGTGGTGGTAGCACAGGCTTTTAATTCCAGCATTAGGGAGGCAGAGTTGGCGGATCTCTGTGAGTTCAAGGCCAGCCTGGTTTACAGAGTGAGTTCCAGGACAGCCAAGGCTACACAGAGAAACCCTGTCTCAAAAAACAAAAACAAACAAACAAACAGAAAAATTAAGGCTGGTGACGTAGCTCATTTGGCAGTGTTTGCCTAGCATGAGCAAGGCTCTGGGTTCGATCTCCAGCACTGAATAAACACCTATGTAATCCCAGCACTCAGGACGTAGGAGGACCAGGAGTTAAGGCCAGCTTCAGCTATATATTGAGTTTGAACAGGATATGGGAGTGACCCCAAGCCCTGTGACACATATCCCTAGAGGCAACTTCTGTTACTAGAAATGTTCTAGGGGGCCTCAGGCACTCATGGGAACAGCAGGCTTCAGGAGAAACCTGCTAGGAGTCAGGAATGATCTTGCTCTCCATCTCTGCTTGTTCTACGAGAGGTCACCTCTGGCCCCTCTGGTAAGTGAGATGTCAGAACAGGCTCAGTGCAAGAAGTGGGCCAGAGGGGAGGCCTTCTTCCCGATACTGCTCCTGCTGGGTGGAAAAGCCCCCTCTGAATAGCACCAGGGCTGGGGACCGCCCTTGCTGTCCTGTCTGTGCTCCTGTTGTGTGCTGGGACACGCCCTGGAGCCCCCGGGCATAATCAGGAGAGTGGAGTGGGCAGTGGAGACAGGGCTGGCCAGGGAAGTGTCCAGGAACCAGGGTCAGTGGGGTCACAAGCAGCAGCTGTTCTTGAGACCTCTGATCCAGGGCAGCTGCAGGCCCTCAGCTGTCAGGCAGGCTCTGGGCTGAGAGGAGCCTGGGGCTGGAGGAGGGTGGGGATGGGAATGTAGAGCTGGCTTTGGCCCAGCCTCCTCTGAAGGCAGCCCGCTCTAGGGCCCCAGACATTTCCAGATCGAGCAGAACAACTCAGGGTATGTGAGAGGTGGCCAGTGGCCTGAACACAGTGGCCTGAGCCCACCTTGGATGTCTGTCCTCTTTGGTGTCTGTCTGTTCTCTTGGACATCTTTGGAGGTTTCCCAGTCAGAACCTTGTATCTGCCCATCCAACACTGATCTTTGCCCTGTGACTTTTAGGTTCAAACGTTGCCCACGGCTTCCAGCTGGATCTATAGCATGACCCCCTTGCCTGCCAGGCTCCCAGGGCTGAATTTAGAATAGTGATCATTATGTCACCGTTCCCAGGCCCAGGTCCCACCAGATCAGCTCCTGGTATGCCAACGTTCCTCTCCTCTCCTGTCCTCCCAGGCACAGGGCTGGGTTGGTTCCCAGGACTCTTAAGCCACTCTACTCGGGTGGCTAAGTGCATCAGTGTATGACACAGATATGAGACAGTCCAGGACTCAGACTCCAGCCCCCTGGAGCCTTATACATTAAAGCAGAACTCATAGGCCCTTAGAAGGTCCTTTCTGCTTTGTGCAGCTGAGGCTGGCCCCAGACTCTTGATCCTTCTTCTGCCAGCTAGGATGATTACGGCTGTATGCTATCCTGCCACCATGCCTGGCTAGTCCAGCGGTTTAGTTGTAAAACTAAAAAAAAAAAAAAAAAAAAAAAAAAAAGTTATCTAATTGGGATATATAACAAATTTCAATTTTTTAAAAAAGAATATTTATTTTATGTGTATGTGCTCGTATATATGGGCATCATGTGCAGTCCCAGCTTGAGATACAAAGCAAGACTTTGTCTCAAGAAAATCCAAAACCAACCAACCAAAAAAGAAATAAAAAGGCTCTGCCTCCTGAGTGCTGGGATTAAAGGCGTGCGCCACCACCGCCTGGCTTGGCTCAGGGCTTAAGAACACTGCTGCTCTTGCAGAGGACCTGAGCTGGTTCCCAGCACCCACATGGCGGCTCCCAGCCATCTGTAACTCCAGATCTGTTCCTTCTTCTGACTTCCACGGTTCCTCATGCCTGTACATACACACATACTTGGGTACATACACATAAAATAAATGTTCTTTAAAAACTCCATGGGGCTGGAGAGACGGCTTAGTGTTTAAGAGCACTGGCTGCTCTTCCAGAGGACGTGGGTTCAATTCCCAGCACCTCACATGGCAGCTCATGGCATGTCTGCTACTCCTGTTCCAGGGGATCAGACACCCTCACACAGACATATATGCAAGCACATCAAATAAAAATAAACCATTAAAAAATAGATAAAAGTTAAAAATTCCAAAAGCTGAAGTTTATTACATATCCTAAAAAACAATTTTTCCAAGTGTTAAAACACATTCTTTGTCTGGTAGACGTAGTTCTGGGCTGGAGGGAGGAGCTGTGTAAGTGCCGGGCCATCACGTGGTTCTGCCAGGCCCAGGGCCCAAGTGAGGAGTTAGCTCGGGGAAGTGGCAGAGCCAAGGAACCTGAGGTCAAGGGGAGGAAACCTACACTCTGGGTGACTCCAGAAAGCAGGATGGAATGGAAGGACCTGAGGGCCAGCGTCCTGGCGTTGGCCCAGCCCTCCTGCCCCTGGGTGTCCCTAGCTTTGCTCCTGGCACTCGACTGAGTTCCCACGAATGGGAGCTATGAGGGGCTTTTGTTCCCCTCAGCGACTCTGTCCTACCCTCCCAGAGAAGGGGCTTGACTCCTAACGGGCAGCCACGCCTGAAAGGAGAGGGTGGCAGTTTCCCTCAGGGAGTGAAGAAAATGCTCTGGATAGGAGGAGGTAGGACTGCTTCTTCAGAGCCATCTATGTGCCCCACCCCCCCAGCTCCTGTCAAGGGTCCACTGGAGACCAGACCTGGGGGAGATGCCACCAAAAGAAGTTGGAAGGCAGATGGGGCCCTGCCAGCCTGTGCCCTCCATCACCGGTACTTCAGTTCCGAGATCACGTGCCCACGTGCAGGCGCACAGGCGAGCTCTATGGACGACAGATGCTGCAGGAGACTGGCACTGCAGTTGAAGTCGAGGACCAGGAAAATGAGTTGGCAGTCACTTGGCACCAACTTCCTGACAAGAGTCAAAAAGAACCTTCTGGTGGCAGAGGCACGTCTGCCAGACCTGTCTGCTCTGAGTTCATAACCTCCTTTTCGTTTGGGTCTTAAATGTCCTCCCCATCATCTCCAGCCTCATTTGACAGGTATCCAAGCAACAGCCCTACGCTTCCACTCACACCTATGACAGGGAGCCCTGGATTTCTCTTCCCACTGCCTTTGGGCCTCTCCGCTTGAACTCACAATCTCCCATTGCCAAGTGTCTGCCTCTGCCTAAGGCTCCAAATCTTCCTGAGTCTGGAAAGACAGGGGCTCTGTCCATTGTGGGGCTACAGCTCCCCAGAGGAGTCTCATGGACCCCCATGACGAGGGCTAAGGGGGGGGGGCAGCAGGATGTAGCTAGAGCTTGTTTATCGTGGCCTGGCGGTTTAATCTTCCCAGGCCGTTTCTAAGGCAAGGGCGGGCCGGGCTGAGAGCTGATGTTTGGCTTGGTTAAAACACAAAAGCTCTTGTGCCACACATGCCACTTCCAAGGCTGACAAATCACATCGGCAATGTGGACCATTAAATGTTTCCTACGGTCAGGTGGGTGGCGCACATCTTTAATCTCAGCACTGGGAGGCAAAGGCAGCTGGATCTCTGAGTTTGAAGCCAGCCTGGTCTACAGAATGAGTTCCAGGATAGCCAGGGCTACACAGAGAAACCCTGTCTCAAAACAACAAAAAACAAACACAAAAAAGTCTCCTGCCAGAGGACAAGGGTCACCGGCTCCCCAAGTTGGGGATTGTTTCTAAATCTTTCCTCACAGGCACTTTTTTTGGAACTTACTATGTAGCCCTGGCTGTCCTGGAACTCGCTCTGTAGCCCAGGCTGGCCTCAAACTCAGAGAGATCCACCTGCCTCTGCCTCCCGAGTGCTGGGATTAAAACCAGCCTCCCAAGCACTTTGACAAAAGGAGAAAGGAAGCAGTTCTCATGGTAGGCGACCTGTTCCCGATGCCTCCTCCTCCAGAGGTGAGGAGCACAGGCTGGCTCTGTGAGGGCCCCTATTTCCGTCAGTCAAAGCTGCTACTCCTCACACTTCCCAGGGCCTGGCAGCGTGTGGCTTCCTCGTCTTTGGCACACAAGGCAGGACAGCCTGCTTATGGGGGGCAGAGACTGGTGCCAGATTGAACTCTCTGCAGTCTTTCCTCAGATGCCAGGACATACCGGCATGGGGATGTCCTGGCCCCCCACCTTATCTGAGAGCTCTGGGCTACAGGCAAGTGCGAGCTCCTGCTGGACCTGAGTGACAACTGACCGGAGACTACAGCACGGAAGGGCTCGTCAAGGCTGCCTCCTCTAGATGGAGAGGTGGGGCTGAGACACAGCATGCGTGTGAGACGCGGTGTGTGAGAGGAAGCACAGGGGGAGCCAGGCAGGCTGCCAGCTGCTTGCTCTGCAGCCCAGTTTCTTCCTCAGCAACTCTAGTCTGGGGACTTTGGGAGGATGCAGGGTAGGGCTGGGAGAGTTCCAAGGGGCTGGACGGGGCCCAGTGTGACCAAAGCTCTGCCTTCTCTGGACATAGGTCAAATAGACAACATTCCTAGAACACTACTCAGGGGAAAAAAAAAAAAAAAGGAAAGGGGAAGATAGATTAAAATCAGTTTTACTAAAAATTTATATTTATTTCTCTGAACGCTGTGTTCGACTCATACAGAAAACCATGAAGTTTTCCTGCCTTTCTGGGCAGGCTGTCTCCAGAAATGGTTCACTTCTCGACACCCTATGTCCCTTGTGAGGTAAGGAGAGGCGAGAGGCATGACTCAGATCAAGGCCCAACTGCACAGGGCCCCAGGCCCGCAGTCCTGTTCCGCTCCTTGCCAGACAGGGACAGATCCCTGTCAGGTGCTTCAACAGTCTGGTCATCAGAGGGTCGGTCATACCTGGGCTCCTGGTGTCGGTGAGGCCACATGACTGAGGCTCAAGACTCAGATTCTGACCACCTGCACGGCCACACTCAGGCCCGGCCTGCCCTTACTGTCCATGGCCCCGGGCTGTCTCCTGAGGTAGAGGCGGCCGAAGGTGCCACCCACCTGTCCTTTGGTGAGTCGCCCAGGATTTATACAGACACAGCCAAGGATGTCCTGGAAAGAAAGGGCACTGGGTGTGACCTCGTCAGAATCTCACACTGAGTTTTAGAAAGCAGAAGCAAAGGCAACCACCCAGGCAGATATGTTCACTTGTAACTAGAGAATCTCCAGGGCAGATAAAGAATGCAGTAGCCTGCCGGGACAAGGAGCTCCTATCCTTCGGGACAAAACAGATCCCAATGGTTTCTGGTTTTTCTGCATGAGAAAATACTTAGGGGTTGAGTGGGTGTCACACACTGCACTCAGCACTCAGGAGGCTGAGGCAGGACGAGTGAGAGCTCAGGACATCCTGGGCTGTAGAGACCCGGCCTCAAATGCTCCCTCCCTTGAAAAGCAGAAAACCCACTGCTTAAGACTGGACTGGACCCAGCTTAAAAAAAAACTGGTGTGGTGGACTCCCTGGGAGGGACTCAAGCCTGAGGTGGCTGAGCATGCAGATCAGATCAAGAGCTTCTTTGAGGTACTGCTGGCTGAGCCCACAGGGAGGTCAGATTAGAATTCAGGGGAAGGCAGGCAGACAGGCAACATGTTCTCATATCACCTTGACATGGCCTGAAGTCCTCACTCTTCGACACATAGGCTCTACGCAGGTGGGCACACACTGCTTGCTCATGCTTCATTCCACCCATGGACGTCCCCTGCCCAACAACCAATCCTTGTGCTGGCCCCAAGCAGACACTGTCTCATTCAGTAGACCCAGGGAGAGAGAGTGCCAGGTAATCTGGAAGGAAAAGTCAGGTTCTGATGTCTCTGGCAAAAAGCCAGTTCAAACTTACCTTCACGAAGTACCGCAGCTCTGACGGCACGATGAAGACGTCAGGGGTGAAGAGCAGCTGAGCATAGGTATAGAAGTTCTCGTAGTCTATGGCCATGTCCTCGTGGGGCGGGTAGAGTGGGTAGTAGCTGCAGAGATGAAAGAAGTTCTAGTAGCAGCCAATTCAGGAACCCGGGGAGGCTCCCACTGCCCGTTTGAGGGGACAGAACCCAGTTTTGTCGCCACAGGGTGAAATTCCCTAGTGGCTGTGAAGCAGGTCTGATCCGGTGACTCAGGGGGTTGGCCAGTACGCTCACCTTCTCTGCGTCAGGATATGCTTGAGGATTCGGCTGAATCGGTCTGAAGTCCCAGAAGAGCTAGAAAGGAAGCAGAACCGGGTTTCTCCGTCAGTCCTCTTTAGGGAGGACCTGAGGACTCGAGCCGGCTAGAGAGAGGCTAAACCGCAGGGAGACAACGTCCTTTCCCAGGCCGGGCAGCAGGGCACGAGGCCTAGAGGGAAGAAGAGTCCTAGGAATCAGGATTTGGGAGGCCTCAGCACTGAAGCCGGCACCATCTTGCACGAGAGGACACGTCCTCTGCACCATGAAGCCACACACAGCCGGGTAACCCTACGTATCACACCCCAGCCAAAGCATACACCCAACTGAACTCCCCGGTGGTCCCTTTCCCAGCAAGGAAGGTCTGACGGAAGAACCAACTGCCTAGCCTAGACGCCAGGTCCGGCAGCGTCCGGCTCTCTGAGGGCCCCACGTTTGCCGTCTGATAAATCCCTGGTGAATCTGCAGAGAAGGACACTCGAGCACTCGGGTCACAAAATGCGAAGGTAAAGCGAAAGGGACGAGGGCCAAAAATGTGAATTTCGCTGCCGGGCGTTTCATGCAGACACAACAGACTGGGCTCTTTGGGGTCTCAGACACGGCAGACTAGTGACAGCAACTAATACGTCGGTCTGACTGCTGCCGTTAGCAGACAAGGGAAGTCCCAAGTTTCTGTATAGTGTGGCTCTCATGACCCCTTCTCAAGACTTGTCAGGTAGCATGATGTGGTGGGGGGCAGTGTCTTGGCGATGGCAGGGCCAGGATGCAAGGAGTCAGCTGTCTGCTGTTGACGTGGAATGTGTCTTACCTACAGATCTCCTCAGCCCCGATGTGGAACAGCAGGTCCGTGGATGTCAAGCCAAACATCACTCCATTTATGGAGAGGCTGCAGGGCTCGGACACAAACTGCACCCGCTGAAATGAGAAGGCGCTGACTTGAACATTTGCATACAACAGCTAGAGAGTTCCTCCCCAGAGAAGCCGGAGTCGGGAAGGGACAGAGACCACTGAGAAGGAGTAACCCACGTGCAGCAGTCTATGACCTGCTGGGAATCAGAAGTCAGGCTCCCAAGGGACTCTCTGCCCTCACCCACGGGGCTGTCTTCAGCCCACCCGCTGCTCACTGGCCAGAGGGGGCAATGGTACCTTTTTGTCCTCCCGAGGCAGCTCAGAGAAGGTAAACGGTGGCTGTGGGTATACCGGTTCATGATGCACGTCCCTCAGAGATGGGACAAAGACAAGGTGGGAGCCGGAGCTGCTTTGTGAAAACACAAGCATAGGAGGGACAAGAGGTGAGTGAGCAGAACGGCCACAGGCTCGGGGTGTAAGCACGCCCTCCATCAGCAGTCCTCCAGGGAGACTTGGATGGCATTCCACTCCACCAGACAGTCTCCCAGGACCCTGCGAGGGAAAGGCTGTCACTTTCACATGTCCAGCTGGATCTGATGCACACAGCTCAGGACACACAGTCCCTTGTTTTGTGTGGCATCCCACTACAGAGGGGAACTCTTGTCTGGTGGGAAAAGGGAGGAAACAGATCTAGATCTGGGCATGAAAGGCACGCACAGGCAACCTAGGCCTTGGGAGGCCAGAGAGGGTTGTTACGAGTTTGAGGCTAGCCTGAACTACACAGTGAGGCTTATTTAAGGGAAGTCTCAGGACTTAAACTTAGGTTTTACTCCACTCTACAGGGCATAGGTAGCTTGCGGACAATAAAGTTCTCTGGACACATGGCTTGGGTGAAACAAGTGAAGCCAGGGAGGAGTGAGGCCAACTGGTCAGACCCCGAGGTCGCCCCTCACACTTTGAAGATCAAACCAAACCTTTCAGGCAGCAAAGGCACGGCCAGGTCTACTGGACACCGAGGACAGAGACTGTTGGAGAGATATCCACCTCCCCACTCACATCAGGAAATACTCCAGAGGAGCAGCAGAGGCAGCTGCTCCTTTGACGGGGACAGGAGAGTCTCTAGGGTTACAACATGGAGTGGAGAAGAAAGCTGTGGCCCCCAGGGCCAACCGTTTTGGAAACCACACAAAAGAGAAAAGGGAAAACCTCTTCTTTGGTTCCCTTGTCTATCCTTGGCAGAGGGGCCCACTGTAAACCAAAGAGGCCAAACTGCTGCTGTGAGGGCATGCCTGGAACCAGCCGAAGCTCTCACTTGCAGCCCTTTCCTTCTCATGCTGAAACCGTGGAACAGGTGTAGATTCCCAAGCAGGAGTTACAGGTGGCTGTAAGCAGCTTGGTGTGGGTGCTGGGAACCAAACACCAGCCCTCTATAAGAGCAGCTATACTTCTTTTTCTCTTCTTTTTTTTTACACCTGGCTGGCCTCGAACTCAGAGATCTGCCTGCCTCCGCCTCCTGAGTGCTGGGATTAAAGGCCTGAGCCACCACTACCCAGCTAAAGCAGTAACTCTTAACTGCTGAGCCATGTCTCCATTCCTACATAGGGACTTTGGACATGTCATCAGATACTGAGGACTGGTCTGCTGTAATAGATCACCATAATCTTGGGAAAGGTACTTCGCGTATTATTCACAATCAAGTTCACTGCCATTGTCCAAGTGAGTGCTAGAGTCTGGTGAAGAAGCCAGGGAGTGAACTGAAAGGAACACCCTATGCTCCAGGTCTCCAGGAATGAAAGTCTTGAAGGTCCAAAGGACTGAGGTGAAGCTGTTAGTCCTCATGGGACTAGGCTGCTGTTCAGGACCGGCTTCAGGGGAGCAATGGTTAAGGAGGAAACAGCCTCCGCTCAATGGCTTGGAGCTGGCTATAGGGGGAGGGGCGGGGAGAAATTCCAACTATGCGCAGTGCTGCACAACTTCATGCATCATAGGGTGGGAGGGTCTCACTGCTGACATCTCTCAGTTCTGCTGAGAGTGTGGTGCTCTGCATTTCTGACCTAGCACCATTTATATGCAGATCTGGCAGGGTGGGGCTGTGCCCCTGCTTTGCAGCTCACACTAGCCACAGATGAAAGTGCCTGGTGGTGCTGGGTACTGGCTCCCTGGGTAACAATGCTTGGTCTATTCTTTGTTTGTGTCACTCCTATCAATAGCACACGGGATGAGGAACCAAAATCAGAACCCAACCTCATGTCGGAAGCACCAGCCAGTGCTGGGTGCCGCCCCAGTGCCTGCCCCTGCTTTGGAGGCTAGGGGTTTATCTCCGAGGACCTCAGCACTCCCCTGGTTTGGGGAACTCAGCTGGGGCCCTAACAGACCTGGGGAGAGGGAAGGTATCTGTAACCCCCCACTTGAGAAGGGAGGGGAAGGAAGCAGTGGAGGGCTCAAGTCTCCTGGCTCCAGGCCTGATGCCAGCACAAGGTTGTATTACAACTAATCAACCTGGGATCTGTTCTCAGGACGGAAGGCGGAAGGAAGACCTTTAAAAACCACCGTTGTTACAGGTTTGTTTTAAATCTCAGCTCAGGAAGGTTTGTTTATTGTGGGTTCAGCAACACGCAGTAGATCCCAGGAGACTGCCCACCACAGCCTTCTCTTTCTGACCTGCCCAACAAAAGACAGGAGCGCGGGGTCGGCTTCCTGATGTCTCTGTGTCTAGCTCTGAACTCTTCCTGGAACCATAAGGCCCTCACACACGGTCCCAGCTATGCTGAGGATTCAGGACCCACCCTCACTGGAGTCTCCTCCATCCATCGCTCTAGCCCCTGGCAGCCATCCACCACGATGGGGAAGCACTGACTCTGGGAAGGAAGTTGGGCTTACCCCAAAACATTCCCTTCACGCAACAAGAGGCTTGGGGCCTCTCAGAATTTCATTGCCAATCAAATGCTTCCCCAAACCACCCTGGGAATATTCCCATGGAGTAACAGTTTATACAAGGGGAAGTGAGAAAAGGAAGTAAAGAGAAAGAATGGAGGAGGACGAGTGTGTGTGGAGTTTGTTTATCTGACTTACAGAGATGCCTGTGTACCCACTGAGGCTGAAGGTCAAGGGTTCTATCTCATCTCTAAGTCCAAAAGGACAGAAAGGACAGGAACACAAGTGGCCTAACCAGCTTCGATTTCCTACCGGCATGTCCTGGAAGAATCTAGAAAGCTGCAGGTCTGCCCGGCATCTGGAACACTGACCTTCTTGTTCCCTCGATAACTGTTCTCAGGCACTGCTTGAAAACGTCTTCAAATGGGCTTGTCAGCTGACAGTTCTGCAAGAGAGGAAAGGAGCTGACTCAGAAGAGTGCCTCGGCTTGAGGGACGACCCGAGGGGCTTGGAGTGGACAGGGACGGAGTGGACAGAAACGTGACAATGAGGACGATGAGAGCCAGGCACGGGGGCTTTGGAATCCCAGCACTCAGGAGGGTGAAGCAGCCCTGCTGTGAGCTGCAGGCCAGCTAGGATACAGACTGAATTCTAAGCCAGCCCAGTTCCAGTGTAAGACCCCGTCACAAACAAAAAAGGGGGGGTGGGGTGGGCTGTCCACGTGCAAGGAGCTGAATCTAGATCAGGTTAGAATTAGTCCTCTGGCAGGCTAGGCAGTGGTGGCGCACGCCTTTAATCCCAGCACTCAGGAGGCAGAGGTAGGCGGATCTCTGTGAGTTTGAGGCCAGCCTGGGCTACAGAGTGAGATCCAGGACAGACAGGACTACACAGAGAAACCCTGTCTTGAAAAAACAAACAAACAAACAAACAAAGTCCCCTCGCCACATAACAATCCTCTTGCATGCACACTGAAAGTCTAGGATGAAGACAGCCTTGAAATCCTGTTGATGGAGGTGAACCACCTGCCAACAAGGGACAGGAGACCCAGGCCCTCGACCAAGATCCTCGGAAGAACCGTGGTTCATGTATTAGAGGGACTCATGACATGATGCCAATTTGGGACAGTGGCCACATAAAGGATTTCATAGTATCTGCCTCTTCAGTGAAGTAGCTACTCTATCAGTCTCATAGGCAACTTTGAGACCAGCCAGCCAGACCCACGGCCGAAGCCCATCTGCTTGTGTTACTGTTTTTGTGCCTGAGCAGTGAGTTGGGGTAGACAAAGGAACCACCTATTTCCAGTTCCCTCCCTGGCTTCCAGATGATTTTGTGTACTAGTGGAACGGAGCCTTCAGATTCAAGGTGTTTACTAGACACGGCCAGTGACGTTTTCCTCGTTAGCCACAGGGTTGATGTAAGCCTGCTGCAGATACAGATAAACTCCAAAGGAGGAGACTAAGAGAGAGTGTCTAGGTGAGTGCAGGCACCCAGTCCCTCCCCTCCCCTCCCCTCCCTTCCCCAGGTACTCACCTCCACCTGCTCGTGTTTAGCATCCAGGAAGGGTCCAAACTGCAAATGAGCGGAGGTGGGGAAACAGAAGCCCCCAAAGAACAAATCAGAATCTTCCGTGTCTGCTAAGGCTTTTAGACAAATTGTCTAAAAGCAGTTCCCTGCCCGAGTCCACTTGTTCCTCCCAGGTTGCCTGGAGGGCCTGGGGAGGTAGCAGATGGGCTCTGGAGCATCTGAGTCCTGTTCCCTCAGGGGACTTCCCAGGGCCCTATAACCCTTGTGGCTGCCCCAAATGACACTGGGCTCTTTTCTGTTTTTTACACCTAGTAAGAACAACAAACCACCATGTTACCAGTAGTATGTTGGCCATAAAAAGAGATTAGTTTAGGATTGGGGTACCAAGACAGAGCAAGAATGCTGTAAAACCAGGAAAGAAAGACAATACTGCTGGCCTCAGGGCTTAGTGATGGCTGTGGAGTATGTGTACACCTCCAGAGGTGCAGATCGAGAATTAAAAAATCCTGGCACTTGGGAGGCAGAGGCAGGCAGAACTCTGTGAGTTTGAGGCCAGCTTGGTCTACATAGTGAGTTCTAGGCCAGCCTCGTCTACACAGTGAGACCTTGTCTCACAAAATCAAAAATAAGGAAAGAATTAAAAACAAAACAAAATCTTCGTAAAAGGAGACAGATTGATGTTTCCTAAAAACTCAGAATAGCATTAAAACCCCTTGCTATGTCTCGAAAAACAAAACAAAACAAAACAAAAAAAACAAAACAAAACAAAACAAAAAAAAAACCCCTTGCTAAGGCAGATTTCATTCCCAACCCACAACCTCCCTGCACACTACTATCCCGGGGACCTACCAGGATGCAGACATCTGGCCGGTCATGGTTGATGATGGTGATCAGATCAAGCAAGGGGTCGTATGTGATGCTGTCAGAGGTGGTATAAGGCCCACAGGCAACTAAAACCATAGTTTGCTCACAATCTGAGACAGAAGGCATTGCAAGGTCATGAGGAGGAAGAGGAGAGCTGATATTGGGTAGAGGGAGAATGAAGGGCCATTGAAAGAAAATGCCACAGGATTTGTCACACCAAGTCCCATGAGTGCAAGACTGGGGATTCCAGTCGAGGACCTCATCCCTCCCCCAAGAACATCGAACCAAGTATAGAACACAGGCAGCAAGGAGCTGGAGCCATGGAGTGCACCTGGGCAACGTGAGCAGAAAGACAGGAAAGAATTCATCCAAGTGACATGTGCTCACACTGCAGAAGTTAGGGGCCATCTAGGGGTCGGTGTGGTGGGAGAATGTGGGGAAATCGAGGCCTGGAAGGGCAGGCTCTGTTGGAAGCCTGGACACTAGACGACCCTGCGGGTTCTTGTGCTACCTGGACACTGAAGCTGCTAGGTTTGTGGCCCACCCTAACCTTGGGTTTCTAGCCCCTGTCCAGACAGAACTATCTGAATTTGGGTGTTTAAAGTCAGTCTGAGCTAGTTTGTGAGGCTTACACAACAAGCCTCCAAAATTCCCCAAATTTTCTAATATGTAGCATTACTTTCCTATCGGTTCTGTAAGAAATTATTTCAGGGATTGGAGAGATGGCTCAGCAGTTAAGAGTGCTTACTGCTGTTCCTGGGGACCCAAGTTTGGTTCACAGCACCCACATCAGGCAGCTCACAACTGTCTATAACTGTTGCCCCGGGGACCCAACATCCTCTTCTGGCCTCCATAGTTACCTGTACCCACAAGTGAACATAGCTATACACAACACACATAAAAATCAAACAAACAGAAACAAATTTTAAAACAATAAATAAAATAAAAAATTATTTTGTAGTACCAAACTTGGTAGCTAATGCAATTTACTATCTTACATCTTTGGACACTGTAAGTCCAGAAGTCAAGTTGTCAGCATGGCTGGGAACCATCCGGAGGCTGTCTGTGCGCTATCTTTAAAGTCAGCGGCCTAAAGTTTCTATTCCGTGACCATGTTCATAGGGACCCATGTGATTGCACTCAGCCCACATGTATAATCCCATTCAAGACTCATTATGTAGACCAGGCTTGACTTGAACTTACAAAGATCTGCCTGCCTCTGCCTCCTAAGTACTAAGGCTAACAGTACACACTACCACACCACCCAGACCATATAAAGTAACATATTCACAGCCCTGTGGGATCATGGAAGCGATATTCAGTCTACTACAGGACTGAGACCAAGAAGAATCTACCTTTGTCCCCCACACAGATAGTTTCTGAGACTGTGTACAATGTCATGAGCTGATTCTAGGTCATGTCCAAGAATGACTTTGCATGCCATCACTGTGTGGGGTACTGGCAGTATGCCAGCGCTGGCATTGACTGAAAATCTTTACTGGTGTTTGTTCTACTTCACTTACAAAAATACTTAGAAATACCCACCCCCTTTCTTTAAAAAAGACTTATTTGCTCTATTTATATATATGCCTGCATGACAGAAGAGGGCATCAGACAGAACAGGGAATCAGATGGCTGTGAGCCACCACATGGGTGCTGGGAATTGAACTCAGGACCCCTGGAAGAGCAGCCAGTGCTCTTAACCACTAAGCCATCTCTCCAGTACATGTCCTCTTTTTCATTTGTGACAGCAGGGGATCAAGCTCAGAGCCTCACACACGCTATACAAGTTTTATCTACCCAGCAAGACCTCCAGCCCAGCTTATGGGTATTTTGAAACAAAGTTTGCTAACTTAAAAACAAAAACAAAATACACATATAATTTTTATTATCTTGCTTTTTCCCCATACAGGGCACTTGTTCAATTCTTCCCGTCCCGCCCCCCCCCCCCCCCCCCCCCCCAAGGACAAGGTAGCCCTGTGTAGCCCTGGCTGTCCTGAAACTCACTCTGTAGACCAGGCTGTCTACAGAGATCTGCCTGCCTCCGCCTCCTGAATGCTGGGACTAAAGGCGTGCATCACCATTGCCCAGTTCTTCTTCTTTTTCAAAAAGACAGTGTCTTACTAGGTAGCCTTGGCCGGCCTGGAACTCCCTACGTAGACCAGGCTAGACCTGAATGCAGACAGAGATCCACCTGCTTCTGCCTCTCAGGTGCTGGGATTAAAGGCGTGCACCAGCACAGCACACCTAGCCAGAAACTATTTTTTACAGTTACACCCTTATCGTGGAATGACTATAGAACTGCACAAACTTGCAAAGAGAGCACAGAATTCTGTCTTTCCCCAGAGCCCTCTAACATTAACATTTCCTACAACACAGCACATTTGCTGGAATTATCAGTATGTTAACCGCTGACTAAACTAGGTTTTTCCAACAGCGTCCCTTTCTCCTCCATGATTCCCTTTGGGACACCCAGTGGAGTTATAATGTGTATATCATTTCCCTTTTCAAGTACCCTTCACATGCCTGTTAAGCAGTAGCCCGGATTACAGGTGTTTACTTTGTTATCACCAGAGCCCAGACAACGCCACTATCAGTGCTTAAGCGGTTCAGACCCACTAGTGACTCGTAAAGAGGAAGTAAGCCCACTGATCAGCTGTGTCTGCACTGCTCGGCATGTCGCTCCCACACAGCTTTGCTGTTTCCTTGAGCCTGGGCAACTACAGTCTGGGACTTTGTCTATCACCCCCATTGTTGGCAAGAAAAAATTTGAACCAAAACTTACCACCATCCTCTTCGGTGGGCTGATAGAACGGAAGTGGTACCCCCTGAAACAGAAAGAACGCTCAGCTGAGGTCTGTTCCCGCCGTTGCTTGGGTGACGGATGGCTCTGAGTGTTTGCAGGTGTGCAGTGGGAGGACCGTGCGAAGCGATGAGAGGGGACTTGTCTCTGCCTTGCTCTTGGCGTTACAGGTAGAGCCCCGGTTCTGCCATTTGTCTAAATAGCTCACCGTGACTTAGCAGACCAGGCAATGGGAAAACCCTTGGCTCTCTCAAGCAAAGTGGGTGCCTAAACCATTGGCATGCTGGGCGAGGATGGAAGGGAAGGGAGCCCACCTACTTCTCCTGGCATTCTGTGGAAATTCATCTCAAGAGGACCACAGTGGACAGCAGAGATAAGTAAGCTACAGCTTGAGGCCAAATTTGACTACAGACATTTTTTTTCCTGGTTTTTCGAGACAAGGTTTCTCTGTGTAGTTTTGGTGCCTGTCCTGGATCTCGCTCTGTAGACCAGGGTGGCCTTGAACTCATAGAGATCCGCCCGCCTCTGCCTCCCGAGTGTTGGGATTAAAGGTGTGTGCCACCACTGCCCGGCTGCAGCCATTTTTTTTAAAATGAAGTTTTCATTTGTTTATGAGTGGCCTATGGCTGCACTGGCACTATAATGATACAGACACGTTTAAATATTTGCTGCTTGGCTCTCTGGAGGAAACAGTTTGCTAATTTACAGCTTGGAGGTGGGTTCCAACCCTAGAAACAAAAACTACTAACAAACATGCAGAGTCTGAGAAAGACCAGTCCCTTGTCCCAGAACTGCACACACTGAGCTGGAGCAAACATGAGGTGGTGGAGAGGCCCATCTGTACCTCGTAGAGCCTCGTGGCAGCAAGTCTCCTACCAGTGGTGTTGAATCCTTCCATAATTACAACCTGAAAGACAAGACACACAAGACTGCTGACCAGGAGAGAGAAACGAGAGGGCCGAGATAAACCACTTTTGGTAATTATAAACTTAGGGCATTTCCCAGAAAACAAATGAAGGGGGGCTGTATCAGTCACAATTACGCTCTTCAGAGATGACCTAATTCTCACAACAGTCGCATGAGGTAAGAATTTTTATTTCGCTTTGTGGATGAAGACACCCTGGCTTTGAAGGCCAAGTACCTCACCCACAGCCACACACCTCATGCAGTGGAGCTGGGATCTGAACCTGGGCAGTTGGACCCAGGAGAGGAAAAACAGTCTGTAAAACAGTGGACCTATACAACCCAATCTCATGGCAACAGAGACGGAAACCAAGAAATAGCTGCCCACTGCACGCTCTCAGGTCTGCATCTCAGGAGGCTCCACAGTCTCACCTGTCCAGGAAAGAGAGAATATTCCTTGAGGTCGGATAAATCCACCGGAATCTGAGTGCCCGAGGAGTGTTCCCGGTCTCCCTCGAGAATCACTGACTTGCTGTTCAGCTTGCCATTGCTGTCACAGCCAATCTGGCCCAGCAGGATGACAGGCTCCTACCAAAGGAAGAGTGCAACACAATGGTGGGACAGTGAAACCCAAAGAGCATATGTCCCGGGAGGTGCTCGCAGCATCACCACTGAAAGCGGAACGACCCTTCAAGGGTGTCTAGTCCACCTCCTGCCTCCCAGGTGTGCTCTGAGAGGCTGCCTGAGTGTGAGCATTCGCAACCAGGGGGAAGCCCCCCAAGCCCCGCAGCCCACAAGCACTTCTAGAAAACCAGAGCTATTAATAGATCACATTCACTGAGTCTACCACACACCGTTCTCAGATGACATGTATTAACGCATCCAGCCCTCACATCACCATGAGATAGCTATGGCTACACCCAGCAACAAGAGGCAGAGCCACATGATAATTTCATTAAGGTCAAACAACAGTGAAGCCTGGACCCAAAGGTCGGAAGTTGGCTCCAGGGCCAAATCCTCAGCCATGCTGTAGTTCCTCTTGGTACCTGCACGCTCCTGCCTCCCCACGGGGTTTTGCTACATAACACAGTCTATCCTTGAACTCTCAATCTTCCTGCCTTGGGCTCCCAAGTGCCCAGATACCATGTGGGACATCACATTACCACTTCCACAGGAAGTCCTTCCTAGACGGAACTGACATCTCTCCTAGTGGCTTCCTGTGTAAGCTCCCACTCTTGGGAGCAAACTGAGAATATCTAATCTTTCCCTCATGTGCAGCCCTGCCCCCACACTTCCTCTCAATTTCTCCAAAACTTACTACAGGACAAAGTTTTCTTTTCTTTTCTTTTCTTTTCTTTTCTTTTCTTTTCCCCCCATGAGACAGGGTTTCTCTGTGTAACAGTCCTGGCTGTCCTGGCACTAGCTTTGTAGACCAGGCTGGCCTCGAACTCACAGAGATCCGACTGCCTCTGCCTCCGAGTGCTGGGATTAAAGGCGTGCACTGCCACCGCCCGGCTAAGGACAAAGTTTTACGCATGGTCACTTCCCCTGGAAGCAAACAGGACAAAGGTACATTCCGTCAAGGGTTATACAGGACACATCTTCTCTTAGATTGGATGCTCCAGAGAGTACCCACACCAGAATTAAAGCATGATGGAACTCTAGATGCCAGAGGCAGCCACTGATCTGCATCAGTGCTCAAGCCAGAGGAATCGCTCAGGCAATGAGAGAATTCCCAGCCCACAGTTCTCACCTTGCAAACCCAGACACTTCTACCTGCAGAAGGTCCCCAGAGGCAATCTCCTCCACCACGGAGAAAACAAGGTTTCAACCTGTTTGTGTATAGGACCCAGTCCACGAGGGAGGAAAAGTCTGGCAACATAGCCAGGGAGCACTTCTTTTTTTTAAGAGGGACCCATTTTGTCAGCGCTAACCAAGACTGAGAGTGAACCAGCAGACCTGGTGAGTGGAAGAAGGCTTCTTCACTGACTCCAGAGAGTAGTAATAATTTAAGCTGGGCGTGGTGGCACACACCTTTAATCCCCCTTTAATCCCAGCATGGGCGGGGGGGGGGGGGGGGGGGGGGGGGGGGGGGGGGGGGACGACACGACACGACACGACACGGGACAGCTTTCTCAGTTCAAAGCCAGCATGGTCTACATCAGGAATTGAGAGTAGAAGTAATTAGTGAGAACTCTTCAAGTGGCTCTTACTTGTGCTGGTTCTAGAAGAGGAGTAAAAGCCTCAATCTTGTAATGCTCCTTCAGTTCGCTGCCAAGCTCTTCTATCTTACAGGTCAGAACTGCAATCAGAGGTGACAGGGTGCTGTCGGTGAGACAGAACACATCGTCCAGCATCACAGCCGTTCCACAGGATCTAGGAACATGGACATCTGTGCAGTCTGACCTCAGGCCTCAATCCATCTTCTGACACGATTACTAAACTGGTTTTCCACTGGGCTCATGGCACAGTCCCAGAGCACCATCAAGAGACCCACCCTAGCCGGGCGGTGGTGACGCACACCTTTAATCCCAGCACTTGGGAGGCAGAGGCAGGCGGATCTCTGTGAGTTCGAGGCCAACCTGGGCTACAGAGTAAATTCCAGGAAAGGCGCAAAGCTACACAGAGAAACCGTCTTGAAAAACCAAAAAAAAAAGGAAAAAAAAAAAAAAAAAGAAGCCCACCCTTACTAGACTGCAGGGAACTCCAGGTAACCTGGGAGTTTCCAAGGAAGCAGCTGAGTGCTCCTAACTCAAGAGCTGAACTCCTTCACAGCTCACGCTCCACTACTAGGGTGGCTGTGCACTTTTCTTCAGTGAACCACACAACTTGGGAAATCACAGCATCACCCAGCGTCCTTCCCTTCACTTAAAGAGCACCCATAAGGACATCGGCCAACCTCTGGATTCAAAGGCCTCCAGCTGAGTCAGGCTTTGTCCCTTCATGTCTCTCAGTCCTTCTGTGGGGCTTTAAACCTACCAGACTTTCCAAGAGGAAACCGGTTACCTTCACGAATATCTGAGAGCTGCTGAAACATGGCTTTGTAGCTGCCTGTGAGTGGCTCTGGGCATGCTATGACCTTCAGGCTGACACTTCCAGAACCTCCTCTCCCAGACCAGGACACGCCTTGTGCTGAGCCGAATGTGGTGACCACTTCTCCTCGGTTGGTTCTGGAGCTGTATTTCTGGGAGGGGGCAGCACTGATGGGAAGCAGAACAGATTAGTATTACCGTGCCTGTGGCTACCTGAGACAGGAACACGAGGCAAGGCTTGGGAGGCCTGCAGAAAAAACAAACTGTCTTACAGATCTCATCAACATGGAGGGGCTGGAGTACTCTGACCTTTCAGGAATTTCGGGAATGAGGTACTAAGGAACACCAGAATACAAAAGTTTAGAAGTTTAAAGACAAAAACATATAAAAAGCTTGTTATTTTTTTCTCCATCAGAACTAAATGAAGCAAAACAAAACACGCTCTGAACTGACTGAAAGGCAAGTTTTAACTCTTTTCCCTCCTTCGTGTGAGTCACCCATGGTTACCAACCTGTTATTTGAGCCTGAAACAGTGACTGGGTCAGGTATTGCTGAGCAAATACAAAAACCTACAACGCAGTTGAAACCAGGCGTGGTGGCACACGTCTGCAATCCTAGCACTCAGAAAGTGAAGGCAAGATTGAGACCTCAGGGCCATCCTCAGCCAAGTTTGAGGACAGCTTAGGGAACAGAAGATCTTATCTCTAAAAACAGAGCAAATAAAAAAACTCCGAGTACAGTTAGTTCAAAGATGATCAAGTAACACTAAAATAGAAGTCCAACACAATAAGCGAACCTTTCCCTTGCCTCTGTGGAGGTGGGGAGGCAATGAATGAAGAGTTAAGAGGGAGCAAGCACCTCTTACCCCACTCCAAGGCCGCACCGACCAACTCTGTGTCCATCTGACTGGCTAACCAGAGTGCCAATCCAAGAATGTTGCTGATCTGCTTGGAAGCTTCTAATCCTCCTGCTGTGAACACTGCCTACGGAGAGGTCTAGAAACACGCAACACCCAGCACTCTAAAACTCTGTGGGAACTCACTTCACAAGGGTCATGGTCGTAATTGTTGACAACATCCCTTCTTTCCAGACAAGTTATAGAAAATGAGCTCAACTAATTATCTTTATCTCCAGGGCTGCCTCTACCTAAATAATTTACAGACTACTCTTATAAATTACAAAACGAGCTTCTGATGTCAGCTTTCTTAGTGTACATTAAAACAACGATCTGGCAGGGGAGTTACCAGCCTCTTTGGGCTCCACCTGTGAAGGGCATGCGTCACAGCAGCCCTCTAGTGCCATCAGATGCTCACAGGGGACAGCCATGGCCAGAGAAACAGATTTAAAGAGCTTCCTGCTTAGAGAGGCTGACGCCCACAATGGTTCTGCAACAACTATTTGAACCCTCATAGGTTCCAGAAATGCCCCCCCCCCCCTTTTTTTGGTTTTTCGAGACAGGGTTTCTCTGTGTAGCTTTGCACCTTTCCTGGAACTTGCTTTGGAGACCAGGCTGGCCTCGAACTCACAGAGATCCACCTGCCTCTGCCTCCCAAGTGCTGGGATTAAAGGCGTGCGCTGCCGCCGCCGCCGCCCGCCGCCACCGCCGCCGCCGCCGCCACCACCACCACCACCACCACCACCACCCGGCTTGATACCTTTCTTAACCGAGGCCTTAGAAGCTAGAAATGCCCTTTTACGTCTAGAAAGTTGACTCTGGAAAGCAGTTTTGAGATTTCTCTGAACCAGGTGGACCACAGTGAAACCAAACTGTCCTTCAGGATCCAATAACCACCCCCGGGACAAGGGCCGCAGAGCCTCCAGTTACTGCCTCTCTGTATTCTACGTGTGTTGAGTATTTTGCCTGTGTGGATGTATGTGCACCATCCATGTGCCTGGTATCTGCAGAGGCAGAGAGCTTGTGGACCCCCTGAACTGGAGTTACAAATGGCTGTGGAGATGTAACACGGAGGCTGAGAACCAAACCTGTGTCCTCTGCAAGAGCAGCCAGTGCTTTCAACTGCTGAACCACCTCTCCGCCCGTCACTCTCTAAAGTGACAGAACTGAGAAGCCTACACTCCGGTTGGTTTAGAAGGACCCAGAGGTCGGTAGTTCCCTAAACGGTTGAAATGCTGTTCCTGAGGCCCATCCTGATGTGACAGTCTTATAAACATGTCTTCTCAGCCAAGCACTCATCTGTGGATTTCTCTAATGGAGACCTATCATTTATGGATTTTCAGTCACACATGATCTCTGCACATTTATGCATAGGGGTGGTAGCCATGAGGAAATCTCAATTAAGCCTCTGAAGGAGAAGATTCAGTGATGAGAAAATGCTCAGAAGCCAGCTGTCACCTGAGCACGGGACAAACAGGTTACGCAATACTGTGAACAAAGGTGCATACTTTTCCTTTAAAAAAATACTTCAGGTTACAGAAAGAAACCCAAGTAAACACAGACGAGTAGGAGCAGGTGGGAGCCTATTGGCCCTGACTGACCAGACGCGCCAGACGCCCGGGCTTCTGAATAGCCAGGCTGTTTTCAATAGGAGGTATCAGTTCCCGATCTAGGAAATGAGCCCTAGAGAAGTGGGTGGAAAGCAAGTTTCCCTAATTACTGTAGAAAACAGTAATTTTCCACAAGGCAGAGAACCACAGGCTTCCCAGCCAGCTCCCAGCAGACACCCCGCTCCTCTGGCGGTTAATAAGTTACTCGCAGTTCCCTGTCAGCAGAGAAGGAGGCGCAGCTTTCTTGGCACTTGGATCGATCATGACACATACCTCGGGGAGAAACTCGATGGCGAGAGAAGCTGATGTGGGCTACGTGTAGAGACACTCCTTTTTGTTAGGGGGGTTTCTGGGGTGCTGCTAGCTCGCTTATGAGGACCCTAGAAACAAGATGAAAAATGAAATCCCAGTCACTCTGGCTTCAAGTCGCTAATTAAGTATAGACCCGCTGCAGTGCCTTAGCAAGGACAAAGTGGCACAGTAAAGGGCACAGGCAGGGCCGGGGCTCTCCAGGAGCCATCGCCAGCAGAGATCACACAAACCTTCAAGAGAAACCCAGCCCCCACCAGGACGCTATCTGCACTCTGAAGGCTATCATGAAAAGAATGCAAACATCTCCCAAAGAGGAGGGCCAGCCCAGCTGACCTGTCAACCTGCACGCACATCTCCAGCCCCACCGCTTCCTGCTTTTAGCAAAGACCCGAGTTTGGCAATACACAGCTTTGACCTGAGTGCACACATTCTCTGGAGAAGGGATGGGACCATGTTACACTTCTTTTGGCCAAGTCTACCACACATTTTCCAAATTAAAGCCTGGAATAACTCCAGGAAGATAAGGTAGGTGAGCTCATGCTTGGAGAGAGCTGTCAGCAAAGACCTCACTCATGGTCACATCTGGGTCTTTTTTTTTTCCCCCTTTTCGGTTTTTCATTTCTTCTCTCTCTCTCTCTCTTTTTTTTTTTTTTCTGTGCTCAACAATAAGAAGTCAAAAATAAGGGGTTGGGGATTTAGCTCAGTGGTAGAGCGCTTGCCTAGCAAGTATAAGGCCCTGGGTTCGGTTCTCAGCTCCAGAAAAAAAAAAAGTCAAAAATAAGTACAAAATAAAGGATGAAACCCAATCACAGGCCCTAATATTCCCTAAAGCCTCGGATAATGGGGTGTGTTAACAGGAAAGACAAATGTCTTGTTCAGCCCAAGGGCTCCAGCGCATATGCAGAAACTTTTCTGACTCAAGGGCTCCTCTTGCTGGTCATTTAAGGAAAGGCCATCAAGCTATCGATTGGTAGAGTCTGTAGGACCCAGGGTGAGAACAGACTCAGAACCATCACTAAGACAAGCATGATGGCTCATACCTGAAATCCTAGCTTTTGGGAAGCTGCAGTGCAAAGGTCATCCAACTTCCAGGTCAGCCTGGGCTACAGAGTAAGACTCTGACTCAAAAAAAAGAAAAACTAAGAAGCTATATCGGAAATTAGGCTTTCAAATATTTGTGGTTTTATTTATTTAAAGATTTTATTTTATTTATGTGTATGTGAGCATATGCATGCAGGTAAAGGTGCTTAGGGAGGTTGGAAGAGGCATCAGAACCCCTGGAGCTGGAGTTACACACACCTGTGAACTGCCTGATGTGGGTGCTGAGAATTGAACTTGGGTCCTCTGCAAGAGCAGCAAGATCTTGTAACTAGTGAGACAGCTCTGCAGCCTCTGTATTGTTTTTTGTTTGAGACAGTATCAGGTATTAAAGCCCACATTGGTCTTGAACTCAGTGTAGCTAAGGCTATCCTTCAACTCCTGAACTGCATGCCTCCTTCTCACAAGTACTAAGATTACAGATGTGAGCCACCACACCTGGCTTACAAACTAGATTTTAAAAGTTAATTTTTTTAGTCGGGCAGTGATGGCACACACCTTTAATCCCAGTGCTCAGGAGGCTGAGCCAGGCAGATCTCTGTGAGTTGGAGGCCAGCCTGGGCTACGGACTGAGTTCCAGGAAAGGCACCAAAGCTACACAGAGAAACCCTGTCTTGAAAAAAAAAAAATCCAGAGAATCATCAGGTCATACTTCAAAAACCTGTACTCCTCAAAATTGGAAAATCTGAAAGAAATGGACAATTTTCTGGATAGATACCACATACCAAAGTTAAAACAAGACCAGATAAAATATTTAAATAGACCAATAACTCCTAAGGAAATAGAAAATCATTAAAAGTCTCCCAACCAAAAAAAGCCCAGGACCAGATGGTTTCAGCTCAGAATTCTACCAGATTTTCAAAGAGCTAATTCCAATACTCTTCAAATTGTTCCACACAATAGAAACAGAAGGAACATTACCAAACTCCTTTTATGAGGCTACAGTTACTCTGATTCCCAAGCCACACAAAGCAACTAAGAAAGAGAATTACAGACTAATCTCCCTCATGAACATTGATGCAAAAATACTCAACAAAATATTGGCAAACTGAATCTAAGAACACATCAAAACAATTATCCACCATGATCCAGGGATGCAAGGATGGTTCAACATACAAAAATCTGTCAATGTAATACAACATATAAACTGAAAAACAAAAAAAAAAAAAACCAATAAAAAACCCCCACATGGTCATCTCATTAGATGCTGAAAAAGCTTTTGACAAAATCTAACACCCCCTCATGATAAAGGTCTTAGAGAAATCAGGAATACAAGGAACATACATAAATATAATAAAGGCAATTTACAGCAAGCCAACAGCCACCATCAAATTAAATGGAGAGAAACTCAATGCGATTTTACTAAAATCAGGAGTGAGGCAAGGCTGTCCACTCTCCTCATATTTATTCAATATAGTACTTGAAGTTCTAGCTAGAGCAATAAGACAACAAAAGAAGATCAAGGGGATACAAATTGGAAAGGAAGAAGTCAAACTTTCGCTATTTGCAGACAATATGATAGTAATCATAACTGACCCCAGAAATTCAACCAAGGAACTCCTACAGCTGATAAACTCCTTCAGTAAGGTGGCAGGATACAAGATCAACTCAAAAGTCAGTAGCCCTCCTATACACAAATGATAAAAGGGATGAGAAAAAAATCAGAGAAAAATCACCCTTTACAATAGCCACAAATAATATAAAATTCCTTGGGGTAACACTAACTAAACAAGTGAAGGACCTGTATGATAAGAACTTTAAGTCTCTAAAGAAAGAAACTGAAGAAGATAACAGAAAATGGAAAGATATCCCATGTTCATGGATAGGTAGGATCAACATAGTAAAAACAGCAATCTTACCAAAAGCAATCTACAGATTCAATGCAATCCCCATCAAAATCCCAACACAATTCTTCACAGACTTGGAAAGAACAATACTCAACTTCATATGGAAAAACAAAAAACCCAGGATAGCTAAAAGAATCCTGTATAATAAAGCAATCTCTGGAGGCATCACCATCCCTGACCTTAAGCTTTACTATAGAGCTATAGTAATAAAAACAGCTTGGTACTGGCATAAAAACCGACATACGGACCAATGGAATCAAATTGAAGACCCTGACATTAACCCACACACATAGGAACACCTGATTTTTGACAAACAAGCCAAAACTATACAATGGAAAAAAGAAAGTATCTTCAACAAATGGTGCTGGTATAACTGGATGTCAACATGTAAAAGATTAAAAATAGATCCATATCTGTCACCATGCACAAAACTCAAGTCCAAGTGGATCAAAGACCTCAACATAAATCAAGTTACATTGAACTTGATCGAAGAGAAAGTAGGAAGTACTCTTTTTTTTTTTGGTTTTTCGAGACAGGGTTTCTCTGTGTAGCTTTGCGCCTTTCCTGGAACTCACTTGGTAGCCCAGGCTGGCCTCGAACTCACAGCGATCCGCCTGGCTCTGCCTCCCGAGTGCTGGGATTAAAGGCGTGCGCCACCACCGCCCGGCCTGGAAGTACTCTTGAACGCATCGGCATAGGAGATCACTTCCTAAATATAACACCAGTAGCACAGACACTGAGAGCAACAACTAATAAATGGGACCTCTTGGGCTGGAGAGATGGCTCAGAGGTTAAGAGCACTGACTACTCTTCCAGAGGTCCTGAGCTGAATTCCCAGCAATCACATGGTGGCTCACAGCCATCTGTAATGAGATCTGGTGCCCTCTTCTGGTCATACATGCTGTATACATAATAAATAAATAAATAAGTAAGTAAATAAATAAATAAATAGGACCTCTTGAAACTGAGAAGCTTTTTTTTTTTTTTTTTGGTTTTTCGAGACAGGGTTTCTCTGTGTAGCTTTGCGCCTTTCCTGGATCTCGCGCCGTAGACCAGGCTGGCCTCGAACTCACAGAGATCCGCCTGCCTCTGCCTCCCGAGTGCTGGGATTAAAGGCATGCGCCACCACCGCCTGGCCTGAGAAGCTTTTGAAGGGCAAAAGACATGGTCAATAAGACAAAAAAACAGCCTACAGAATGGGAAAAGATCAACCCCACATCTGACAGAAGACTGATCTCTAAAGTATATAAAGAACTCAAGAAACTGACATCAAAATAGAGTAACTATTTTAATTTATATAATTAGTTGAAAGATATTAAGAAACAATTAAGGAATATTCAAGAAGGGTTATTTAGTCAGGTAGGGCTACAGTAAAATCCTGTCTTGAAAAACAAACAAACAAACAAGAAGTTATCCTAATTTAAAAATAAAGCTTACAGCATTTTACATTCTGATTTTTAAATTCTACATGCATTCTCCTACACTGGAACAATCTTTACCCTTAGTCCTGTTATCTGATTGAATTCATGAATAATTTCTATGCCTCCTCCTCTACTGCTAGATGATAGGTTATTTTTAGTTTCTTGTGATTATGAATAATGTTATGATGTACCTTGTCATGCATATAGCTTTTTCCATGATTTGGATCATTTCCTCAGATAGTCTTAGGGGGTTGCTGGGAATGGACTCCAGGGCTCTGTACACACTAAACATGTACCCCGGGGCTACCCTCCTAGTTCTCAGGAGATGTTGCCGCACTAGGAAGAATGAGTAAGGCAAAGGGTAGACATGACTCTGGGGTCTGGATACATTTTCTCTAGCTACTTTCCACACAGACTCCTCTAACACACTAATGCTACAGCTATCATGGGCCAGGCCTGAGGGAAGGAACAGTGGATGGAGCAGTGTCCACGACCTGAGAGCGTCTGTAGTGCAGTGAAATGGAACAACACTAAAGTTCACCGTGAAAGATAGAGCAAGAGAATAGATACAGGAGAGGAAGAGGGAGGAAGCCGCTACTTTAGACAGCTTAGATCCCCCTGACAAGAGGCCACGAGGTGAGTGTATGTTTGGTATGCCTGAAGATAAGCAAGAAAACCAGGATGGGAGACAGGACCGAAGTGGAGTCAGTTCAGACAGAGCCTCAGACATATTATTCAGACTGTGAACCTTAGTAGGGAAATGGAAAATCATAGAGAGTTGTGAACTTACTTTCTTTGGTGAGACCAGGCTGCCCTAGAACTCAGAGATCTACCTGCCTCTGTCTCCCAAGTGCTGGGTTTAAAGGTGTGCACTACCAAGCCCAGTTTTGTGATATATTTTTAAGAATGTTACTTGTAGAATACAGTTTCCAGGTACCGAATGTTCACCTTAGAGGGTGTGGTATAAGAGTTCAAAAGGGTCTCCTCTTCTTCCTCCGCTTCAATCCTGAAAACACTGGTCAAGGAGAGTAATTACATGCGATTAACTGAAAAACTGAATGCTAGGTATTTTTTAAAATTTGTTTTTAAGTTATATATACAACAGTAGAGAAATTACAAAATACATATATATGGCTTAGTGCAAAGACCTTCTGCATAAAAGGATACAGCTCTTGTATAGAAACAATGTCTCTGGCTCCTGCATGCCCACTGTCCTTGGAGGCACTGTGCCAGGCTTTGGATACTTTCTTGTTTAGAATCTGAGGAATGGAATAGAAGCAGAGGGTGATTACATTAATCCATAGTCTGATAATAGAGAGAACACTTCCCATCTGAGGTAATAACAGGCATTCAAAACACAAGCAAAGAAGAGTTCGGGATAGAGCTCAGGGGGCAGAACACTTGCCAGGCGCGCAAGAGGCCCTGGATTCAATTCCAGTATCGCCCCACCCCCAGAGTCAAAGATAAGAAACTACTCAGAAAAGTGTTAACTACCGTGTTAGTACACACCTTTAATTCCAACACTGGGAGGCAGAAGCAGGTGGATCTGTGAGCTCAAGGCCAGCCTGGTCTACATAGTGAGACACTGTCTCTAAAACAAACCAAACATGGCAGGCTGGGCATGGTGGATCATGCCTATCATCCTAGCATTTGGGAGACAGTAGGATTGGGATCAGTACACACACGCACACGCGCACACACATGACATATCACTCTTCCAGAAGATCTAAATTCGATTCCCAGCACCCACATCAGGCAGCTTAACACATCACAACCGCCTGTAACTCCAGGTCCAGGGGATCTGACACCTCTTGCCTCTGTAGGCACCTGCACCCATGCACACATACCTATACACATCCACATATTAGAATAATAACAAAAATAAATATTAAAAAGCTTTCCCAGTAACTATCTGCTGACAACACATGATTCTAATATAATTCTCTTTCACACCTGCCACTTTTAGGTGTGAAAGGCAATTTTAGGTGCTTCACATACAACGTCATTTAATTTTTACCAATCATTAAAAACACAGGTTATCAGAACTTGATAGAAGGGAAAAAACAAAAAACAAAAAACAAAAAAAACAAGGCTCAAAAACAGTAAGCAGGGGCCCAGTGACAGGGCTCAACAGGCAAAGGCACTTTCTGCTAAACCTAATGGCCTGGATTTGAACCCCAGAACTCACTGAGTAGAAGGAGAGAATCAACTTTCCTTTTTCTTTTCAAGACACAGTCTCACTATGTAGCTCTGGCTGTCCTGGAACTCCCTATGTGGACCAGGCTGGCCTCAAACAGTATTGGGATTAAAGGTGTACGCCACCACCATTTGGCAACAACCAATATTTCATAGCTGTCCCTAAGCTCTGTAGCACAGGTGTGCATACCCATGCATACACACCATAAATAAACGTACAGAAACGGAAAGACACTATGATAGAAAGAAGCAAAGAGGGAAGAAAGCAGGCAGAAGACCAAGCTCACACTGGAGCTGGAGTCCAGGTCAGACTCCAGAGCCCGCGTCCTTTCATATACTGCACACCCCCACACAGCAGGACGACATTAGTGAATTCGCATTTGCTCTCACCTCGTGTTCAAAGGAGTTCAGGATCTCTGCAGTAAGGCACATTTTCCCTGTGCTGGTGCAGAAGGCGATAAGCTCACTCACCATTCCCTCCTCCGTCTGTCTGTACAGAACACACAGCTCTGCCACTGTAGGGAGAGAAATCAGGCAAGGAAGAACCTAGTTCATTTCTTTTCTTTTTTAAAGATTTACTTACTTATGATGTATACAATGTTCTGCCTGCATGCCGAAAGAGGGCACCAATCTCATTATAGATGGTTGTGCGTCACCATGTGGTTGCTGGGAATTGAACTCAGGACCTCTGGAAGAGCACTCTTAACCGCTGAGCCATCTCTCCAGCCCCCCCCCACCCAGTTCACTTCTTTTGCTTTCATACTGAGGTGAAGCAATCCCTGTTATCCAGTCACTGCTTATTCACAGGCCCTGGGAACGAAACAGGTTTTTGTTCTTGATCACAGGAAGCTTGCTACTGGGGTGAAGCCAGAACAAGAAAGTATATAGAGCCGGGCGGTGGTGGCGCATGCCTTTAATCCCAGTACTCAGGAAGCAGAGGCAGGCGGATCTCTGTGAGTTCCAGGCCAGCCTGGTCTACAGAGTGAGATCCAGGAAAGGTGCAAAGCTACACAGAGAAACCCTGTCTCGGGAAAAAAAAAAAACAAAAAAACAAAAAAAGAAAGTACATAGTACCTTAGATGCTCAAAGGTGCGATGTAGAAAAATGAAGTTGGGGGAAGGGATCATGGAGCTGAGGAGTCTGGCAATTTAAATACAACCAGGGACCAGGGAGAGGCCTCTGCAGGTAAAGAGCTTGTCACACAAGCATGAAGACAGGAATGCAGTGGGCATGGTGGCATGTCTGTAAACCCCAGTGTATGGAAGGCAGAGACAGGGAATGCTTGGAGCAAGCTAACTAGATTGAGGGTGGTGAAGGAGGACTGAGTGAGTCACCACAGGAGTGGATGTACCTAGCAGGAAGTGGTTCTGAGCTGAGTCCTGTCCATTCACATCAAGATGAAAAGGAACCTTGAAAGGCTGAGAAGGGGAGGTGAGGAAATCCAAAGGAAACCCCAGGGCAGGGGGCAGTGAAGCTACAAAAACGTGCTCCTGATGGCATGTGAACGAGCTGGTAGTAACTCTAGTCCCAGAGGCTGACTCCCTCTTCTGGCTTCTGAAGGCTCTGCATGCATGTGGTGCATTTGTATACACACAGACGAACACTCAATCACATAAAAATAAATAATCCCAGTGCTCAGGAGGCAGAGGCAGGGGGATCGCTGCTAGTTTGAGGCTAGCCTGGGTTACAAAAAGAGGCCCTGTCTCAACACATTTTTAAAAAGAAAAAGATTCATTTTAAGTCTTCACAAGGACTTGGAGTATTTCAGTCTTCATGAAAGAAATGCATTATGAATTAGTGTGTTTACATTCTGCTTCTATTTTTTTTAACCTTTAAAAGTAAAGCAGAGGGGCTGGAGAGATGGCTCAGGGGTTAAGAGCACTGGCTGGTCTTCCAGAGGACCTGGGTTCAATTCCCAGCACCCACATGGCAGTTCACAACTGTCTGTAACACTAGTTCCAGGGGATCTGACACTTTCACACCAATGTATGTAAAATAAAGTTAAATAAATTTAAAAAAAAAAAAAAAGATGGCTACCTGCTAATAAGACCTTTCTTCAACGATTTGGTCATTTAAAAAAAAAAAAAGCAGAGCCGACAGGATCTCATTGTTTAGCCCTAGCGGGCCTTGAATTTTCTGTGATCCTCCTGGCCTCGGTCTCCCAAGTGCTGGGATAACAGGCAGGCCCACTCACACTCTGGCTTTATATCCTAAACTTAGAAGTTCAAAGTGTTGATGAGTGGTTAAGGCAAGTGTACACACAGCGCTATTCTGAAACTGATTCTCACAAGAGAGATGTGTGATTTAAGTCTTCACCATTGGACTCTATGGACCAATATGATGAGGCACTGGACTCCAGAGCAAGACACAGGGGTTGACACACAGCTTAGACAATTAATTCTCCTTCCTTGTGTTCCTCCGTCTATAAAGGGAGAGAGCCAAAAAGCTCCCTGAAGTTTCTTCCAAAGCTAAAGTAAAGTATTAGGAATCCACCTCGAGGAATTCCTATTTGCACAGACCACTAAAATTATAATGAGCCAGGCATGGTGGTGCACACCTTTAATTCCCCCAGCACTCGGGAAGCAGAGGCAGGCGATCCCTGTGAGTTCGAGGCCAGCCCAGGGGTCTACCTAGTGAGTTCTAGGAGACCCAGGGCTACAAAGCAAGACCTTGCCTTTAAAAAACAACTCTGATGAGAAAAGTCATAGAGCAACAGACGATTAGGTGTGAGCTGCACAGGGTTCCAATGTCTCCTTTTGACAGTGTCTCCTGTTGTATACTCAGGACCCAAGCGGTACCCCACGAGCACATGGAACTTGGAAGGGACCCCCTCGGTTCGGGACTCACGTTTCCCTATCAGGGCGTCCTCGCAGTCCAGGCCGAAGATCTGTAGCTCCTCCGCCAGCTGCTGGGTGGACACAGCCATAGTGACCCGGGAGGGGCCGGGCTCCGACCTCAGCTCCAGTCTGCTCAGCAGAGGCTTCTCCTTTCGCTTTAGGGGGGGAAGATGAGAGGGACGCGCCACGAGAGACAACTGGACCAAGCCCTCAGAAGAGCTCAACCACCCGGTCACAGAGAAATACGTCAACAAAAGAGAAAACTCCTTCCGGAGAGAAAACTTGCTTCCGAATTACTGCTTAGCTTGTGGGTGAGAAGCACAGCCGGGAAAAACCCGCCAAATGCTTTAGCCCGGCGCGCGCTTGCGCGAGGACCGGGTCAGCCCCGCCCTCCCGGCGCACGCGCGGAAACGTCCCATTGCGGCTGCGCAGAACGCGCCGGATGCGCTTCAATCAGCGTGGAGATTAGAGTTCCGAGCTCGCGCTGTGGCTGTGTTTCAGGGGGTCTCTCCTGCTCTGCGAAGCTCCGCAATGCTTGTTTGTCCCTTTTTACCTGGACAGGAGGCGCTGTTCGTCCATATCTTGGAGTGGCTGAAACTTGCTGTCCCCGGCACGCCGGGCAAGGGCGCACTCCACTTCAGTAGACTATGCTGGCCTTGAACTCACAGAATCTGCCTGCGTCTGCCTCCTGGGTGCTGGTGATATGGAACAAAAGAAAAAGCAGGCCGGGTGGTGGTGGCGCACGCCTTTAATCCCAGCACTCGGGAGGCAGAGCCAGGCGGATCTCTGTGAGTTCGAGGCCAGCCTGGGCTACCAAGTGAGTCCCAGGAAAGGTGCAAAGCTACACACAGAAACCCTGTCTCGAAAAACCAAAAAAAAAGAAAAAGCAAAATGAAGGGATTGTTCTATTGCCACTTATCTCATAATCTTTTGGTTTTATTTTGACTCTTTAAAACTTTTCCTTTTTTTTTCTGGTTTTTTTTTTTTGTTTGTTTGTTTTTTTTTGTTTTTTGAGACAGGGTTTCTCTGTGTTGTTTTGACGACTGTCCTGGATCTTGCTCTGTAGACCAGGCTGGCCTCGAACTCACAGAGATCTGCCTGGCTCTGCCTCCTGAGTGCTGGGATTAAAGGTGTGTGCCACCACTGCCTTGCTAAAACTTTTCTCTTCTTTCTTTCTTTCTTTCTTTCTTTCTTTCTTTCTTTCTTCCTTTCTTTTCTTTCTTCCTTTCTTTCTTTTTTTAAAGATTTATTTATTATGTATACAGTGTTCTGCCTGCATGTATGTCTGCAGGTCAGAAGAGGGCACCAGATCTCATTATAGATGGTTGTGAGCCACCATGTGGTTGCTGGGAATTGAACTCAGGACCTCTGGAAGAGCAGTCAGTGCTCTTAACCTCTGAGCCATTTCTCCAGCTCAAACTTTTCTTAAGGTATAAATATTATCTCAAAATTTATAAAAATTTTTTTTGTTTGTTTTTCGAGACAGGGTTTCTCTGTGTAGCTTTGCGCCTTTCCTGGATCTCACTCTGTAGACCAGGCTGGCCTCGAACTCAGAAAGATCCGCCTGGCTCTGCCTCCCGAGTGCTGGGATTAAAGGCATGCGCCACCACCACCCGGCTATAAAATTAATATATATCTATTTAAACTTTTTGTCATGATATTAATGGTCATGTAGAGTACTAACTAATTCTAGAAAAAGGCTTCATCTAGCTTTCTGTACACGAGTTTGTGTTTGAGCCTCTATCAGGTAACCAGGAATTAAGTTTTTGTACTCTGGATATGCATAACAAATTATGGTCCTTTAACCTCTTTGAGATCTGCTGCATATGACATTTAAAATGTTTCAGTTTTCTGCAGTGAACCATGGTCATGCCTAACAGCAATCTTTGAAGTCTCCAGAAGGAGGATGGGGCCCCACAAGGACAATCCCACCAGGACTACGGTAATGCCACTAAGCTGACAAACACCACTCAGAGATCGGCTTTGGGCTACAAACAGCTAAAGACAATTTCAGGGTGGCCGGCTGAGATGGTCCAGCCTCACAGACTACTCTGGCCAGGACTTGAGACAAGCCCTGAACTTTCCCATTACAGAGACTGGACAACAAATGATACAGCTAGCTCTCCCAGGACTTGAATATTATCCAAACATTTTTTCAGGGTCCCCTAAAGATGCCATTGCCTCCAGATGGCAGGAAGTAATTTTAAGAACACAACACCCACATTCCCAAGAGGTGGGTGGTTTTTGGTTGTTCAGTGGGTTATGGATGTTTGTCATCATTTAGAGGGGTTGATAAATTGTCATTGGTAATGGTCAGGACAAAAGCTGAACAAAGGAGATTAGACTCAGGGATCTTGTTCTGAAAAGAAAAAGGGGGATATAGAAATGATAGTTTATTGAATCTACTTTTAAACCAAAAAAGCAACTACTAGTGTTAAATATTTTACATTGATATGGATTTTTGTATATTGATACAAATTTGAGGTTATTTTTGTAATACTGTATATATGTTTCTACTTTTGTTTAAGATATTTTTGTATGTTGATTCAAATTTAAGTTTATTTCTTAGAACTTACTATATTTATGTTATAATGTTTGGAGTCAGAGGGTGGAGCTAGCCACTAGTTAGCCATAGAGGTCTGGAGGTCTGTATAGAGAGGAGAAGAGTGGAGTTATCAGCTGGACACAGAGGGAACAGGAGATGAACATGCCATGCTAATAAAAGTACCATCATGTTACCCACATAGAGGGTGAATAAGGAATATGGGATAACTTAAAATGTAAGTGCTGCTGGGTGGTGGTGGCACATGCCTTTAATCCCAGCACTCGGGAGGCAGAGCCAGGTGGATCTCTGTGAGTTCGAGGCCAACCTGGGCTACACAGTGAGATCCAGGAAAGACGCAAAGCTACACAGAGAAACCCTGTCTCGAAAAACAAAACAACAACAACAAAAAAAAGTAATTAGTAATAAGTTAATTAGTAATAAGCCTGAGCTATTGTCCAAGCATTTACAATTAATATAAGCCTCTGTGTGATTATTTGGGACTGGGAATGTCAGTTTACATGTTGGAATTAAAGGCCTATGCCACCACTGCCAGGCAAAAGTAGTGTTTCTTAAGGCAACCCCCAATGGCAGAAACCAAAACAAAACAAGGAAGGAAGGGAAGGAGGAAAGAAGGAAGGAAGGCAAGTCATAACTTTATGGCACTACCTCTGAGGTAGACCTGAGGTGAGAGGTAGGGAGGGGTTGGAACTCAGAGGGAGTGGTGCAGCAGCTGAGGTCACCAAGCATTCACTCAGCTAGATGCCTCTCCCAGTCATCTTTACTCCCTGGGGGAGCAGTCTACTGCTGGGCCACTTCCCAGCCCTACACACTCACTCCCTGTTGAGGCCATTGTGACCTCTCACAAATTGATAGATGACCTGTCAGCTCCAACCCCTTCTAGTGGGCTCCTCTCCAATTCTTCGTTTCAACTCGACCCAGGAGGCATCTGGGCATGGCTGTCGAGCTGTTCCTCCCTGTACCTACTGGAATGTTCCTGGCTGCGGGAGCTAATTCCAGCTCCTCTTTTCTTGTCTTATCTCTGCAACATTTTCCCAGTGTCATCGCGCCTGGCCTCCAGGGCCTCTTCTTCCTCACCTTCATCCCCACTGGGATTGCATACTACTCATATTTGGACTGGTATATTCCCACCAGAACACTCCCTGTTCTGTCCTGACGCCTGGCTCCTGCCAGACTCTCAGCAGATGCATATCGATCGACTGAGGAAGCTGAGGGCCAGGGGAACTGCCTTAGGGTCCCCCAGCTGGTGGAGAGTCTCCCCAGGCTGGACACAGATTTGCACCCCCTGCATTCATATTGGGTTTGAGTCCTCTCTCATCCTGGGCAGGTCATCTGACCAACGCACTTCAGTTCATCAGGTGAGTCTGAAATGGAGGGTAAGGGCTGCTGGCAGACCTCAGAGTGCCCCTAAAAGTGAGACGAACCGACCAGTCAAAGATAAAGCTACACGAACCTCTCCATCAAAACAAAATAAAACCCCAGTTCTGCTGTGAGTGTAACAAAAGAACAATAACATGAGCATGTCAAACAACTCAAAAAATGTATAGGGGCTGGAGGGATGGCTCAGAGGTTAAGAGCAATGACTGCTCTTCCAGAGGTCCTGAGTTCAGTTCCCAGCAACCACATGGTGGCTCACAACCATCTGTAATAAGATCTGGTGCCCTGTTCTGGCATGCAGGCATACATGCAGGCATACATGCAGGCAGAACATTGTATACATAATAAATAAATACATAAATCTTAAAAAAATGTTTATCCTGAGCCAGGCATGGTGGTTCACATCTGTAAGGAGCATAACTTAAAAACCATTTTGTGCAACTCAAAAGCCATTGTATGCCAGGCAGTGGTGGCTCACGCCTTTAATCCCAGCACTCAGGAGGCAGAGGCAGGCGGATTTCTGAGTTCAGGCCAGCCTGGTCTACAGAGCGAATTCCCAGATAGCCAGAGCTGTTATGAAGCAGATCTGGTCAACGTGGAGCCAGCAGGCTTGGAAAAGTCCCTGGACCCGAGTGTGCCACAAGGGTCCTACGAGTTCCGGGCCATGGAACCGGGGAGGGAATCATGTTTGTTGGTCTAGCTTGCTGACCCCTGCAGGTTTGTCATGCAGTCATGGGTCAGATTTCTTGAGATTGCTCAGGGCAGGACAGTCTCTTGAAGTCATATCCTCCATGTCTGGATGACTGCCATATTTTCAGAGATACAAAATCTTTAGAAATATAATAAAAATTTAAAATATAGCCAGGTGAAGTGGCACATACCTTTAATCCCAGCATTTGGGAAGCAGAGGCATGGCAGATCTCTGTGAATCCAAGGTCAGCCTGATCTACATAGCAAATTTCAGGTAAAGTTTATGGGAGTATGTCCAAAGTCTGGACTGTATGCAGACCCGGGGTCAGAGAGAAGCTGTGAATGGCAGGGACATTCCCTGCGCCTTTTATGACTTTTGGGAAACTGGACCAGATCCCACTTCTGCAAAGTGTTATTGCCTTGAATGCAAACAACAGTCGAATGTCCATGCATTCCTGACTCTGCCTCACTGCTCATCAGCTGTTCCACCAACTGCAAGGCCCACTGTAGGCATGCAGACACACACACACACACACACACACACACACACACACACACACACACACCCCAACCCCTGTGGAGACACTGCCCATCCCTCCACCACACCGCCAGGAAAAATTAGCTTTTCTTCCATAATGTCATGCTTTCTAAAGGAGTGAGTTCTGGAATTTTTTGGGGGGCGTCAAGAAAACTGACCAGGGAAACCATAGAGTGCTGATGTCACTGTGACCCTGCAAAGACCCAGCATCACTGGTGGACCTGGAAAGTGGTGCTTTTATTGCAGCAGACAGCGTGCTTTCCTTTGGTCCCTGCAGGTTGCTTCTGCTTTCCGCTTGGGCTTGGGTATGGCTCTGCAGGAAAGTCCGTGAAGTCCTCCGGCTCTGTGTGGAGTTCTGCACTAGGATCCCCTGGAGGACTTGGACACTCTCTCTCACTCCCTGCACAGGCTCTTGGGAGCTCAAATGGTTTCTTTGAGGGCAGAAGCCCCCGACTGCTGAAGAGAAATTTCTTCACTCTTATGTTCTGCGTCTCTTTTGGATTGTCCGTCTTTGACTCTGCTCAAAGGCAAAGAGAAACTTCTGTCATCTTCCTGTTTTAGTCCTTTCCTGACTTGCCCACTCTTAACAGGTTTCATTTTTGGAAAAATCTCAATGTTCAAACCATTTTTTCAATTTTTGTTTTGCTTGTTTGAAACAGGGTCTCATTAAGTATCTGTGGTTGACTTGGAATTCACTATGTAGACCAGGCCGGCCTTGAACTCACAGAGGTCCATCTGTCTCTGCCTCCTGAATGCTGGAATGAATGGTGTGTGTTTTCACACCTGGTTTGTGTGATCCTGGGGTTTCCTGTGTTCTAGGCAAGCACTCTACCACCGTGTTGCCTCCTGAGCCCCTCCAACCTCCCTTCCTATGTCTCTTGGTCTACCTCTATCCTTTCTCTGTTTTTTCATTGTTGGACCTGTTCTGGTTGAGAGGAAGCCATAGGAGAGGGAGGCAGAAGTGGGTTTTTATGCACAGCCATGGACGATCCCTCTGACTTCCAGATATCTCTGGTTAGCTGTAACCATTTGGCCGCACGATCCACAGTGCCAAAGGACACTCACCTTCTCTCCATCGCAGCAATGGTTTCCACCAGGGGCACATTTCGGGTCTCAGTCAAGAAGCAGGTGACAGCCATTCCAGCCAAGACTGAAGTGACACCAAAGGACACAGGCGGAAGGATGGGGCTGATCTCACCAAGCGTGGTGACCAGGGGTGCCGCCAAGCCTCCGAGGCGGGCGTTGACAGAGGCAAAGCCCATTCCCATCTGCCTGTGGGAAGTGCAGATCTATCAGAGCTGGATCCGGACCCTCAAAGAGTCAGACCCCGTGGGTGCCAGAGAGGGGAGTGGAGCTCTGCCTGGGCGCCCCTCCTCATACCCACCTGATCTCTGTGGGATAGAGTTCTCCTGTGAACAGGTACACGCAGATGAAGGAGCTGGCCAGGCAGCCTTTGCCCAGGGCTGCCTGCACTGTCCGCAGGGTCTGCAGACCTAAAGAGGCAAAGAGGGAGGTGGAGCTGTGGGGAGCAGAGACTGGAGGAAGGCTGTGATGGAAGGCTGGGGGACCTTGGGATTGGGAGGACCAGAGGGTAAAGCTTGGGACAAAGGCGGAGGTATAAGAGAAAACCACGAGCACGTGCCTTTAATGCCAGTCCCTGAGGCAGAGGCGGGCAGATCTCTGTTTGAGGTCAGCCTGGTCTACGAAGAGGTTCTAGGCCAGCCAGGACCACATAGTAAGACCCTGTCTCAGAGAAAGAGACAGAGACAGAGGCAGGAAGAGGGAGGGGGGGAGAGAGAGAGAGAGACAGAGAGAGAGAGAGAGAGAGAGAGAGAGAGAGAGACAGAGAGAGAGAGAGAGAGAGAGAGAGAGAGAGAGAGAGAGAGAGAGAGAGAGAGGTCCAGGAAATTCACAGAACCAGAGAAGGGCGAAACCACCACTTCACTCCTGTGTGGGATTCAGAAGTCCCAATTTGCCCCCATCTGACGTCTACTTCCTCACTTATTCGTCTGTCACCGTGGTCTGCTGTGGAGACAAGGTTTGGAGTCAGGCTTTGGTTCAAACCTTAGCTCGGACCCAGGTAGGTGACTTAGCCACAGTGACCTCCCATCTCCGAGCCTCTCTGTCCTGCAGTAAGGGGAACACCAGGACACTTGGCACAGTTGTTCAAAGGTGTTACAAGGTGGGCATATGTCACTGGTGCAGAGCGTTTGGTGCTCACTGAGCATTTTCTACTGTGTCGTTACCATGCTTGTTCTGCTGCTTTTACAAATTGCAAACCCTGACTCAAATATCCCACATTAGATGTTCAAAGAAATTGTGGTAGATTGGTGTTAGCTGGAGTGCACCCTGAGATCGTGTGGGGAGAGTCCTTGAATCATCCACACCCAAACCAGCTCTGCATCAATTATACCAATTCCTCTTTGGCATGGTGGCTTAAGTTTCCTTTTTATTCCTTTTGAGACAGGGTCGCACTTTGTAGTCCAGGCTGGCTTAGAACTGATGGTCCTCCTGCCTCTGCCTTCCAAAGGCTAGAATAATAGATGTGCCACTGGTCGAGCTCCAGGGGTGCTCCCATTGCTTCTGGAATTCACGTCTGTGTGGTTACCACAGGGCACCAAAGATACTCACCCTCAGGCACAAACATGTTGGCGATGACCATGAGCCCGGCTAAGATGAGGAAGGAGGCCACTGTGGCCCGTCGTCCCACGTAAATCATGGTGGTAGTGGCGACCAGCATGGCTGGGATGTCGATGATCCCAAATAGAGCCTGTACCAGGTAGATGCTGAGCCCGAACTTCTGCAGGTCCATGGCCAGGCCGTAGTAAGCCACGGAGTTAGAGAACCTGGGGAAGGCAGCAGAGTGGCCCACTATTCTGGGGCTTGGGGCAAGGGATACAGGATGTGTGGCCTGGGGATCCTCCTCTTGGGGAGTTCAAATCCTGTGACCTCTAGCAGCATCTTCTGGTCCCCTAAGCCTCTGACTTTGGAGGACTTTCTCACTACATCTCTTTCTCACCACCCACTCCCCTGAACTCAGGCTCTGAGCTCTGGGGCATGTTCGGTTTTCACTGTCAGGACAACTTCAGTGCTGGAATTAAAACTGTGCTAAAGAACAAAAATAGAAGAAGAGACCTAAGTTAAAGAACACAGGAACCATAGTTCATGCCAGTCTGTGCCTATAGTCCCAACACTTGGAAGGCTGAGGAAGGAAGCTCAAAAGACCAAGGCCAGCCTGGGCTACATAGTGAGACTGTCTCAGAAGCTTACGTTTATTTTTGTGTGCAACTGTGTACGTGTGCATATGTATTCCTGCGTGTGGGTGCACTCATGCATGTGCACACAAGCATGTGGAGGCCAGGTGTTGACAACAGGTATCTTCCTCAATCACTCTGCACGTTATCTTCACTTTATTAATTAATTTTTGTTATAGTCTGTGTACCTGTGCCCATGTGGAGGCCAGATGTTGACAACAGGTATCTTCCTCAATCACTCTGCATGTTATCTTCACTTTATTAATTAATTTTTGTTATAGTCCGTGCGCCTGTGCCCATGTGGAGGCTAGAGGACAGCTTTTGGGGAGTCGGTCCTCTCCTTCTACCTCGGGTTCCAGGGATGGAACTCAGGTTGTTGGGGGTTCGGGACAGTGCTTTTACCTGCTAAACCATCATTTAGTACTGCCACCTTATTTCCTGAGACAGGAGTCTGAACTTGATGGAGCCCTCTCCCCTCCCCAGTCTCTCTCTGACAGGGTCTGACATCAGAGCTCAAGGTGGTCTGGAACTCACTATATAGCCCAAGATGGCTTAAGCATCACAGCAGTCTTCCTGCCTGGGCCTCCCAAGTTTTGGGATTGTAGGCAAGAGCCAAGCACCTAGTTGTGTTCTGTTTCTGGATCAAGCATGAAAATCTGTCAAGCTGAGCTGTGTACACTTTTGTGTGTGCTTTCAATGCGAGGTAAGGGTGGCACACACCTGTAATGCTAGCACTGAAGAGGCCAGGACAGCAAAATCCAAAGTTCAATGCCAACCTGGGCTACAAAGTGAAACCCTGACTTAACTAACCAAAACACCAAGAAAGACACAAACGGTGACGGGATGGGCATAAATCTAATGCGGCCCTCCTTATTCCTGGCCTGGGTTTACACACACCCTTTCCAAGTTATTGTTGTGAAAGGATTTTGCATGTGTAATGAAGGTCTTATGTCAGTTGACTTGAAGATAGATGGAGGTGGGTGAGGGAAGCTGATCCAGTCACATGGGTCCTTTAAATCTGGCCAATAGGTCAAAGACAGGGTGCTAGAGGTTCAGAGCCTAGGAGACTTTTTTTTTTTTTCAGTTTTATGAGATAGGGTTTCCCAGGCTGGACTTGAACTTGTTATTTTTCAGAGGCTAACTTTGAACCCCTGATTCTTCTGTTTCCACTTTCCCACATGCTGAAGCTGCAGATGTGTGGTACTTCACCCAAACAATCTGATGGGACAGTCTCCAAATGGAGACTGTCGCCTGGCCAGGAATGATGTAGGAGGTCTCTGGGAACTGAGATTGGCCAGCGGAGGTCCACCCTACAGCTGCCGAGAGCAGAGGCCTGCCAAATGAATCTTCCCCAAAGGCTCTGCCAAGGCGCTGAGCCAGACAGATTCCTGCGACTCAGCCTTGTTCTAGCCATGCAGGGACCCCAGCTGCCTCAGCCAGGACTTCAGCCTGCAGGGTGGAGACGCTTCAGAGGTGTGGCTTGAAGGAAGTAAAACCTGATCACAGTGGCCTTTGACAAAGCCGAAGAACAAACAGGAAAAAGCCATCATGTTCATAGCCCTGAGGGCATGTTGTTGGCTCAGCTAACAGGGAAGATAAGGGAAAGCTTTGCTTTCAATGGTCTTCCCAGAGAGACTGGACCATGACCGACATGGAGCACCATCCAGGTGGGACTGGTATTGGCAATGTTCTGGAAAAAGTTGGTGTTTGAGAATTGGCTACCAAGAACAGAAGATGCCAAGGGACAGACTAGTCCAGGATTGGCAGGCTTCAGGTTACTATGGACTTGCAGATGGAAACATGTCTTGGTGCCCAGGGGCAGGAGGAAGGATTTTTTTATGCTAAGCTATGCCAAGATGGATCAGGGCCAATTGAGATGTACTTGGACGGTCTCTAAAAAACCATTTACATATCAAATGTCAGTTAAGAAGCAGGCCTTGGTTAGTGCTTGGCACTAAATGCGTGGCTGACTACCCAGTCAAGTTTGTTTACCCTACTAAATTTGGATGCATGCTGGAGGACAGGGAGGGTGGCCGCAAATATGGGTCACATTCAAGATGGCTGCAGTCATGTCAAGCTGGATCCCAGCAGCACAGGGAGAATGGACTAGATAAATGTTTTCCACGATTCCTTCCTGTCTGACATCCCTGAACCTGACAAAGCTCTCATATTCCTCCCTTCATTCACTCTTTATTCTGCGGCTTATCAAATATTTATTTCAAATCGACCATATTTGCCATGGCTTTACTTAATGATGAAAGGTATTTCAGATATGATTTTTAAAAAGTTACTTAAAAAAACAAGTAGCAGCCGGGCGGTGGTGGCGCACGCCTTTAATCCCAGCACTCGGGAAGCAGAGCCAGGCGGATCTCTGTGAGTTCGAGGCCAGCCTGGGCTACCAAGTGAGTTCCAGGAAAGGCGCAAAGCTACACAGAGAAACCCTGTCTCGAAAAACCAAAAAAAAAAAAAAAAAAAAAACAAAAAAAAAAAAAAACAAGTAGCAGAACAGAGTATTAACCCATTTTTATAGGAACATGTGTGTATGTGCGTGTGTGTGTGTGTGTGTGTGTGTGTGTGTGTGTGTGTGTGTGTGTGTGTTGTCCTTGGGGGTCAATCTCCAGGGAAGGGCAAGAGTGAGGGCACAGTCACTTTTTTTTTTTTTTTTTAAGATAAGGTCTTACTATATAGCCCTGGCTTGCCTGGCACTCCCTGTGTAGACCAGGCTAGCCTTTTTTAAAGATAGGGTCTTACTATGTGGCCCTGGCTTGCCTGGCACTCCCTGTGTAGACCAGGCTAGCCTTGAAATCGCAGCAACCCACCTGCCTCTCATTGCAGCATTGGGATCAAAGGCGTGCACCCCACACGCGCAGCTGAGAACATTGACTTACCTAATTCACTCTTCTGACCTTCACAACAGCACTATGGGAAGGGTGGTGGTCTAAAAGTCACGTGACTGATGGGGAGGCTGAGGAACCTGAGACTAACATGTTCAGGCTCAGACAGTAAATGGTGGTGCTGAGATCAAAACTCCAGCCACCCGTTCCTCAGTCTTTTTTTGTTTTTGTTTTTGTTTTTTTTGTACATTGAGTATGCATTGCTTTTGTAGTTTGTAAATTAGCCATGACAGGAAACAACAGGCTTGGAGACATTTGTGCAAGCTGACTAGTTCTCATCTCCCTTTTCATCTTCCCAGTCCTCCTGGGACCCCAGGAGTCCCCGCCTCTACCCTAGCTGAGCCTAGAGGGCCTCTCTCCACACTCCAGAAATAGTAAAATTGAACCCAGATGCGGCCTGGTTAGGCTCCAGGCCTTCAGGGAAGCCTTGAAATGGCCAAGATTTTTTGTATAAACCGAAATTGCACAAGCCAGGAGCTTCAAGGGGGTCAAGATGGTTGGAGAATCCTGCAGCAAGACCCAAGGCCCCACCTCTGCCTGAGCCGTGGATTACAGCCTCTAAACAAAAATGGGTCATTGCCAATTCTTTCTAGAAGGATCCAAAAGAGGTCTTTCAACCTCTGAGTATGGAGTTGGTGATTTGTGTCTTTCCAGCAGGAAAAAGAAGGGGAAGAAATGGCTGGATCCCAGAAGGCAGGCTCAGCTGGTGGTAGAGGTTGTTACAGCACACCTCAGTGAGGTATTGGGGTCACCAAGGCTCTCTTGCTGCTCAGAGCCAGATCATCAAAGCTCTCTCCACCTCCAGAGTGGGAGACACCCCTGCATTCCCAGAGCCCAGGGGACACACCCCCAAATCAGGTAACAGAATGTCAGGGGTCACAAATACTGAAAGCCCTTTGCATGTTTTGACTTTGAGACTCACAAGGACCACACTTCAACAGGAACATTTTGGGGAGGTTTTTTGTTTTTTTGTTTGTTTGTTTGTTTGTTTTGTTTTTTGACACAGGGTTTCTTTGTGCAACAGTCTTGACTGTCCTGGAACTCCCTTTGTAGACCAGGCTGGCCTTGAACTCACAGAAATCTACCTGCCTTTGCCTCCCAAGTGCTGAGATTAAAGGTGTGCATCACCACCGCCCAGCAAAAAAACCCATTTTTACATATGAATGTTTTGCTGGCATGTATGCATGTACACTACATGTGTGTCTGATTAGCAGATGCCATGGAATTGGATTTACAGATGGTTTTGAGTCACCATGTAGGTGCTGGCAATTGAACCAGGGTCCTCTGCAAGAGGAGCAAGTACTCTAAACTACTGGGCCATCTCTCCAGCCCTGGGGGTGAACTTTTTTTATTACGAGGGTGTGTGTGTGTGTGTGTGTGTGTGTATGTTCTTTGCTTATGTATGTCCATGCCAATGTGCACAAATATAGCGACCAGGGGACATTGGGTGTCCTCCTCTATCTTTTGATGCCTTGTTCCCTTAAACCTGAACCTGAAGTTCAGTTTGGCTAGGCTGACCGCTCAGCAAGTTCTCAGGATCTGCTTGTATTCAGTGTTCCAGGCACCCGAGGCCATGCTCAGCTTTTCACACAGGTACTGGGGCTTTGAACTCAGGCCCTCATAGAGCAAGTGCTCTTAGTCACCGAGCCATCTCCCCAGCCCTGAGGCCCAGATGCTGAAAAGAGTGTGACATGAGATTGAATTCACACACTCACTAGCTCATTGTATTAAGACTGTTTCAGGACAAAGTTTGCCAATGACGGCAGAAAGTGTGTCCCCATCTCAGGACAGTCTTGGGTATGAGCCCATCACCTACCAGACGACCATGAGACAGCATGTGACCTTTCTGATGGCCGGGGTTCGGAAGAGGTCCAAGATGGAGTTGGAGGTACGGACACTTGCAAACTCACTCTGGATGTAGGAGCTCACCACCTGCGTGAGGAATGTCTGGTCAGGGGCACTGAGTCTTCTGGCACCCCATTTCCCTGCTGGGGGCACCTTATCCTCCTCTTCACTGAGAAACTGGTGGCCCTTAGAGACTGTATGATTTTGAGATGAGGAGGCTGCAATATGCACCCCGATAATCCTGAGGTTCTGTGGCGTTAGACATACACTCACTCAATTCCTGGTAACTTCATGGTAGTGTCGGACAGTGGTTAAAAGCAGCTGGCTGGAGTTAGCTGGTAGAGCACTGAGTTAGACGCGCAAGGCCTAGCTCCCGTCTCCAGGACAACCTACCAAGTGCTCACAGGCAAATTACCAGGCCTAGCCAAACCTCGGCGTCTGGTTCTTTCTCTTTGTTATGGTTTTTGTTGCATTTATTTATTTTGTGTGTGAGCACATAGGTGCTGCAGCGTGTGTGCGTGTGTGTGTGTGTCTGTGTGTGTGTGTGTGAGCACATAGGTGCTGCAGCGTGTGTGCGTGTGTGCGTGTGTGTGTGTGTGTGTGTGTGTGTGTGTGTGTGTGTGTGTGTGTGAGCACAGAGGTGCTGTAGCGTGGGTGGGGGTGTCAGAGGACAGTTTTTAGAGTCAGCTCTCTCCTTCCTGAGTGTGGGTCCTGAGGATTGAATTCAGATCATCAGACACAGCGGCAAGGACTTAACCCACTGAACCATCTCAGTCGCCAATCGGTTTCTCTTTGTCTTCTTTCTTCCTCTTTCTTTCTCTTCCTCACGTGTGTACAAGTGTGTTCATGAGTGTGTGCACTCACATGTGAGAGGAATGTGAAGACAATGTTGACTATCACTTCTTGTATGTGTTTTGGGTGTATATTTCTTTTCTTTTCCTTTTTTTCTACCTGAGACAGGGTTTCACTGTGTAACCCTGGCTGTCCTGGAACTCACTTTGTAGGCCAGGGTAGCTTCGAACTCAAGGATCTGCCTGCCTCTGCCTCCCAAGTGCTGGGACTAAGGGTGAGTATCACCATGCCCAGCTATGTGTGTATTTCTTAAAAATTTCTTTTTGAAGTTCAAAGTTGTCACTGAAGCTGCTAGGCTGGCTGGCAAGTGAGTCCCTGGGGTCCACCTCTCTCTATTCGTCAGTTTTGGGTATACCACCACACCTGGCTTTTTTTCTCCCTGATCATGCTGGAGATTCAACTGGGTTTCTCATGCTTGTACAACAAATACTTTATCCACTAAGCCACCTCCCCAGCCCCCATACTCAACACATCATACACTGCCTCCCTGAGCGTCTCTACCCTCTGCCCTGGGATGACAGGCAGGTAAGTCCTGGGCAGCTGACAAGTCCCAGTGTAACCAGAAGCTGTTACTACCACAAAAACCTACCCCAGCCTTCCACCCACATATCTGTTTACCTCTATAGTCAGTCTTTCCCCTTCTTCCTTCCTGCCATTTATCATGGCCACCTTCCGAAGGTTCTTCACAGCTTGCTGGGACTTGCCATGAAGGAGGAGCCATCGGGGTGACTCTGGAAGCCACCTGGGACACAGAAAGACCATTCCCACCCACAGTCCTAACACACCTCCATTGCCTTCTACCAGACCCTAAAGGCAGGTGGCATGGTCCCCCGTGTCACGGCCAGGACATGCCATCAATAGCCCTTTGTTTTGTTTTGGAGACAGGTTCACCCTAGATAGACCAAGCTGGCCTCAAACTCTGGTCCTTCAGGCTCTGCCTCCAAAGTGTTGGAAAAACAGGTGTGCACCCCCACATCCCATACAATACTCTCCCCCCCTCTCCTCTTTTTTTTTTTTTGGTCTTTTGAGACAGGGTTTCTCTGTGTAGTTTTGGAGCCTGTCCTGGATCTCGCTCTGTAGACCAGGCTGGCCTCGAACTCACAGAGATCCGCCTGGCTCTGCCTCCCGAGTGCTGGGATTAAAGGCGTGCGCCACTGCTGCCAGGCTCTATTTTTTTTTTTAATTCCACTATGTGGGTGGGTTCCAGAAATTAAACTCTGATTGTTAAACTTGAAGTCAAGTGCCTTTACCTGCTGAGCTATCTTGCCCAACTATTTTCCTGTTTTGTCTATCTATCTATCTATCTATCTATCTATCTATCTATCTATCTATCTATTTTGTTTTGTTTTGTTTTGTTTTGAGACAGGGTTTCTCTGTGTAGCTTTGGAGTCTTTCCTGGAACTCACTCTGTAGTCCAGACTGGCCTTGAACTCACAGAGATCCACCTGCCTCTGCCTCCCTAGTGCTGGGATTAAAAGCATGGGCCACCACCGCCCAGTTATTTATTTATTTAAGCATATTATACAGAGCATCACTGAAGAGTCCTTCAAAACTAAGTCACACTTGGTATTATTGACTCTGGTTCTTACTCTAGCTGTGTGGCCTTGAAAAAATCATAGTCCCTCTCTGGGCTGTACCTCAGTTCCCTTCTTACAAAACACCATGGGGTTGTTGTGAAATATAGTGAAATTTATATAGGTGAAATCATTTTGTGTGTTCCAGAGCTCCATGCCAAGGGAAGAGGTTTGCCAAAGATTCCCTAAAGCTATTCGTGAGTACCTGGGCCCCTGTGGTCCTCATGACACCTTCTGTTCTCTGTGTCCAGCACACAGCAGGCCCCACACTCTGACCTATGTGACGGGGTTCAGTCACATAGATGCACGCCCCCACCCAAGGCTGCTCTGCTGGACATACCAAGAGTAGAGGAAAAAGACCAGGAAAGGAGCAGAGACAGCAAACTGCAACCACCGCCAGGGGCGGATCAGGTAGGCCACGCCAGACAGGATGAGCTGGCCCAGGGTGAAGGAGAAGCCCAGCAAGATGCCCGCCACTGTCCGGCCCCTGGTCGGCATCCACTCGACAACTGTGGAAGACAGGCAGCCAGTTTGAGGGACTCATTCACCACATAGCTGTTTAGTTCATCTGTCCTTTCTCATGACTATGGCAACTTGAAGCCCGTGCCAAGATTTACCTAGACAATACTCTCATGTGGCCTACGGCAGGTCATTACAGGACATCGACTCTGCAATGGCTTCATTGTAAGGTCGAATGTCCTGAGACAGAGTGTGGGGGCTCTGTTGGCATATACCGTGTGTGTGTGTGTGTGTGTGTGTGTGTGTGTGTGTGTGTATTCAAGCGCACATGCCCATGAGCACACAAACATTTGTGTGGTATAGAGGCTGTTCTAATACAAGATGGACTGATGGACTTTAGGCACCTGCTCTAAGCCATGGCTGGACACCTGCCCTTCTAGAAGGTGAAGGGTGGGACTGGATTACTGAGGTCCCAATAAATGCTTATCACCTTCCAATATCCAAATGCTGGACAGAAAGAGACAGAGAAGGGATACTGATCTGTACACCTGGTTCTCCAGGCCCAAGACCTCCCTCCCACCCTGAAGTCAAAGGCCCAGCTGTCTTTGGATGACCGCAGGTGGTGGCAGTTTCTGAGCCTGATGAGGCCTTCAGAAGCAAACAGTGGCTTAGGAGCAGCACACAGGTGGCAGCTGTGTCCAGGGTGGGCTCTCTATTGCTTCACAATACCTTCCACCAGAGCCACCCGCAGGCTCCGGGTCATCACTTGTCACTGAAGGGTGACACTCCTATTTGTTTAGCACCCATGGAGCTAAGGAATGACCAGCCTTTGCAGCTTAGGCAGCCCACCTTCCCTGAAGTCACACAGTCGGCGCTCTGTAGTCTCTGGGGCCATTCCCTCTCTCTCTCTCTCTCTCTCTCTCTCTCTCTCTCTCTCTCTCTGGTTTTTTGAGACAAGGTTTCTCTGTGTGGCCTTGGCTATCCTGGAACTCCCTCTGTAGACCAGGTTGGCCTTGAACTCACAGAGATCTGCTCATCTCTGCCTTCCAAGTGCTGGGATTAAAGGCGCGTACCACCATTGCCCAGCTATTTCTTTATTTCTTTGTTATAGACATGGTCTCACCCTCTGTAGTGTTTGGTTAGCCTGGAACTCACTTTGTAGACCAAGCTGGCCTCAAATGTGTGATCCTCTTGCCTCCACCTCCTGAGAGCTGGGATTATATTCATGGCACCCTGCCCTAAAGTTTTGGAGTTTGGATTTCAGATTAGAATCATTTGATTGTATGAGCCCCCCCCCCCTTACTTATTTACAGACTCATGTAACTTAGGCAAGCCTCAAATGTGCTATGACTGAGGATGACCTTGAACTTCTGATCTTCCTGCTTCTACTTCCCAAGTGCTGGGATTACAAGTGTGAGCCACCATACCTGGCTCCCTTGGAGATCATCCTATCTCATGGCCCTGTGTCCCAGTCACCTATGTGACCCCACCTAAGCTTGGCACATTGTAGACAATCAGTGGCTATTGAGTAACTCTGACATGAAATCAATCTGACCCTTGCAGCTTACAGATTAGTAAACTGAAACTCAGATCCAAGAAAGGCCACCAGGGTCCACTGCCACTGCTACCACGGTCACAATCTGTCAACCCCGGTCTTCCAAATCCAGACCCCTGGGTAGGAAGTTTTGAGTTGAGGTTTCTGGGTGAGAATCACCACAAGACAAAATTTAAAAAGATGTCCTATGATGGCCGCAATTCCCCTTTCTCATGATCCCAGCCCCTCTGGGTCCCACTTGAACTGGACTCACCCAGGGAGAGGGAGTTGAGGATGATGCCGGAGAAGGTCATGCCCATCAAGAACCGGAAGACACAGTAGGCACTGAAGGAGCCAACATATGCTGTGGCAGCCCCCGAAACTGCCAGCTGCAGGTATGACCAGACCAGTGGGGCCTTGCGACCCAACCTGAACCCAAAGAGTAAGGGGTTAGGGAATCCAAGGTGGCCAGACAACCTCAGGGGAGCAGAGCCTGTGCCTGACCCTTCTGCCTTGGTGAAGACACCGAAGCAGTCAAGGGGAAGATGAGATGCCAGGAAAAGGCCCCCCCACTACGTACATAGCACACGCAACTGTCAGGACCCCAGGACTGGTGGCCAAGGCTGCCCAGGGATAGAGGGACATGTGTAGAAGAAAATCAGAGGCTGAGTGATTTAGTCCAGGTTGGGAAAAGGTAGAGATTTTGAAAAGACCCAGAGGCCCATGCCTGTAACCTCAGCATTGGGAAGTGGAGGCAGAAAGATCAGAAATTCAAAAAATTAAAAGAAAAACACTCACTGGGTGGTGGTAGTACAGGCCTTTAATTCCAGCACTTAGGAGGCAAAAGCAGGAGGATCTCTATGAGTTCAAGGCCAGCCTGGTCTACAGAGTGAGTTCCAGGGCTACACAGAGATACCCTGTCTTGAAAAAAAAAAAAAGAAAAACACTCACAGACACATACACAAACGCATTATGTTATGCACACACAGACACATACACAAACGCATTATGTTATGCACACACAGACACATACACACAAAAAGAAAAGGGAAGAAAGGAAGAAGGAAAGAAAAGGAACGTGGATAAACGATGCAAGGGTTTTCTCTGGGTGACTAGGATCTCCCCCAAAACACTCACCGGTCTGCTAGGCTGCCAAACAAGGCAGCGCCTACCAGCACCCCAGACATGTAGATGGACTGAGCCAGGTCACGGAGGGTACGGGCCTCACACACCAGGTCCCACTGTGAGGGAGGGAGGAATGCTAAGCCTTGTCCTTAGGCAGCAGCCTCCCCCCAGCCCCCCAAACCACCCACCCACCTCTGACCTCCATCACGATGGTGGATGGGAAAATGCTTCGGTCATAGACCCAACCATCCTTGCAGTCCTCGGTGGCCACTCCGTGGGAGGAGGTGTTAGATTTCAGAAGGGCCCACTGAGGCTCTGTGTAGCGCTGGCATGGCTCGGGGACTCCATGCTGGTTCAGGGGTATGGTGGCCCTCAGCCAGGCCCCTGAGTCATTGGTGGCAGCCTCTGTGTGGTTGGCAGGAGGCTGGCAGTAGTGGGGGGGTGCCGCCGCAGTGAAGTTCTGCAGGAAGGTGTGGCAGGCCAGCAGCCCGCAGGGCAGCAGCAGCAAAGTGGTATAGACAAACTGGAAGCGACCCACACCCCCCAGAGCATCCAGCAGGTCTGTGAAGGCCATGGCCAAGGGCCCTACCCAAGGTCCTGAGTGCCGGGTCTTATGTAAAAAGGCAGGGGAGGGGACTGAGAGGTGGAGATCAGGCCAGGGGTTAGGACCACACAGGCCCTCTACCTGCAGCTCAGAGGGATCCAGTTACACCTCACAGGAAGCCTAAGTGTCCCCACATCTGCACGTGCCTGGCCAATCACCACAACAAATTAAAGCCACTCTAGACAAGGCCAGAGGGCTGAGAGGAGTCCAGGATACCACCTGCCCCTCCTCCCTCCAGGACCTTCCTCACAAAGCAGTCTGCTGCTGGAGAGGAGGCCAGTACAGACTGGGCCTGGGGGCTCCCAGTGAGTAGGCGAACTGCAAGCTGCAAGTTCAGGACACTGTCTCTTTCATTATCAGAAATGTCTCTGGGGCCGGAGAGATGGCTCAGAGGTTAAGAGCACTGGCTGTCTTCCAGGGTTCCTGCGTTCAATTCCCTGCAACCACATGGTGGCTCACAACCATCTGTAATGAGAACTGATGCCCTCTTCTGGCCTGCAGGGACACATGCAGGCGGAACACTATGTACATAATAAATAAATTAAAAAAAAAAAAAAAATTGGCCGGGTGGTGGTGGCGCACGCCTTTAATCCCAGCACTCAGGAGGCAGAGGCAGGCGGATCTCTGTGAGTTCGAGGCCAGCCTGGTCTCCAAAGCGAATTCCAGGAAAGGCGCAAAGCTACGCAGAGAAACCCTGTCTCGAAAAACAAAAACAAAAACAAAAACAAAAAAACAAAACAAAAAAATCTCAGTTCCATTTCTACCTGGCAGCCTTGTGGGCAGTCCTCACCTTCTGGTCCCTCAATCTTTCTTTTCTTTTCTTTCTTTTTTTCTCTTCTCAAGATAGGGTCTCGTATAGCCTAGGCTGACCTGGAACTCCCTATGTAGTTGAGGATGACCTTTGAACTTCTAACCCCCTACTTCTATCTAGACAAGCCCTCTACCAACCAAACATACCCCACCTAGATCCCTCAGTCTCCACTGCCTGCACCTGTGTCCTGGAGGGTGACTCGTTTTCATCCTCCAGTCCCACAGAGGCAGAAGAGCTTGTAGAAGCTGTGGGTACTTGGTGTATGAAGTGTGGGCAGAGGAGGGTCTAAGGAGGCCTCTTTGAGTTCCAGTGTGGTCCAGGAGGGAGGTACATGCCTTTCCAAGCTTCCTGGTGGGTCAGATTTGTGCTAAGAAGAGGTTTTGTGTTTCCTTGCTGACATTGGCAAGGAGAGCATGCAAAACCAGAAAAGCCGCCAGGGCTGGACTGTCCATGGAGCCATCCAGTCTACATCTCTGTGCCCGGACCTCTCAACATCTCAGGGGCAGAGGTAGCCACAGCCAGTCGCCCAGTTTTCAGCAAAGGTGGGCATGAGGCTGTGACTGTCTCTAGGCCAAGGCTTGCCAGTACAATCAAGGTCTGGGAGAATAACACCCAGAGACAGAGTGCAGCCTTTTCTTTTATTTTTCCACTGCCCTGAAACCTGGGGCCTCCCTACCCCACCCCAGTGCCTGGTCCTCCATAACCAGTGCACTAGTCCCTCAAGCATTCCCTTGAAAATTATCAATATAAAAAAAAGGGAGGAGGGGGAGGAAGGGAGGACCTGAGCACCCTCCAGGCCAGGAAGTTCCTGGTGGGCACATGGGGCAGGAGAGGAGTGGTTTGGTTTGCAGAGAGGATCTTGGCTGTTGCACAGGAAGGCACAGGTGATCCTGGCTGTGGGGCTCCACTGTGGGGAGAGGCCTTCGGTACCCGGATGCAGACAGTGCGAGCTAGCTAGTGGTTATAAAGTCTGCAGGTCCAGGGGCCAGCAGGGGCTACAGCCTCTACAGATTAGGGAAGACACACATCCGGACACCAGCAGAGGTGGGGCAGGGGTGCCCGCTCCGGCCCCAGAGGAAGGAATAAGCAGGGAGCTGCCTTCCTGGTTTTAGCCATGAGCAGGGTCCAGGGTTGTCCATTCTGAGCCTTTGGCCACAGAAGCAGGGAGGGCCCCATGACTCTGCCCAGAGCAGGTGAGTAGAGGTGGTGGGGAAGAGAACGGACAGGCCAAGGGTGGCTTCCTGTTCCAAGGAAGGCACTTGCAGCTGATGTGGTCCTGGTGTGGCATGGCAGGAAGGCGTGGCTTGGCACAGGAAGAAAGGAAGAATCGGGCAGTGGGAGTTGAATCCCCACTTCAGGCAAACATAGTCAGCTGTAACCACTGCAGGGCAAGACGAACAGGTTATCGGGGCGGCAGATGGGCAGCAGATGGGCAGCATGGCACCTCAGCCTCCTTCTTCACCCATCCCAAGGCACAGGCTCCAGGCCCACGGCTCAGCCATCAAATCTCATCCCCTCTTTGGGGGACCCTCTGGTGATAGGGGTGCTTCCTTCTTTCCTTCCTTCCTTCCCTCCTTTCTTTCTTTTCTTTTTCTTTTTTTTTTCTTTTTTGTTGTTATTGTTGTTTTTTTTTTTTTTTTTTTTTTTTTTTGGTTTTTCGAGACAGGGTTTCTCTGTGTAGCTTTGCGCCTTTCCTGGAACTCGCTTTGGAGACCAGGCTGGCCTCGAACTCACAGAGATCCGCCTGGCTCTGCCTCCCGAGTGCTGGGATTAAAGGCGTGCGCCACCACCGCCCGGCCTATTGTTGTTTTTTTAAGACAGGGTTTCTCTGTGTAGCCCTGGCTATCCTGGAATTTATTCTGTAAACCAGGCTGGCCTTGAACTCAGAGCTCTACCTGCCTCTGCCTCCCCGGTGCAGGGATTATAGGTGTGCACCCCATGCCCGGCAGGGAGTGCCTTCTTACTTCTCTAGTCCAGAAGACCAGACTGCTGATTCCCACAGCGTCTAGGGGCCTGACCTCCCCCTGTTCATCCCTCCCCAGGCCCCAGAAGCCTCTGGCCCAAAGCTTCCAGGACTAGGGTCCAGCTTTGAGGGCTGTTTCCAAGGCCATGGACTCCTGCCCTGGAAGGGACAGGGGAACATGGAGGGTCATCTCACCTTAAATAAATCAAAGGTCACAACACCATCCAGGTCTGTGTCCAGAACTTTGAAAAACCCTGTGTTCAAGAAAAGATGAGTTATGTCTGGGACACCAGCCAGTTAATATCCAGCAAGACTGTCTCTCACCCCCATGCACCCCGAGTCACTGTCCCTTAAAACCATGAAGCTTCCTGCCCTAAGAGGCCTCCTTAGACCCTCCTCGGCCCACACTTCATACACCAAGTACCTATGTGTAAGTCCTCTGTCCCCACCTCAACCTCACCCTATTCACCCTCTGTCTCTCCCACTGGCTCATAAGGACACAGGATGGCACTGTGGGAAAGTAGTGTCAGTTAGGGACACTCACGGAACATTGTCTCTAGTCGCACGAGGCAACACACAAAGTTGTCGAAGTCCACGGCCAGGTCAGGCTCTGAGTAGCGGGTGATGATGAGTTCATGCAGCTTCTTGTTAAGCTTGAAGCCTGGGCAGAGGAAGAGCAAGTGAGGGCCGGAGCAGGTGCAGCCAGATAGGGCGTGGAGGAGCTGGTCTAGGCAGGGTACTTAGGGCCATCCTCTTCTGAAAGAAGGTCTGAAAAATCTCGTATGTAGAGCTGAGAGGGGCTGGCAAAGTGAGGGACAGGCCCAAGGTGGGCATCACACCCAGGTCCCCCCAGGGAATCAGGAGCTGGCTGCAGAGGACCTAGGCACCTGGTCACATTTGGGCAAAACACCCTGGCCTTATTTTCACACAGGCAAGTGTGGGAGAGTCCTGCACCTGTCTCACTGGAGCTTGGAGCTGGTCCCTGCCCACCCTCTCTCTGCCTGCCCTGGTCATGTGTCCTGAACGAAGTCACTCTCCCTCTGAGAATTACTTTCCTCTTCTTCACATCGGGGATAACAAAGAGCTCTATTCAATGACTCCATGGATAAAACACTTGCCAAGAAAACTCCAGGTCCAGAGTTTGGATCCCAGAACCCATATAAAACCCGGGGGGTGTGGTAGTCTGCCAGTAATCCCAGCACTCACTTGGGAGGCAGATGGGATTCCCCAGGAAAGTTGGATAGCTAAACTAACTTAATCTGTGAGATCCAGGTTCAGTGAGAGACCTTGTCTCAGTAAGAGCAATGGAGGAAGCCAGATGATGTCAACCTCCAGCTTCTATGTATATCCACACACATAGGAACATAAATATATACATGCATACCATACACACATACACATGTACAAATTAACTAAAAGGCCCTTGTTCTTGGTAAGCTACAAGGAGAGGAAAGGGAGGAACAGAGAGAGGACCTAGCTCAGTAACCATGGTCCTTATAGCATCACCACCAACATCCCCCAGGGACAAGGGCCAGCCGGGGGGCCACTGTCCTGGGGAGCTGTTAGGGCCTTGGGCCTCACCTGCAGCCTCGATGGCCATCCTCATCTCGTAAGCGCTCATGCTGCCAGACTTGTCCAGGTCAAACTTCCGGAAAATGGTCTGGGTAGAGAAGAAAGGGTGGGGACCAGGTGAGTCAGCAGCTCTTCATGACTGCCTCCTGTCCCCGGGGGAGCGAAGGAACGGCCTGGAAGCAGGTCATCTGCTGAGACGCGTGGGCTTGGGTGGGGAAGGGGGTGCACGCAGAAAGGACGTGCTGGAGGAAGGCCTATCTACACGACTAGCCCGGCCCTGCCACCAGGCCTGGCCGTGCCATGACTGAGGCCACAGAGGGACAGGAGAACCCAGCCAGGGACCACCTACAAGGTAATTTCGGATGCGGTTCCACAGGATGTTGAATTCCACCAGGCCCAGCTTCCCATTGCCATCACGCTTGACAGATGTTAAGAAGGAAACTGCACAGTTTAGAGCAGATGTGTAAGGGGGGGGGACTGGGGAGAAGGGAGACTGGCTGTGGAGGGGAGAGACAGAGCAGTCACCTACAGCCGTGGCCGGAGTTCTGTGTTAGATACAGTGAAGTGGGGTGGGGAGAGGTGTAGAAACAGTACCAGCCTGGGCCAATTGGGGACCAAGGTCTTTCTCCATTTTCCAGAAGACCCATGCCTCAGTTTCCCTTCCTGGCCAACTGGAAGATATCCAGGAAGGTGTTTGAGCACGAGGCCATATGGCATCCACACCCTCCCAGCTCTGTCCAAGCGTCTCAGCTGCTCCTAGGACAGTTAGACAGCCTCTTCCCCAACCTCAGACTCCACTAGAGACAAAAGCACATGGAAGGATACGTCCATGAGGTTCACCATGCTGCGGCAGGACTCCAGGCTGAAGCCATCGGTCCGCAGGTCCTTGTCTGAAACGACAGACAGTTCTAGGGTCTGAGAATGTCACTCAGTCGGTAGTGTGCTTGCCTGGCACACATGAAGCCCTGGGTTTGATCCCTATCACTGTATAAACCAAGCATGGTGGTGCATGCCTGTAAGCATGGCAGTTGGAAGGAGGAGCAAGGAGGATCAGGAGTTGGAGGCCAGCCTCAGATATACAGACCCTGTCTAAAAAAAGAAACGAAGAGAAAAGAAGAAGATGGCTGGAAAGATGACTCAGTAGTTAAGAGCATTGGCTGCTCTTGCAGAAGACCTGGGTTTGATTCCCAGCACCCACATGATGGCTCACCACCACTCATAACTCCAGACCAGGGCATGTGATTCATGCAATTCATGCATATGGTACATTTACATGTATGCAGGCAAAACATTTATACACATAAAATAAAAAAATATAATAAAAAATTAAAAATCCACAGCCTCCATATAAAAAGGTATGAGTAGGCATCCCCCTGCCCCTGCACACACACAGTCTGTAAACCCAGAGCCGTTGGAGGACAGGGGGAGGAAGACTGCTGGAGCATGCTGACTGCCAGCCTGGTCCTAGGTTGTAAGAGATCCTGTCTCAGGGCGGATGTGGAGAGGGATAGAGCAGGACACCTGATGTCTATATCTGCCGAGAGATGACAGAGATAGAGAAGGAACCAGTCCCAGTGCTCAACTCAGAGGTCTTGCAGAACCAGCCAGGCTGGGAGCCCTGAAGTGACCAGTGATAGGGAGGCTCCAGTCCTGGGTACCGAGCCCAGCAGAGCATGAGGTGGAATGCTGTTATCATGAGAAACAGCAGAGCATTTCAGAAGCCAGGTCCGAATCCAGCAGAAAGGAAGAAAGTACTGAACAGATACACAAGAAAGTAGATAGAAGAGGGGCCCGCAAGTGCTGGCTGTGGGCTGGGGAGGGTAAACAAAGCTTTGCCAGCAGGGTAGGGCCAGGGAGATCTTGGGCAGAGGGGGATGAGTAAACAGAGGTCAGGCACAGCAAACCACAGACAACTAGAGCAGGTTCATGCCCGCATGCAGCAGCGGAGGCCAGAAGGGAAGGGAAAGTCGGGAGAGCTGCTCTTGTCCCCACACATCAGGGCCTGGAATTTAGTCTTACTCTACTTTCCAAGACCTATGGCGTGCACGGCCTGGAGGCTGCGGCCTTGCCTCCATCGGCACTGAGCACCTGTGGCTGGCTCCGCTATGGGCTCCCTAAGGTCACAGAGCTCCAGAGAGTAGAGGGAGTAAAGCAGGGCTAGTGAGGAGTCTGGGATAGGAACGGTGGTGAGTGGGGCCAGAGAATGGAAGGCTCGCCTGCTGCCTGGACCAAGGTGTGGGGTTCAGTTCCACAAAGAACAAGAACATGGCGATTGGAATGAGTTGGGAATAGGACGGGGTGGGGACAGCCATTCGGGGACCCTCACGTTTGCTAATGATCCTGTTCAGGATGGTCTGCAACTCCTTGACGCTGATCTCCATGTCCTAGGGGAAGAGGAAGTATGGCATCTGCTGGGTTCCCCTACTTCACACAGGGCTTCCCCACCCCACCACCCCCTGCCGGGTCCTGACATACCTCCCCTGCCAGCTTGCTGAACAAGGTTTTGAAGGTGTCATCGATCTCCTCTTCGGAGAGTACTTTCTGCACCCAGAATGGAGAGAATAGGTCAGGATGCTATGGCCTGGCCCTTGCCTGTAGGAACAGCCACTGGAGGTGGGGTGGGACACTCACATTTACAAGTCACTCCATCTCTCTGAGCCCCACTTTTCTAGCCTGTAAAATGGGATCTGCACTCTTGTAGCTTAAATGATGGGCACAAGTCAGTTAGGTGTTGAAAAGTTTGGGTTAGGGTCCCTGCTGTGTGAACTTAGGCAAATTCATCAGCCTCTCTGAACTTGTGTTTCCCATTTAGAGGGTGGTATCACGAAGGACCTAGATGAAGTAGCTATGAGGAAGAAACAAGATACACAGACCTAGCATAGGAACTGCCTACCATCATGGCAGATCCTTCTCAAACTGTAAAGTGCTGGGCAACAGGGGACTAGAATTAAGGGCTCCTATCAGGAGGGAGTCTGCCCTGCCAGCTGGAGCCCATATCCTATCACATACCTGGGGGACGTGAGGGGACCACATACCTCATCGGGGAGGTTGGCCTGGATCTGGTCATCTAGCTCCCTGCAGAGAGGAGACCATCAGTCAGAGGGCCTGGGGAAGCCACAGTGGAGAGACAGGGTTGGTGGGAGGGCGTGGGAATCCACTACTCACTGGGTCCCAGCCTTCTTCTCTGAGAAGAAACGCAGGACAAAGTCGCCCTCCTTGTTGGGCTCGAAGGTGGAGGGCACTACCACATACTCCCCTGGCGGCAGGCGGATGCGATTGCTGACTTCTCGCAGGTTGATGAAGGTCTCCGAGCGTGCCCGAGAAGAGTTGGCCAGGAAGAAGTCACGCTTCAGGTGCACAGGCTGACCCACCATCTGACAGGAGAGAGAAGCAAGCAGGGGAGGCTGCAGAGCTCACTCAGTCTCCCCTCAGATACTCGTCCAGGCCCAGAGCCCAGACTGTGAGTCCTGGCTTGCTAAGTCACGGCACACAGCCTGTGAGACCCCGATAAGTTACTTACCCTCTGTAAAACCTGAGTGCCTGGGCTGGACTGCGGTTCAGTGGTACAGGGCACATTACCTCCCCACCACCCTTACGTTTATTTATTGCGGCTGGGGGAAGGGATGCCTGAATGCCAGCGTGTGAGTGGAGCTCAGAGGAAAACTTGTGGGGGTCTGTCCTCTCCTCTCACCATGTGGATTCTGGGGATCAAGTTCAGCTCATCAGGCTTGGGGACAAGTGCCTTTTACCTACTGAGACATTCCAGGCCCTGGTTTTGATCCCCAGGACTGCATTAAATCAGATATGTGCCTGCAATCCCAGCACTCAGGAGGTAGAGGCAGGAGGATCAGGAATTCAAGGTCACCCTCAGCTACACAGTGAGTTTAAGGCCGGCCCTTAAACTCATAAAAACCCTATCTCAAAAATAAACAAATAAGAAATTAAATGAGACAAAAGAAAATATGGGTGCCCAATCTGACTGCAGATAAGAGACTCTAAAACTATGACGCAGGGGTTGTCAAGAGGGCACAACAGGTCAGTATACTTGCTGCACAAGCCTGGGGGCCTGAGTCCCATCTCCGGAAGCTAGGGAAAGGCGGAAAGAGAGAGCCAACTCCGCAATGTGGTCCTCTTACCTCTACACTCATGATGTGGCACATGCCTCTCTCTCTCTCTCTCTCTCTCTCTCTCTCTCTCTCTCTCTCTCTCTCTCACACACACACACACACACACACACACACACAAATAATAAATAAAAATTTAAAAACTGTGATGCAGCGGGGGGCGTGTAGCCCAGTGGTTCGGCGCTTCCCTAGCATGTGTGAGGTCCTAGGATCAATATTCAGTACTGATAAATAAACCTAAGAGACCATGTAAGTTTTGCCCCTATTATCAGTCATTGGCGCTTTCCCTGTGTTGTGCCTTGCATGAAACCTGACCAGTGGCACTTTGCTGACCATCTTAATGGCCCCAGAGGAAATGTTATCTATTTTTCCCCCACTAAAATGTAGCCTAGGCTGGCCCTGACCTCTTTATCATCAAGGATGACCTTGAACTCTTGAACCTCCAGCCTTTATCTCCCAAGTGCTGGAATTACAGGCATGTGCCACGACACACTGCTGGGAAGTGCCATGTCTCAATATGAACCCCAAGGCCCAGGACTTCAGAAACTGTTCAAGAATATAGACCGCTCAGCCCAGTGACACATGCTCCCAACCCCCCAACCCCCAGGCCTGATTAGCACTTCCTCAGCGTGAACAGCAAGACACAGAGAACTTGGCCTGTGTGCATGCTGAGTGGGGAATGTGAGGATCAGGGTTCAAATCCAACCTTTGCTACCTGCTCTTGCCCTCAGGAGCTGTCCTACTTGAACAGGCACCGGAGGTGGGGAGCGTTTGGCACCGGGGGTGGTGAGCAGCATTTTGCAGGCTGTGACAAGGTGATATCTCCTGATGCCATATGTCAGGTAGGGCTGACTTCGGCCATGCTCCTCCCCTCCAGGCCCCATCAGGACGGTGAGTTCAGGGGATGATGAACCAGAAAGAGAGCCACACCTACCTCCCGTGGGACCTGCAAGAGAGGGACAGAGAGAATAATGCACATTTGCCCAGGCAGCTAGGATAAACATACTGGGTAGAGGTCCTGGGTTCTTAGGGAGGGAGCTCAGGGGACAGGAAATGGGCTGGTGATGATCCAGACCTGTCCTCCCAGTGGAAGGACAGGGCAGAAGTCTGTTCCTGTGACTGCCTGGGCTTCTGTTCCTTAAAACAGCTGCCAGGTGGCCAATCTCAGTGTGAGAAAGCCCAGGAACATCAAGACTTCATTTCATCTGCTGCCAGGAGTTCTGGGTGGAGGCTAAGGCTATGGCCGCCCTCTACCCTGGCAAGGGAGAGCTGGAAATTTCCATCTCTATCTTGAGCTGCAGAATAAGAAGCAAGGGAAGGCTGGACAGTGGTTGTGCACGTCTTTAATTCCAGCACTTGGGAGGCAGAGGCAGGCAGATCTCAGTGAGTTCAAGGCCAGCCTAGTCTACAAAGCCAGTTCCAAGACAGTCAGAGCTACACAGAAAAACCCTGTGTCTAAAAAAAGGAGAAGCAGGAAAGATGGGCAGTGGTGGTGCATACCTTTTTTAAAAATTAATTTCCTTTATGTACATGAGTGTTCTATCTCATATATATATATATATATATATATATACATACATACATACATACATACATACATACATACATACATACATATGTCTGTGTACAGGTAGAGCACTCAAAAAGTGCATGCCTTTATGGGAAAAGAGGGCATCAGATCCCACTATAGATGGTTGTGAGCCACCTGTTGGAAACTGAACTCAGGTCCTCTGGAAGAGCAGCCAGTGCTCTTAACCACTGAACCATCTCCACAGTCCCCATGGCACATGCCTTTAATCCCAGCACTCGGGAGGCAGAGGCAGGCTGATCTCTGAGTTTGAGGCCAGCCTGGTTTACACAGTGAGTTCTAGGATAGTCATGGCTACACAGAAAAATCCTGCCCCCAAAACAAAAATAAAACAACAACAACAACAAAAGGAAGCAGAGGAGGCACCAAGCAGGGCCTAGAACAGCCTCTGTCTGCGTAGCAGACCCTCCCCACCTGCTCCATAGGCCTCTCTCTGCTCACACCCTTGCTCCACAGAATGCCTCACTTCGTTCTAAAGCTGAGCCCAGTCTGACCCCAGAAGCTGTGGCACACATAGCAATCAGCCCAGCTCCCTCTTCTCCAGAGCAGCATCCCACATTCTAGAAGGGTGAATTCCAGAGCCTTCCTTTCCTGGAACCAACCACCTCCTTTGCCCTCTCTGCAGCTTTGGGATTCAGCAGCTACATACAGGAGATCCTTCCAGCACCACAGCCTCTCCGGCCCTCAGGATGCACCAGGCATCCCCTAGTGGACGCTTGCTACAGTGGGAGGAGGTGAGCCCACCCCTCGGGCTAACCTCGTACACCGCGAAACCAATGGTCTCCATGTCCCGGCCAAAGCGACGCTCCCGGCGGCGGTTCTTCTGCATGAGGGCCAACAAGAAGCTGCAGCCCGACTCGCGACTCTCATAATCGTTTTCATCATCCACCTCCTCCAACCGGATCTTGAACTGGGGGTTCACCCAGAAGGTAGCTGCAGGAAGAGAGGAGGATCAGAGGCAGGCGGGGCAGGTGGCTTCCCAAGCCTCTCCCCCACATCCCATGTCTGCTCATTCACAAACTCGTTCACTACTGAGGTTCTATATGCCCCGAGTGTCAGAAGACAAGAAAGCAGATGGGCAGGACAGTGTCTCTGTCTTTCAGGGCTTGTCTTCCAGAAGCTGAAGTGGGTGAGTTATAAGTATTAGTACAAAGAAAAGTAAGCTGGAGGAGCTGCAAGATTTATTCTCTTTTTTTAAAATTTTTATTTATTTATTTTTCGGAGCTGAGGACCGAACCCAGGGCCTTGTGCTTGCTAGGCAAGCGCTCTACCACTGAGCTAAATCCCCAACCCCGCAAGATTTATTCTAACTCACTGAGCACAAGGCCCTAGGTGTTAAAAAGAGAAACAAGCTACCATCAGCCTGGGATAGAGATAGCAAGCTGAGCCTTAAAGGAGTAGCCAGTGCCTGGTTTTCTCAGTGCCTTTACAAGAAGCTTTGAGTCTGGTGCCTTAGACCAGTCAGCCATGCACGCTGGGCATGGTGGTACACACACACACACACACACACACACACACACACACACACACACACACGCAAATATGTATTTTGGTTGTTTTTAATTTTGTATGTATGTTTGTGTGGGTAGGTATGTTGTATGTATGTTTGTGCATGTGAGTGCAGTACCCACAGAGGGCAGAAGAGGGCAGAAGAGGGCATTAGATCCCCTGGAGTTGGAGGTACAGGCAGTTGTGAAGCACTGATGTAGATACTGGGAACTAAACTGGAATCTCCTAGAAGAGCAGTGTGCTTTCTTAACAAATGAGCCATCTCTTTAGCCCAACAACAACTCTTTAGAAAGACATTTTAAGTTGAGAATATGAGCTCAGATGACAGGTCTGAGAATGTGATAATCATCATTACAAATAATCCAAATTCATGTGATGATAACATTTAATTTACAGTAAGCAAAAACAATTTACATTTAAAGTATCATCTCATAAGAAGAAGGGCAAGCCAAGGAAGATGCTCTAAAACCGCTGCATTGTTTAGAAGGTCAACTAGCCACAGCATGCGTGGATTGGCCGGGGCTCAGTGGCAGAGCCCTTATATCACATATGTGAGGCCCTAGGATTGAGCCACAGCATTGTGAAAAACTAACAACTACAACAAATCAAAAAAGGAAAGCTAGGATTGGTGGCTTGTGCCTGTAATCCCAGTATTAGAGGTAGAGACTGGAAGATGTGAAGTCCAAGGCCATCCTCAGCTACACAACCAGCTCAAGGTTGCCCTGGGTTACCGAGACCCTGTATCTTAATGAAACAAAACAAAATGCATTAAGTATGTTCTTGAGACATTCAAATCCACATTGGGAAAAACTTATAGACAGGGGGTCGCTGTGAATTTTGGGCTAACCTGGACTACAGAGTAAGGCCCTGTCTAGCTAAGCAGTGGTGGCCCACACTTTTAATCCTAGCACTCAGCAGGCAGAGGCAGGCAGTTCTCTGTGAGTTCAAAGCCAGCCTGGTCTACAGAGCTAGTTCTAGGACAGCCAGGGTTACACAAAGAAACCCTGTCTCAAAAAACAAAAACAAATGAAAAAAAAAGAAAGAAAAGAAAAGAAATAAAAAGAAAGGAGGGAAGGAAGAGAGAGAAGACAAAGTAAATGAACTGAAATACATATTACTGTCTTAGGCTGGTGAGACAGGTCAGTGGTAAAGGTGGTTGCTGCCGAGCCTGATGGCCTGAGTGTGATCCCTAGGATTCACGTGGCGGAAGGAGAAAACTGACTCCCTCAAGGTTGTCCTCTGACCACGTGCTCACAGTGACACATCACTTCAAATAAAAATAAATATGACTTTTTTTTTAAGAAAGAAAAAATTCGAGGGCTGGAGAGATGGCTCAATGTTTAAGAGCACTCACTGTTCTTCCAAAGGACCTGGGTTCAATTCCCAGCACCCACATAGCAGTTCACGACTGTCTATAACTCCAGTTCCAGGGGATCTGACACCCTCTTATGGACATACATACAGGAAAAACACCAATGTACATTAAATAAATAAATAAATCTTTAAGAAAGAAAAAAATTGAAATTAGACTATTATAAAAATCACTGCAAGGCGGCGGCGGCGCACGCCTTTAATCCCAGCACTGGAAGGCAGAGCCAGGCAGATCTTTGTGAGTTTGAGGCCAGCCTGGGCTACCAAGTGAGTTCCAGGAAAAGCTACACAGAGAAACCCTGTCTCGAAAAACAAAAAAACAAAAACAAAAACGAAAAAAAAAAATCACCTATGGGGCTGGAGAGATGGCTCATTGATTAAGAGCACTGACTGCTCTTCCAGAGGACCCCGGTTCATTTCCCAACATCCATATGAAATTCACAACTGTCTGTAACTCCAGTTCTAGGAGATCTGTTGCCTGATTCTGGCCTCCTGGGCACTAGGCATGCATGTGGTACACACATATAAATGTAGGCAAAACACTCATACATATCAGATAGGTAGATAGATAGATAGATAGATAGATAGATAGATAGATAGATAGATTGATGGAAGAAGTGAAAATAAATACATAAACGAATGGGATGGGGACTGCTGGGGACATATCTCAGTGTAGAGCACTTCCTCTGTACCCATGAGGCCGAAGGTGCCATCCCTAGGACTGAAAACAAGAGAAGCTAATCTTCATTACAAGGAAAATGCAGGTCAACAGCTGAACATTCTACCAAACAAACCATCTCCCTTGTGCAAACTCTTCTGGAAAGCACGAAGGAAGAGGCTGATCTAATAGAACAGACAGTACCACAGCAGTGTGGTCAGTGTGAGCAGAGAACGAACAGGCAAAGCTCACTCATGAAAACTGCTGCATGAAAGTTCAAAGGGCAGCCGGGCGGTGGTGGCGCACGCCTTTAATCCCAGCACTCGGGAGGCAGAGCCAGGCGGATCTCTGTGAGTTCGAGGCCAGCCTGGGCTACCAAGTGAGTTCCAGGAAAGGCGCAAAGCTACACAGAGAAACCCTGTCTCGAAAAACCAAAAAAAAAAAAAGAAAAAAAAAAAAAAAGAAAGTTCAAAGGGCAGGAGAGATGGCTCAGCAGCTAGGAGCACTGGTTGCTCTTCCAGACGACCTGGTTTGATTCTCAGCATCTACATGGTGGCTCACAACTGTCTGTAACTCAAGTTCCAGGGGATCTGTTGCCTAGTTTTGGCCTCTGTGGGCACCAGACATACACGTAGGACACAGATATATATGCAGGCAAAACACCCATGCACATACACATACCAAATATGAAACTAAAACCTTTTATCAGGGTGGGGATGTAGCTTAGTTGGTAGAGCGTTTGCCTCCTAGTAGACCCAGTCACAAAGCTCCGGGTCCCATCCGCAGTACCTTATAAACCATGCATGGCCATGCACACCTATAATCTCAGCACTTGGGAGGCAGAGGTAGGACAACCATGAATTCCACACCACAGAAACCCTGTCCTTTTTTTTTTTTTTTAAAAAAAGGGGGGTGGGGGGGAAGGCAGGGATGTGGTTCTGTGACAGATCACTGGCTTAGCATGTGTAAGTCCCTGGATTCAGTCTCTAGGACCACAGAGCAACAACAGAACTTCACACAAGCCCTTCACCCCCCAACTCCCTCCCTCCCCAAAGTCTGCAATAATGAAACCTACAACAAATCTGTATTACTGGGGCTGGGGAGACACTCCACAGGTGCCAGCCACCAAGCATGACAATCTGAGTTCCACCCCAAGTCCCCCAGGGTGGAAAGAGGAGAACCAACTCCTCTAAGTTGTACTCTGACCTTGTGTGTGAACCCATCCCCGCCAAAGTAAATACAATATTATGAAATTGCAACAACCAAAGACAGGCTGAGTCAGGACCCCTCAGTGGGGTCCTGTTTGCTCTACTCTTCTAGACAGTGTAGTAGGCAAGAAAAAGTCACAAAAGTTGGAAGAATGGGACAAGACAAACCAAATGTGTTGTTAATTGTTGATTGCCAACTAGGAAACTACAAAGAATCTAGCAAGGCATGAGTCTGGATACAAAATACATTTAAAAGGGCAACTGTGCATTATTGTATCCATAAGTATCATTTGAGAGGCAAGAATTGGTTCAGGTATTTATTTTGGTTTTTTGAGACAGGGTTTCTCTTTGACCCTGACTGTCCTGGAACTCATTCTGTAGACCAGCCTGGCCTCATACTCAGAGATCCACCAGCTTTTGCCTCCCTAGTGCTAGGATTAAAGGCATGTGCCACCATGCCCGACTCAATAAATTAAATATATATATATTGGTTTTTCAAGACAGGGTTTCTCTATGTAGTTTTGGTGCCTGTCCTGGATCTCAATCTGTAGACCAGGCTGGCCTTGAACTCAGAGATCTACCTGGCTCTGCCTCCCAAGTGCTGGGATTACAGGTGTGTGCCACCACTGCCTGGCAATAAATGGTATTTTTTTTCTATTGTCCATCTTCTTTATTCCTCTAGGATAAAATCTTATCTACGCAGCTTCAGTTCTGTTCTCATGCCTAGCTCCTTTCGTGCCTGATTTCTCTCTACATTTATCTGCTGTCCCCTCTAAGTTCTACCTTAATTCTCTCATCTTAGTTCTGCCCCATCTTGGTCTTTCTCATCTCATTCGTTCCCATCTGGCTCTTCCTCATCTTCCATCTTATTCTCCTAGTTCTCCATCTAGTTCTCCAGTCAAAATCCTCTCTCAGTCTCTGAGGTTTACAGTTATTTACCCATGCAATAGCTGTGTTCTAACTAAAGCAAGGTCACCAGGCTTGAATTCTTACAGGGACATAAAGACAGACAGGAGTTTTCCTCAGGCAGTGACCTTCAGGCCTTCTTTTACAACCCAAAAGGGGCGTGGTAAAGGAGGAGGTCAACTAAGAGCTAAAATCGGTTAATAAATCAGAAAAAGGGAATTTATGTGCTCAAACTACATTCCTAGAGGTGGTTAGGTAAATGTTAGGAGTCTATAATGTTAGTATAAATACCACTAAGGCTGTACAAGAAAGGAGGGTCCGAGCTTAATTTGCCTTAATTCAGGAGATGGTTTGGCCTTGGATGCTTGATAGGTATTTCGGATAAAATAGACTGTTAGGAGTTCTAGGAAGCATACATAGCATACAAGGAAATCATTGCAGGAATCAGCCAATATATATACAAAAGCTAAAATATCACCAAGACTTCTTAAGCTATGACTTGACCTTCAGAAAAGCTACCTTTCCAAGTAGTAGCTTTTATGATAGTAGCTGAATTCCATTACATTTTCCTGCGGCTTGCAGCAGAGACCCTATTTTTAAACAACATGGAAGGCAAAGACCAGCACCCAAGATTGTCCTCTGACCTCTACACACATGCTATGGCATGTGTACACAAGTGTACACATAGAAGAAGGCAAGAGTTGAAGTAGAAAGACCATTACACTAGCTGACTACTGCAGCGGCCCACTTGAAAGCTGATGGCCAGGGTCGGGCACCAGAAGTGGAGACAGAGAATTTGTGGGGAACCCCAGCAAGCGTGCTGCGGCACTGAGGGTGGAGAGTAAGAGAAAGGATGACTCAAAAGTGTGGAATATCACTTTAACTAAGTAAAGATGTGTTACAATTGTTTATGCTGCAGAATATCACTTTAACTATGTAAAGATGTGTTACATTTGTTTATGCTGCAGAATATCACTTTAACTAAGTAAAGATGTGTTACATTTGTTTATGCTGCGGAATATCACTTTAACTATGTAACAATGTATTACATTTGTTTAACAGTGTAAAGATGTGTGGTTTTGCCTGCCTAAGGCACCTGATTGGCAGAGGAGAGATTGGCGGGGCTGGCAGGCAGAGAGAATAAGTAGGAGGAGGAACCTAGGCTCCAGAGGGAGGAGAGGATGATGGAGAAAGAGAGGGAGACCCCCAGGGCCAGCCAGCCAGGCAGCTGCCAGCCAGCCAAACACGGAGGAAGCAGAAAAATAGGACAAACAGAATGAAAGAAAGGTTAAAAAAAAGCCCTGAGGCAAAATGTAGATAAAGAGAAACAGGGTAAATTAAGTTACAAGAGTTAGTGGGACAAACATATGATAAGGCTAAGTATTCATAATTAATAATAAGTTTCCATGTCATGATTTGGGGACTGGTGGTCCAAGAAAGCCTGCTACACAAAAGTGTCCAATTTAAGAGAGTCATCTGTGAAAGGACTGTGCGCGCGCGCGCGCGCGTGCACAAAAATGCTCCAGGAGCAGTTATACCACATCTTGGCTTTGGATTGCAAAGCCTCCTTATGTTTTAAATGGTATTTTTTAAAAAGACTTATTTATTTTATGTATATGAGTGCTCTATCTGCATATACAACTTTATGCCAGAATAGGGCATCAGATTCCACTATAGATGGTTATGAGCCACCATGTGGTTGCTGAGAATTGAACTTAGAACCTCTGGACACGCGGCCAGTGCTCTTAACCACTGAGCCATCTGTCCAGCTCCCAATAAATGGTATTTTTTTTTTTTTTTTTTTTGGTTTTTTTCGAGACAGGGTTTCTCTGTGTAGCTTTGCGCCTTTCCTGGAACTCGCTTTGGAGACCAGGCTGTCCTCGAACTCACAGAGATCCGCCTGGCTCTGCCTCCCGAGTGCTGGGATTAAAGGCGTGCGCCACCACCGCCCGGCATAAATGGTATTTTTAAAAGCTATTTTGGGGCTGGAGAACTGGTTCAGTGGTTAAAAATGATGGTTGTTCCTTCAGAAGATCTGGGTTCAATTCCCAGCACCCACATAACGGCTCACAATTGTCAGTAACTCCAATCCCAGGGGAGCCAATGTCCTCTTCTGGTCTCCACAGACACCAGGCATGCATGTGGTACACAGACATGGATATAGGCAAAACACCCATATGCATAATATAAAAATAAAAACTCTACTATATACATATATGAATATGCTTTGGGATGTCTTTCTGTGATGCTGTGAACATGTGTTGCTCCCATTGGCTAATACATAAAGCTGTTTTGACATATGGCAAGGCAGCTTAAAGGCAGGCAGGAAATCCAAGCAGAGATAGAGAGAGAAGGGAGGAGTGAGGGAGATTCCTAGCCACTGCCCAAGGAGCAGAAGTTGCCAGCAGACCAGTAACGCCATGGCCATGTGGCAAAACATAGATGAATAGAAATGGGTTAATTTAAGATGAAAGAGCTAGCTAGCAAGAAGCCTGCCATAGGTCATACAGTTTGTAAATAATGTTAAGCCTCTGAGTGATTGTTTTATAAGTGGCTGCAGGACCTCGGGACTGGGTGGGACCGGAAAAACATACCATTACACAAAAAATGTCAAAGTCCAATAATATATAAACTCTGAACCACTTCTGGGACATATATCTGGATAAGGCATACACAGTCCATTTGCGCTTATCGGAGAAGGATGGTATACCAAGCAGCAAACCTCAAAAGGTGTACAAACCCTCTAAAATATTATATTCTCCTATAAAAAGGCATTAAAGGCCAGAATAAAGGGCTGGAAGGACAGTCCAGTCTCAAATGTTCTTGCCCTGCAAGCACAGAACCTGAGTTCGATTCCCAGAACCCACGTTAAAATACCCCAGGTGGCTAGGTGGTGATGGCAGCTGTGGTGGTGGCAGCGGCGGCGGTAGCAGCGGCAGCGCACAACTTTAATCCCAGCACTCGGGAGGCAGAGGCAGGTGGATCTCTGAGTTCGAGGCCTACAGAGTTCTACTGAGTTCTGGTCTATAGAGTGAGTTCCAGGACAGCCAGGGCTACACAGAAAAACTTTGTCTTAAAAAACAATAAACAGCCGGGCAGTGGTGGCGCACGCCTTTAATCCCAGCACTCGGGAGGCAGAGCCAGGTGGATCTTTGTGAGTTCGAGGCCAGCCTGGGCTACCAAGTGAGTTCCAGGAAAGGCGCAAAGCTACACAGAGAAACCCTGTCTCAAAAAACAAAAAAAAAAAAAAAAAACAATAAACAACAACAACAACAAAAATTAAAGAAGTCAAGGAGGAGGCAAAAGAGGCAGAAGTTCAAGGTCATCCTTGGCTGCAAATTGAGTTCTAGCTGACCTTGAGTTCCAGGAGAACTTGGTCTATAGGACTCGGTCTCCCCTGGGGATGGAGGGCCTAGGAGGGGCTAAGGAGATGCTTGGCAGTTGAGAGTGCATACTGCTCTTGCAGAGGACTGGTGGTAGATTCCCAGCACCCACATGGCGGCTCACCAACTTCTGCAAGTCTAATTCTAGGCCTCTGATGCCCTCTTCTGACTCTTCTGCACATGGGCACCGGACATGCACATGGTGCACAGACATACGTGCAGGCAAAATACTCATATACATAAAATAGAGCAAATACATCTAAAAGTAAACCTTCAAAGAAATTAGCAAAGAGACTCCTGAAGAAGGAATCCATCTTGCCTAATAGCAGGACTTCTGATTAATCCATAACAATTACATCAACGAGCAATTGACAGAAGCTTGGAGCAGGACCAGGGCCAGAAATACCCATAAAACACTGGAACTGCACAGTGGTGATAGGGAGGCCGGCCGAGGGAAGCACAGGCCACTCAGCTGTGGCACAGGAAACCGGTGCTTAAAGGTTTGGAGAGAAATGAAGTGGGGAGAAGAATGCTTCCGAACAGCACGGGTGACTTCTCGAGGTGACAGCCAGAGGATGCAGGCAGGAGCCCCCACAGGATGAATTTGGCCAAGTCTACAGGCCAGGGAGGAAATGGCAGCGTAGCAATCGGAGCAGAAGCGGGAGGAGGCGGGGGTTGGGAGGCCGGAGGTCAAGAGAGGGCAGCACGCTCTAAGGTGGGGTTTTTCCACAAGGACACAGGGATGAGAGGAGGAAGGAGCCTAAGGCTTTTGACAGCAGTGAGGGAGAATAGGATCTGGGAAGCAGCAGGGTTCCCAGGAGCAGGGACACGCCAAGTGAACCAGCACGGACAAACAGGTGCACACAAGTGCATGGAAGGTCAAGAGGGGAGGCGGAGTGGGACCTGAGGTGACCTGTGTAACGAGGCCTCTCTCTCCTTTTCTCTCCCTTCACTCCTCTCTCTCTTTTCTTCTCCCTCTTTTTATTTTTTTAATATTTTATTGCTTGTATTTTTCAAGACAGGGTTTCTCTTGTTAGCTGTCATGGAACTAGCTCTGTAGACAAGGCTATCCTCTAACTCACAGAGATCCCCCTGCCTCTGCCTCCTGAGTTCGAGCACCAGGATTAAAGGCCTGCACCACCACTGCCCAGTGCTCTCTTCCTCTCTTTTCTGACTGGGCCTCATGCAGCCCAGGCTGGCCTCAGCCTTTCTCTACAGCCGAAGCTGGTTTTGAACTCCTGATCCTCCTGCCTCCTGCCTCTACCTCCCAAGCACTAGAATGGCAAGCATGAGTGGCCACAGGGGACACAGTCCCTGAAATTCAAGGTCTCTAGAGACAGTCAAAGAGGAAGGAGGTGGAGGAGAGAGTTCCTAGTGGGCTGGTGGGGACCACAGGAACGTGCTTATTAGAGGTTTGCGGCTGTGAATTTACAAGGAAAACAGCCTCCCTGTGTTCTCTTCTCCAGCCGCATTCAGTGGTTGAGTCAGGAGAAAGCTTGGTTCAGCTGGTTAGGATTGTGGTTATGCTGGTGACAGGAGCAGAGGGCAGGCCAGGCTGGGGACTAGATGTTTGCAAGGTCAAGACGAAAAACACCAAGGGCTGGCAGGATGGCTCAGTGGGTAAATGCAGTTACCACCACGTCTGCCCATCTGACCAGATCTCGGGGACCCCGGTGACGGGAGGTGAGAACCAGCCCTGGAAACTGACCTCCATATGCACACACATCCTCCTTAAAATAAATACATGTAATATTTTTAAATACATTAAAATGAGCTGGATGATGGTGGCATGGTCCTTTAGTCCCAGCACTCAGGAGGCAGAGACAAGTGAATCTCTGAATTTAAGGCCAGCCTGGTCTACAGAGTGAGTTCCAGGACAGCCAGGGCCACACAGGGAAACCCTGCCTCAGAAAACAAACAAACAAACAAATAAACAAGCAAAACAAAGGGGACTGGACTGTATCTTAGTTGGTAGAGGGCTTGTCTAGCATTCACAAAGCCCTGGGTTCCAGCCCTAGTACCACATAAGCCAGGTGGGCACCTATGGAGGCAGAAGGATCAGAAGTTCAAGGTCATCCTTGGCTACATAGCAAGGTCAAGGTTAGCTTGGGTTACATGAAATTCTGACTCAAAAAAATCTAAACAAATCAAAAATGAGAACAAGAAAGAGACAGACAGACAGTGTGTGCAAAATTAGAGATAGAGTAATTCAAATGGGAGTCAGTAAGATCAGTCAAATTCAAGAGACTGAGGTCTGGGCACAGGCAGATGTGTTCCCAGATCGAGGTGGGTAGTGAATGGCAAGGCCCAGAATGCTCTGTGGTGGGGCAGGGTGGAACTGGTATAGAAGAAAAGGCTGATGTGGGGGCGGGGTGGGGGGGAAACGGGACAATGCTACAGTAGTTATGACAGTCACTTTTATAAGAGGGAAGGGTTTTGAGAATGAGGAGGAGTGACCAGCAGATGTTTGGATGACAACAAGGTTTTCTTACCCAGGCCCCAGGCAAGGTCCAACGTGACCCTTTAGCACCTTAAGGACATTTAAGGATGGACTCCTCAAAGCTAATCGGAGGAACACCCGAGCATGACTGTCTGTCTCCCAAGAGACAGAACAGGCTCAGCCAGGGGGCCCTGCCCACTCCTGCCCACCCCTGCCTGGCTCCTGCTGGCCTCCAGACTCGGGTCACCTGGGTAGTTCCGGCAGCCTCCAGCCGTGCTCCCCCGGCGCCAGCTGCCCTCATAGAGCGTGGTATTCCAGTTCCGGAGGGTCCTGCTCTTCAGGGCATCAGGCGTGAGGTTGCAGATCTCTAGTCTGTCAAACTCATGTAAGAAGTCTCGGAATGACATCCTGAGGGTCCAAGGGCAGAGGTGAACCACAGTTCCCCATCATGAACTGGGCTTTAGGGGAGCAAGTAGAGAAAAAGGTTGCTTACCAGAACTCCCCATCCTCCATCTTGATCCTCAGTTGCTCTCGTTCATAGGGGTCCACTCTGTTCCACTCTGAGGAGCTGTGGGAGGCAGGCATGGCCAGGGCTGGACACCACTGATATATCTAACTTCTGCCCCTGGCTCCTGTTCAACCTGGCATGTTTTCCAGAGCCCAGATCAGGAGGCTTTCTCTGGGACCAGCTCTCTTGAGGTCCTTATAGGTCCCTACTCAAGGGTCCCTCTTCTTTCTGAGGCAGGTCTCACTGCGTAGCCACCATACTCCTCCCCCCTTAAAGACCATGTAGCCTAGGTTGAGCTGGAACTCACTCTGCGGCCCAGGTTGGCCTCAAATTTGTCGTGATCTTCCTGCCTCAGCTTCCTGAACACTAGAATTATAAGCATAAACCACCACATCCAGCCAGGGGGGTGCCTTATCAAGGTCAAACAGATACCCTGGGTGTATCCACAGGCTGCCCCAGTTCCCACAGCCTGGGTAGGCTCTGCCAGAGCAAAATCCTAAAGGAGTACACAAGATGGGATTCCTCTACTCAACCCTGAATCCGCCTCCAGCCAGCTGGGGTCCAGGCAGAAATGTCAGGGATTTCTCCAGACTTCCCCAAACCTCCCCAACCAGTGCCCACTGTCCTGCCCCTTACCTATCACTCCAGGGTCCTTTCCATTCCACTTCGCCCCAGGGGTTCCGCATTCGGATTAGGCTCACCTGCTGGCCCTGGTAATTCACCTGTTCCCCAGAGCGCACATCAGTGCTATGCCATTTGATACTCCTTCCTGGCCCACCTTCTTTACCACCTCACCCTGCTTAGTACCCAGCAGCACACCAGAGCCACATAGTTAATATACCCTAAAGTCAGACCTCTAGGGATTTATAGCCCAGAAAGGCGGCCTTACACATGAACTAGAGTCATCTGGGATAAACATCAATGCAAACCACAGGATGGCAATCCCAGGAGGCCAAGAAAGGAGAAATCGCCTCCCGCAACCCAGGTCATATGCAGGGAAGGCATGAGGGCGGGAACCACCCTGCAGGACAGGCCCCGCCCAGGAAATACCTGCTTGGCATCCGTCACGGAGTATGCATGGCCCCTCACCAGGTTCTTAAAGGTAATAGCTTCCAAATCCCGGATATCGGTTATCTACAGAAGGAAACATGCACTGTGGTCAGAAGATGAGGACCCCTGCTAGGGGCATTCACGGGGCTCCTAAGTCCTCCTCACACATACAGTCCACACAAAAGCTGCTGGGCGCGACTGTCAGGCTCCTATCCCATCCATTCCATTGTTGCTGTTCCTCCTGGGGAACAGGGCCAATCCCAGACACCTCACTAACGCTGTCACTGGCTAGGGCTGGCAAGATTGTAGATGTGCATATGCATACACTTATAATCAAGCACACCCCCAAGAAGGACTCAGCGCAGGGACAAGCAAGGGGGAAGAAAAGGACAGGTCCAGATGTGGCTGAACTTGCAAAGTCATAATAGCCCTTTAAAAAAGTTCATTTTATAATTAAATAAGTCTCGTGTGTGTGTGTGTGTCTAGGTAATGGTACGTCATGTAAGTGAAGACACCCTCAGCAGCCTGAGGCATCGGAGCCCCTGGGATGACAAGGGAGTTGTGAGTTATCTGATGTGGGTACTGGGAACCGAACTTGGGTCTTCTCCAAGAGCAGTACATTCTCTTAACCACGAAGCTATCTCTCCAGCCCCACACCCAACCTTTTTGACCTTGTAGCGTGGCTTTGTCGTTCACAAAGTTCACACTTGGCAATAGCTCGGTCAACTCACCACAGATGTTCAAATCTCAATGTTTTCAGTAAGTTTCCGAGATTTTGTGTTGGGCCACAGAGCAGCATTTGGCCAAGTGTAGCCTGGAAGACTGCCTGATGCTGATGTAGAGTCATCAGTCAGGACTAGGGAGGTCTGAAAAAGGCTGGGGGAATGTGGGGCAGACAAGGATAAGCAAGGAGAAGGGAGAGGGAGGAGCTAGGAATGGGTGGAATCTGAGAGTAGGCAAGAGAAAGCCGAGGCACTGGACTGTGATGGTCTCTGAACATGGGAAAGTGTGAGAAGAGAAAGGGGCCTTGCTAATCTTCTCTGTATTGTTCCAGTGTGCTGCCTGGAGGGATAGCTCAAGGGTTAAGAGCATTGGCTGCTCTTCCAGAGGCCCCGGGTTTAATTCCTAGCAACCACCAGGAGGCTCACAACTGTCTGTAACTCTAATTCCAGGGAATCTAACTCCTCACACAGACATACATACAGGCAAAACACCAATGCAAATAAAATGCAAATAAACAACTCATTAAAAAAAAAAAAAACCCTGAGAGGGGAAGGGAGCAGGAGGAAGCAGGGAAGTAAGTCTGGGCACAGCTGAGGCCAGGAAGATAGGAAGATGATGGGTGGGGTGGGTTTGCATCTACATCCTACAAAGAGGTGAGGGGGATGTGTCTCAGGCTGAGCCTGGGCTGAGGATGAGGTTAGGGTTGGGCACAGGAGCTTGCACATCACTCACATTAATGGAGCAGCCCAGCAAGGAGCCTCGCTCCAGGGCCTTCTGAATGATCTGGTAGAGGTCTCTGGGTGCCTTGGGCAGATCGAACCACTCGGTGACCCCACCAGTAAAGTCCTCAAAGGCCTCTGAGGTGCAGCCTCCCGAAAGGGCCTCGTAGCTGCCGTTCACCCTGTGAGTAGTTCCAGGTCAGTGCAGTAGGACCAGGAGAGAGGGCCAGCCCTCCCCCCCCCCCCCAGACTGAAGATGCGCCCTGGGGTTCCTACTCACTTGGCATAGGCCTTCTCAAGCAGGGCACTCCAGAACTCGTTGCACTGGGCAGAATGCACGAACACCAACTTCCCGTCCTTGGTGGGCAGCAAGTCATCCACGACCACATCTACCCACTCCCCAAACTGCCACAGCTGTGGGGGAGGGGCAAAGTGAGCACCTGCTCTGGGGTCCCCCAGGCCTCAGCTCCAGCTTCAGTGGGGCTGACTAAACACGAGTCTAGATCCATATGCCTGGTACATGTGCGACACACCCACATTTACAGAAGCATGCCTTTTGTCTACTAGAATATACAATCAGCCAGCCCTCCTCAGCCCCAGGCACCGCAACTAGAGACACCTTTAATCTCAGCACTCAGGAGGTGATCTCTGTGAGTTCAAGGATAACCTGATCTACACAGTAAGTTCCAGGACAGCCAGGGCTACATAGTAAGACTGTATCTCAAAAACAAAACAATTTCACAAAACCACATTTGGACCATGGAGATAGTTCTGGAAATAAAGGTACTTGCTACTAAGTCTGCGAATTTGAGTTCAATTCCAGGATTCACATGGTGGAATGAGAGAACTGACTTCTGCACATCCAACCTTTACACACCAGACACACACCCACACTGTTAATCCTCATCAACACACACACACAGCCACACGCACATGTGCATACACACACACAGACACATGCAAATATAATAAATAAATGTAGTTAAAATTTTAAATGGCCGGGTGGTGGGGTGCATGCCTTTATTCCCAGCACTCGGGAGGCAGAGACAGCAGATCTCTGTGAGTTCGAGGCCAGCCTGGTGTACAGAGTGAGATTCAGGACAGGCTCCAAAGCTACACAGAGAAACCCTATCCCAAACCCCCTCCCCCTCAAAAAATTTAAATGAACAAGTACAGACTTGTTTCTTGATATTATTCCCTAGAAAAATAGTCTAACTATTGATGGGATGTTTACATTGCCTTAAGTCTGAGCCTCAGTTTTCCTACCCAGGAAGAGGAACAACAACCTTAGTTTCCCAACAGGAAACTAAGACAATGCGGGTGACACCTATAACTCAAGACTAAAGTGGAACAAAGCTCCCCTTCAGATACGGAGAGCGCGAGGGCAAGAAGGCCTCCAGTCCGCGTTCTTCCTCAAGGCAAGCCCTAGGTCCTGCCCCCTCCTACTTCCCTCCCTATTCTAAGCCTGAGTATGGGCATAAGAGAGAGGTATCGACTGAAAATGTTGTGCCCAGACCCTCCACCGCAAATGCGTGGGGCTGCTTCCCCAAATCACTGAATTTGCACAGGAGATGCCAAAGGACCAGCTACCCGGGTAGAAGGGGTGAGGTACAGGCCCAGGCTGCCTAGGAACACAAGCTTCCAAGAGTGCCAATAATTGTCACAGGGAGAAGCCCACTATAGTGAAGAAGCAGGCCCTTGAAGGATTTGGGACGTGTACTGAGTGGGCCAATCAGAAGCTGGAAAGGAGTAGATTGGAGAATTGAGGGAAGGAGGCGGGGAAAAGGATGGCGAAGCCCTGCAGATTGAGCCGGGTAGGTGTGGGGATCTCAGCATAGAGTATTACCGCCATTTCTCCTTGGCCAGGGCAGAGTGAGGTAGGGGCTCTGACTAAGCAGAAGGAAGGAACACAGAGACTCCAGGCATGGCGGGAGTCATGGCCGGAAGGCCTCAAGGAAGACTTTTGGGGTGTGCCTTTCTCAACACCAGCTCCTGGAGAATTCGTTAATGTAATTTGAAAAGTGGATCATGTTGGAAACATCAGGAGAAGGTGGTTTAAATCCTGAGTCTGTCTTTTCTCCTAGACTCTGTCAGAGCTTGCCAAAGCCAAGAAGTTGGGAAAGGGAGTACTGACGCATGACTTTTCCCCAGCAGAATACTCCATCTTCAGCTAGGGAAACTGAGGCTTGGGTGAAGAAAGATTGCTTTGTGAGCCAAAGCACAGTCTTTCTCCTTCCACACACTTTCTCCTTACCTAGGAGAACTGCCAACTGAAATACCTGCCCGACCGTTCACACATGACCGACCAGAGATGGCACTGAGAGGTCAAATACCTTGGGGGGGGCTGCCCCCACAGGGTGTGGCCCTGGCCATCCCAGCTTCACAGTGCTGTGGGCCGTCCTTTCAGATCTCCCTAATGCCAGCTATACCTCCACCCCAGGGGGGTGCAGGGCCCTTCACCTGGAAATGAAAGATGCCAGCATATCCATCCTGGAAGCTCTGGCCATAGGGAACCACTCGGTGCAGAATGGTCTCATTGAGGGTGAGGGAGGCAATGGCAGCCAGGAGCCAACAGTCCCCTGGGATAAGAAAGACCCTGATTAGGCTTGCCCTGTGGATCTGCTCAGGAGAGGGAGGTGCTGTGTGCGTGGGATGCTGGGGACAACCTGGGATTCCCTGGGTGAGGTACCCTTCATTTCCCTCCGCTTACGGAAAAGACCCAGGAATCTGGGCAAACCAGCCCCTGTGCTGATAGCCAAAACCTGTCTGGGCCTGCAGGAGGGAGGAGCCGGGGCAGTGCCCAATGGAACGGGAATGGGGAAAACACCCAGAACCCCACCTCTGGGGGCCTACCCAGTGCTCCCTGGCAGATATCCGTTCGGGTGGCTCCATCCACGATGAATTGGGGGTTTGATAGCAGCTCCTACAAGATCCACAATCCTGTTGCTGGGCCAGTCCCTCCTAGAAACTGGCACCCAGCCACCCAGCCACCACTAATAACGGGGCCCGGATCCCACTCCTCACCCATCATCACAGCCAAGTTCCACCCAGCATGGCCTTCTTACCGTAGGACGCTTCCATTTGATGCCATAGGTTTTAGAGGAATTGGGACCGAGTTCTTTGAAGCCCAGGCTGTGAGCCACCGGAGGAAAGGCCTCATCTTGGAAGAGGACCCCACTCTGCAGGCATCTTGCCCGCAGCTTTTCATAATCCTGGCCTAGGTACTTGATGGCGTTTTCATGGCGGCCCAGGCCCAGGTCCTTGGCCCGTTGCTTTTGCACTTGGGCTGATACCCCGGTGCAGTACACAGGTGTGATGAACTCCTCTGCCATCCTGGGGGACACATGGACCTGCTAGAACCCAGGCCTTCCCAGGAACAGAACACAACTTCTGCCTGATAGCACTTTCCTGGACCTGTCCATTCCTCCCCAAAAAACAAACATGGTTCCTCTGCTTCACTGCCCCCTTTACAGAGCCTGGGACTCTCAGCCACCTTGTTAGGCTCCCTAAATCCAGAAAAGGGTGCCCCGTTTCTAGACACACTGGCCACCACCTCTCCCTTTCTCTATTCCCATTATCCAGGGTTGACAGTTCTGTGTCAGCCATCCAGGCAGGTGGTGTAGGGCGGAGGCCAGCCCACAGCAGTACTTCCAGGTAAGATCTCAGACCCTGTTTGCCTGCCTGTAAGCCCCCTCCACACAGTCGCCAAGCATCTAGCTCACTTGCCCCTTTCCGCGGTTTAGGGACTGAAAACTCCAGGCACGGACGCCCCTCCACAGGCTCCTGAGACAGGCTGAACATCAGAGCACTGGACACTGGCCCAGCTCCTAGCGACAGGGTGAGCGCCTGCGCTGAGCTGCTTCCTGACCCCTACCCCTCACACAGGCACGGAGAGGACCTGGAACAGGGGCCGATCAGCGACAGCACCCTAGTCTCAGAAGCAGTGGCCTGGGCCAGACAATCGCCGTCTGGGCACCCAACTCCTTACCTGGGGGAGGGGAGTTTGGGAGATGGCTGCGGTCCCTGCTGCTGGCTTCCTTGGTGGCAGCTCAGGGCAGGGCCCAACCAGGAAGAGCGCTCCTCCCCGCCCTCCTCCACCGCCCCTCGGCCCTGGTTCCTCCCTCTTTGGTCCTCCACCTACTCCTGGGGCTTTTACCCCGCTCCCTCTAGGCTCTCTCTTATCTCTCCCGCAACGTTTTTTACTATCTCTTACTCAGGGTGTCTCCCGGTCCCTCCCTTCCTCCGAAGGCTCTGAGCCAACTCTGCGAGAGGACAAATTGGTAAAAGGCAGAGTTGTCCCCCGGGAGGAGCCGGGCGCCTGTCCGGGTGAGGAGGGTTGGGTTGGGACAGAAGGGCACAGCAAGCCAGAGAGAGGGCAGGGCAAGGGGTATTTTTAAACTAGGGCCGCAGCTCGAGTTGCAGCGCTGCCGGCCCCACCCCACGTCGCCCTCCGGGAAGGTACTGGGGACGATCCGGGCTGTGGCACAGTCCCCGCAGCCCCGATCTGCCTCCTGCGCCCCCGCGCGCCTCTTGGGTCGCAGCTGTCTGTCCTCAGCCCAGCCGGCGCTCCGCGCGAGGCAGAGATTACCTCCGGGCGCCGCAGCTGTTCTCTGGAGCCGCCCGCGCTGGGTGCGAGCGGACCTCTACAGGACGCAAGGCAAGCGGCAGCCCCACCCCAGGCCTGTCCCTAGGCCAGCTCCCCACCCCCGCACCTTAAGAGGCAGGCCTGCAGAGCTAACACCCCGCCCTAGCGGTCTTTGCGCATTCCCTGCATGGCCTTAGGTAAATCCGTGCCTTGATTTCCCCAACCGTGTAGCGGAAGAAGAGGGACAATGGCCGCAGCCAGTCTTTGTGTAGCGTTCTGAGGTTTCTTGAAGCCAGAAGCTGAGAGACGTGGGCACTCTGTCCTCTCCCAAGCTCTTGATCTACCCACCTGGGAGCATGGCCTTTGTGTGAGTCGCCTGACCCGGGAGGGGGCAGCAGAGGCCCTGAGCACCAGGGCAGGCCCACCTGGTACCCGCAGATTCCACCTGGCACCATGCAAGAGGTTGGAGAGCCAAGGACGTGGAGGGACAGGGGCGGTCCCCAGGCTCAGGGCTCTTCCTAGGTATGGAGGTCACAGCATGGCCGGATGCAGGCTACATAAGATGTAAGGACAAACAGGCGCCATGACACTCCAAAAGTTAAGAGCTAACTCACCTGACTTTCCCTAAATGGGCACTCAGTACCTGGGTATTGTGAAGACTTGGGGCCTCTGCCTTCACAGTTAATGCGGAGGAAGAGTTGGTCCATAACACTTTCCTGACTGTAGCCTGACCTAACACAGGTGTCATCAGAGGCTCTGATCAGACATGGAGACAATGGCAGGGGTGGGGAGATGCTCACACTCACAGGGTGTGTAAAAATAGCCTAGGCAGGTAGAGGAACTGAGGTGTACCAGGTGTTGCTTAAGCAGGGGAAAAAGAGGGGAGAGTGGCAGGACTGGGCAGATCCAGGGGCTTAGATTTTTGTTGTTTTATTTATTGAAAATGCATTTTATTTATGTATGTGTGTGTGTGTGTGCACATGCATGCAAGTAGCCATAAGAGGACAAAAGAGGGGGCAGGGCGGTGGTGGCGCACGCCTTTAATCCCAGCACTCGGGAGGCAGAGCCAGGCGGATCTCTGTGAGTTCGAGGCCAGCCTGGGCTACCAAGTGAGTTCCAGGAAAGGCGCAAAGCTACACAGAGAAACCCTGTCTCGAAAAACCAAAAAAAAAAAAAAAAAAAAAAAAGAGGACAAAAGAGGGATTCAGACTCTTTGGAGCTGGAGTTACAGGCACTCAAGAGCTGCCTGACATGGATGCTGGGAAATGAACCTAGCACGTCTAGAAGAGCAGCAATTGCTCTTAACTGATGAACCATCTCTACACACACACACACACACACACACACACACACACACACACACACACACACCTGCACAAGGTCTCATGTAGCCTAGGCTGGCTTTGCATTCTATATGTAGCTGAGACTGGCCTTGAACTCCTAACCATCCTGCCTCCACCTCTCAATGGCTGTGATGACAGGATTTACCACCAAACTCTGCTAATTTAGATTTCATTCTACTGGAGGTGGCCCAGAGTTGTACAAGCAAAGGAGGCTGAGTAGGAGTGGTTGGAGGGGACAAGAGAAGAGGGACAACCAGATAAAAGGATGCTGCAGATATCCAGGGGCAGCAAAGGATGGTTCAAGCCAAAGAGCTGGTGGGTGTTCTTTCTGGAGGGAGAGAACTTCGTTAATGATCCAAGTATGTGTAGTACTATAAGAAGGAGATTTTCTGTGTGTTGGGTGGCTCAGGAGGGGCAGGGATTCCCCAGCAGATAGAGACCTCTCTTTGTTTCCTGAGACTGCTTGACCTGATGATGGTCCAGAGATTCTTTTTTTTTTTTTGGTTTTTCGAGACAGGGTTTCTCTGTGTAGCTTTGCGCCTTTTCCTGGAACTCACTTGGTAGCCCAGGCTGGCCTCGAACTCACAGAGATCTGTCTGCCTGGCTCTGCCTCCCGAGTGCTGGGATTAAAGGCGTGTGCCACCACCGCCCGGCGGTCCAGAGATTCTTAGTCTTTGGAAGTCACATGGACCACGAGTGCCATCACCTCGGTGTGGTGCCCACATTCATTGTCCTACCAGGAAATGAACTTGACAAAATGGTCCTTGAGCCAGGTGGCGGTGGCACACACTTTTAATCCCAGCACTCGGGAGGCAGAGCCAGGCGGATCTCTGTGATTTCGAGGCCAACCTGGTCTACAGAATGAGATCCAGAACAGGCACCAAAACTACATGGAGAAACCCTGTCTCAAAAAAACCGGAAAAAAAAAAAAGTCATTGAAGGTGAATACCAGCCTCAGAACGAAAGGTGGAATGAAGAGTATACTTTTAAGTCGCAGGGGACAAACTGGTACCCAGGGTAGCACAGAATGCCCTTCGGGGATCTCCAAAGACTGCTTCACCATCTTTTTTTTTTTTTGAGACAAAGTTTTACTCTACATAGCCCTGCCTGTCCTGGAACTCACTGTGTATGCCAGGCAGGCTTCAAACTCAGAGACCCACCTGCTTCTCCTCAGTGTTGGGATTAAAAGCATGTGCCACCATACCTGGCTCTTCACCACCTTCTTGATGTCACTGTACTCTATGACTTTTTCTTGACAGCAGGTAGGATCCTAGATATTGTGGTTGGGCTCAGGAAGGTCATTCCAGTGAGCTTCCGATTTATTCAGCTCAGGGCTAACCTTCACTATGACCTTGACTGCAACACGAATCTTAAAAGATCTTATAATAAAAAATCCAGAGCCAGATGTTGGGGTGAAAGCTGAAAGATCAGAGAAGTAGAAGAGCCAGCCACTAGCTTACCTCTATGAAATCCTCAGCCTCAAGGGAGCGAGTTCCTGTTTCTTCATGCCTTGTATACCTTTCTGTGTCCTGCCATATTATTTCCCGGGATTAAAGATGTGTGTTACCACTGCCTGGTTTTGTTTCTCTCATGTAGCCCAGTGTGGCCTTGAACTCACAGAAATCCAGATGGATCTCTGCCTCCTTAGTGATAAGATTAAAGGTATGTGCCACCATTGCCTGACCTCTATGTCTAATTTAGTGGCTGGCTCTGTCCTCTGATCTCCAGGTAAGCTTTATTGGGGTGCACAATATATCACTACACTTGACAGTGTCAGCCAGTGCATGATCCCCATGGTCATCAGATAACAGTTTCCTAGACATGCTGCCCATAGTCTTCTGGGTGGTAGTGATGGCATAGACTGTGGTCATGAAGCCCTTCTCAGTGCCAAGTTGAATGACCTTTACAGGGCCGAGGTACTGGTGGTACTTGAGGCATTGCTGTCTGTCTTAAGGAAGCTCCAACTTCAAGATTCATGACTGTCACACACATGGGGAGTCAGGAACAGGAACAGAGATGGTGGTCTTTTGGCTCCACTGCCAGATTTCTTCAGTGTGGTAGACGCATCAGTGGGCTCCTCAGTTTCTTTAAATTCAGTGATAGAAGGAAAGGAGCTCCAGGCCCTATGTCATCACTTGCCTATACTCCCAGTAGGGGGCTGAGACTGGAGGATCACAAGTTCATGGGCTACAGAGGGAATTCAGGGCAACCTGAGTAACTTAGATAAGATCCTGCCTTAAAAAGCTCTGGCTGGCCGGGCGGTGGTGGCTCACGCCTTTAATCCCAGCACTCGTGAGGCAGAGCCAGGCGGATCTCTGTGAGTTCGAGGCCAGCCTGGGCTACCAAGTGAGTCCCAGGAAAGGTATAAAGGTATACAGAGAAACCCTGTCTCGAAAAACCAAAAAAAAAAAAAAAAAAAAAAAAAGCTCTGGCTGGGCCTGGACATGGTGACACATTCCTTAATTTCCAATACTCATGGGTAGAGGCAGAGTTCAAGGCCAGCCTTGTCTACATATCAAGTTCCAGGCTAGCCAGGGCTATAAAGTGAGACCCTATCCAAAAATAAACCAGGCAGAGTTGTAGCTCAAGGCTAGGTTACTTTGCCTAGCACACATGAAGCTCTGGATTCAATCCCTAGGACTGAAAAGAGAAAGAAAGAAGAGAGAGAGAGAGAAAGAGAGAGAGGGGAGAGGGGGAGGGAGAGAGAGAAAGGAAGAGAGAGAAAGAAAGAAAAAGAAAGACAGAAAGAAGTGAGCTACGAGGATGTTACTGAGTCTTAGATAAAGAAGCAAATGTGAAAGTTCTTGTACAATATTAGAAGGAGCAGCCTTAATATTACACTTCCCGGGGGCTCAGGGGAGAAAACTACGAAAAGTGAGAATTATTTTCGGGAAATGAATCTAAGTACACCAAGCTCTTTGTCTATCTACTTTATTTCTCTGGGATAAAATCCTATCTACACAGCTTCAGTTCTGTTCTCGTGGCTAGCTCCTTTCTTGCCTGATTTCTCTCTACCTTTATCTACGGTTCCCTCTAAGTTCTATCTTAATTCTCTCGTCTTAATTCTGCCTCATCTCGTTCTTACCCAGCTAGTACTTCCCCATCTGGCTCTTCCTCATCTTCCATCTCATCCACACGTTCTCTCTGGTCAAAATCCTCCTTTTCCCTCTCAGTTCTCTGTCCTGAAGCTCTTCATTCCTCTCTTCCTCTCCATCTCCTCATACCTCGGCGTTCCATCTTCTCTCTCTGAAAATAAAACTGCCTTTTTATCCCTTTGACCCTTATCTCTCCAAGCTATCTGCTTCCGCTGGTTTCTGACGAGTGAGCTCTGTCATTAGGCAACTTCTGTCACAGCTAGATGTACCTGTAAGTTGGAACTCTTTAGTTCTGAGTTAATTGTTAAAGGTGGATCTAAAGCTAGAGATAAGACTTTGGAAAAGGGGAAGTTAAGCTTAATTGGCACATCCACCAGGCCTTCTCAAACAGGTGGTCTGGATGCTTAAGTCTGTTCTTAGAGAGTGCAGAGGGATCTCTGATAAGGCACTTTTCTCCCTCTGGGGATGGACCTGAGGTTCTGGCTGTGCATAGCTGTCAGCACAGAAAGTCATCTAAATATTCCTAGAATGGTTAGGTGAGAAGTTAGAGGTCTATAAAGTTAGTAAGGCTGTAAGAAAAGGAAGGTCCGAGCTAAATTGTGCGAAGCTATTACTTAAGATTCACCTGACCTAGTTGGTGCCTCCGGGTGGAATTTACCTTAATTTCAGTAGACTTATTATGTGGTGGTTTGGACTGTTTTTCCTGTTAGTCCTTGAATGTGGCTAAGGGAGAGATCTGATTCCAGTGCTAAAAGGAGAGAAACGGGTGGGCCTGAGGGAAGGAAGTCTTTTCTGAGGTTGTTCTCCAAATACCTGGAATGTGTATGTCCAAAGAGTGATCAGTTCACACTGTTAGCAATTCTTAGGGAAAAATCAATTGGGAAAACTATGAAGACACACATGATTTTCATAACAGAAGACAGCTGATACGTAACAAGCCAAATAACACCAAAAGCTCCTTGGAATTCGGCTTCCTCTGAAGGAATTCCTTGATCCCTTCAGGTAGTGGCTTTGCCATAACCAGCAGAGTTCTTATAAAATATTCCTGCGGCCCATAGCAGAAGTAATTTTATCTGTTGTGTGTATGTGTAAGCCACAGTGCTCGTGTTTAGGACACTTTTGGGAGTCAGTTCTCTCTCCACCATCTGGGTTCCAGGTCAAACTCAGGTTGTCAAGTTTGGCGTGGAGCACCCTTACCCACTGAGCCGCCTTGCAGACCTCCTTTCGAAAATGGTACCTTGAATGATTCTGGATCTTAGATATCCTGGAAAAGAGGCAAAAAAAAAAAAAAAAAAAAAAGACAAACTGAAGAAATTGGTGGTTAGCAGAAGGTGGGAATAGAGAGAGGGGTGGTGACTGGGTGGATCGCAGGACATTTCAAGGCTGGGAAGTGACTCTGATAGTGTTATGGTGGGTGTATGACACTGTATGTGTAAACCCACAGACCAGCAACACTAAGGAAGAACCTGATGGTGAACTGTGGGTCTCAGTTAATAACATTGTGTCTATATTGCTTCAACAATTGTAACAGTAATGCAAACTGGTGGGTTTTGTTGGTTTTTAAGATACAGTCTTGTTGTTAGCTCAAATGCATCTTGAATTCATGGTCCTCCAGCAAGTGCTGCAAGACTGGTCCAGTTCCGGGTACCCACATGAATACTTGCAACCATCTGTAACTCCAGTTCCGGGGTTCCAAAACCCCCTTCTGGCCTCTGTGGGCACTGCCCCAAATGGTACACATGCATACACCTATGCAAACAGTCAGACAGATAAAATGAAAACAAATCTTTAAACAAATGGGGCTGGGGTTGTAGCTCAATGACGGTGTAGCACTTGCCTAGCACACAGGAAGCCCTCCATTCAATGCCCGGAACTGTTGTAAACTGCTTAGTGGTATACCCCTTTTGTTCCAACCCCTGGGAGGTGGAGGAAGGAGAATCAGGAATTTAAGTCATCTGCAGCTACATAGCAAGTTTGAAGCTTCAGGATCCTGTCTAGAGAGAGAGAGAGAGAGAGAGAGAGAGAGAGAGAGAGAGAGAGAGAGAGAGAGAGAGAGAGAGAGAGAGAGAATAGCCTACTATAGATGAGGCCTTGGGTTGGATCCCCAGCAGGAAAAGAGGGAGGGAAGACAAGGGACAGACGTCTTAGTTGCTTTTCTATTACATGCTAAGATACCATTGTGGTTCGAATCTTAGATGGTCTTTTAATAAAAAACCCAGAGCTAGATATCAGGGTGAAAACTGAAAGATCAGAGAAGTAGAACAAGCCACAGCCAACCTCACCTTGCCAACTCCTCAGCCACTCCTCTTTCCACGAATCCTCAGACTGAAAGCCTCTGAGTCCTCACAGGAAAGGGTCTCAGCTGAACTGCTTTAGTTCCTGTTTCCTCAGGCCTTATATACCTTTCTCCGCCCTGCCGTCACTTCCTGGGATTAAAGGTGTGTGTGCTTCCCAGTACTGGGATAAAAGGTGTGTGCCACCACTGCCTGGCCTCTATATCTAATCCAGTGGCTGGCTCTGTCCTCTGATCCTCTGGCAAACTTTATTAGGGTACACAATATATCACCACATACCATGGCCAAGTCAACTTAGAGAAGTAGCAGTTTATGGGAGCTTATGATTTCAGAGGATGAGTTGATGACAATCAGGGTGGGGAGCGTGGCAGAGGTAGGGAGGCATGGCACAGGAGCAGTAGCTGAGAATGACATGAGCTTTTGAAACCTCAAAACCCATCCCTAGTGACACACCTCCCCCAACAAGACCACACCCCCTAACCCTTCCCAAACAGTTCTACCAACTGGGGACCAACTATTCAAACATAAAACTATGGGGGCCATTCTCATTCAAACAACCATGAGGGAGTAGGGGGAAAGTCTAGAAAATTCACACTACTTTAGTGTTGCATGGTAAGGTGACTATTGGGTTAAAAGAATGAGATGAGAGGGAGACATTACCAAGTGCCTTGAGGAAACTTTTTTTGGGTGAGAGATGACATGTTCATTCTCCTGATTATGTATACTAAGGTCTCATGGATAGATGACATGTTGAAATGAGTTACTCATTTAAATCTACGTGGTTTGTTATGTGTCAGTTGACCTACAGGAACTTACTGGCAGATGGGGCTCTTGGAACATGGGAGGTGTCAAATGCAACTCTAGACCTTGGGGTGTGGCTTAAGCCTCTGAGTGGGCCAATGAGATGAAAGTGTGCTAAGCTGGGGGACACCAGGGATGCGGAGAAGAACGGGATCCTGAGATGAAGCCACCCACAAGCCAAGAAGAATGGACAGCTGAATTCCAAAAACACCAACAATTTCCAGAATTTAAAATCCTGAATCATGACAGGACACTAGTGGAATTCAGGTTTATCTGGTACATGGACTACTCACTCCGAATGTGAGGTTGAACTGTAGGCCTTGTGTACATCCTACTTCACAAATGAATCTGTCAGATATGCTAAGCCTATAGGCTGAAGATGATGCCCCAACGTTTTTGAGAAACCTCAATTGACTGTCTAGGCAGCTGGCTGTTTCTGTCAACTCACATTTTTTTGGAATTCGCTTGTTTGTACTTTCTGTTTTATTAGGTAATATTTCCTTCTTCGGTGTCTGAGGGAATTTAAGATTAGTTATGGTCATAGTTATAGTTAGTTGAAAATTAGTAGTTATAGTTTTCCTTGTTAAGAATTTCAGAAAAGAAACTCACTAAAGAGGTTTAAGTGTATAAATTTGAAAGACATTATAAGATAGTTCTCTGTTAGTAATGTAAGTTAGGATAAAAAGTGAATCAGGTACATTTTGGACTTACCAAAGTAGGATAGATAATGGAATATTTTCTCTGAGTTTGTCAAATGTCACTGTCAAATAGACTAGACATTGATGAGGCATTTATTGCTTGTATATATTGTATATAGTTATTGTACTTATTGTATGTAGTTTTTCTTATATTAGTTATAGCTTTTTTTCTTTTTTCTTTTTATTAGAATAAAAGGGGGAAATGTGGTAATATTTTATTTGTGATGAAATGTGATATTTTATTTGTATGTTAATAAATAAAGTTGCCTGGAGATCAGAGGTTAAATAGTCCTTAAGCAGAAGTCTGGCGGTGGTAGCACATGCCCTTAATCCGATCACATGGCAGGCAGAGTCTCTGTGTGGTTAAGTGTGATGACATGAGCCTTTAATCCCAGTACCAACCATAGAGACCTGGAGGTCTGTATAGACAGGCAGTGATGAGGAAGTCATGTGGCTGGACTTAGAGCCAATGAGAAGGCAGAACAGAAAGGCAATAAAAACACAAGTCAGGAAGGAAAAAACTCTCTCTGGGGAAGCTACTGCTGGTGGTAAGCTAAAGCTAGTCATGGCTATTGCTCTGATCTCTTTGGCTATTTCCTCTGTATTTGGCTCTGTGTTTCTTATTTACTAAGACTGTTTAGAATTTCATCTACACAGAGGTCATGTTTGAAGGATGCTATGGCAGCTGGCCATAGTGGTACACACCTGTTACCGGAGCACCAGAGGTGGAACCAGGAGGATCGTGAGCTCAAAGTCATTCTGGCTATATAAGGAGTTCATAGCGAGCCTAGAATACATGAGACCCTGTCTCAAAGGGAGGTGGTAGCAGTGAGATTACCTAAGTAGGTAAAGGTACCTGCCACCAAACCTGAGAACCTGAGTTCAATTCCTGGAATCCACATAGTAGAAGGAGATAACTGACTCACACTTTTTCCTCTGACCTCCACCTAAGGGTAGGGGCCACATGTGTAAATGGAGGTGGAGCTTTCTGTCCTATATGCCCATTTATACCCAGTGGCCACTTCCCAAATTACCACACAGAGGTTTTATTAATTATAAATGTTTGGTTGATGGCTCAGGCTTGTTACTAACTAGCTCTTACATTTAAATTAACCATATGCATTAATCTATACATTGTCACATGGCCTGTGGCTAACTGGTTCTCTGGCATCTTGTTTCACTGGCGCCTGGACTGCAGCTGCCCAGACTCTGCCCTTCTTCATCTCCATCTTCAGTTTGATTGTACCACCTAACCTTATTCTGCTTCGCCATTGGTCAAACAACTTTTTTATCAACCAATGAGAGCAACACATATTCAGAGCGTACAGAAGGACCATCTCACTGCACACGTGATAGGTTTTTTACTGTTTTGCCTTGTTTGTTGACACAGTTCTTTCTATGAAGTCCAGGCTGTCCTGGAACTTGCTCTGTAGTGCAGGCTGGCCTTGAACATGGATGTCTACCTGCCACTGCCTCCTGAATGCTGGATCTAAAGGTGTGTGCCACTATTACCCAGCTTTTTTCAGAGCCAGGCAGTGGTGGCCTTTAATCCTAACACTTGGGAGGCAGAGGCAGGTGGATCTCTAAATTGGAGGCTAGCCTGGTCTATAGGGTTAGTTTCAGGATAGCCAGGGCTACACAGAGAAACCCTGTCTCAAAAAAAAGTTAAGCCGGGCGGAGGTGGCGCACGCCTTTAATCCCAGCACTCGGGAGGCAGAACCAGGCGGATCTCTGTGAGTTCGAGGCCAGCCTGGGCTACCAAGTGAGTTCCAGGAAAGGCACAAAGCTACACAGAGAAACCCTGTTTCGAAAAAACAAAAAAAAAAAAAAAAGTTAAAATAAAATATATTCTTTTTTTTATGTGTTTAGGTGCTTTGCCTGCCTAGATGTCTGTGTATCACTTGCATGCCTGGTGCCTGAGGAGGTCAAAACAAAGGCATTGGATCCCCTCAAACTGTGGTTACAGATAGTTAGTGAGCTGTCATGTGGGTGTAGGATTCTAGCCAGGGTCCTCTGGAAGAGTAGCCAGTGAGTACTCTTAACTGCTAAGTCATCTCTCCATCCTATGAGAGACAAGGTTTCAAGAAGCCCAGGCTGACCTTGAACTCCAGGTCCTCCTACCTCCAAGTGCTGGGATTACAGGCTTGTGCTACCACAACAGTGAGGTCTGGGCTTTATAAGAAGAGGGTGTGGACCTGAGATGGCTCAGTGAGTAAAGACACCAGCTACCAACCCTAGCCACCTGATTTGATCCCTGGCACACCTAGTGGAAGGAGAGAACCGACCCCCACCAGCTGTCCTCTGACTTCCACATGCATATTGGTGGTACATGTGTGATGAACACACAATAAGTGGATGTAAAAAATGTTTTAGAGGTACCACTCTTTCACCATTAACTTTCAGAGTTAGTGTAAGCACACAGGTTAAAGGCTCCTTCACAAATAACTGTTCCCACCTCAGATGTCATCCACAACCAGGGTGCTCAAGGGACTCATGTCTGTCTGTTTGTGCTGGTTGTTTCTGTCAACTAGACACATCTGGGAGGAGAATATCTTAACTAAGAAAACGCTTCCATCAGCCAGGCAGTGGTGGCACACGCCCTTAATCCCAGGAGAGGCAGGCGGATCGCCTTGATTTTGAGGCCAGCCTGGTCTACAGAAAGAGAGTTCCAGGACAGCCAGAGCTGTTACACAGAGAAACCCTGTCTTAAGAAAACAAAAAGAGGCCGGGCGGTGGTGGCACACGCCTTTAATCCCAGCACTCGGGAGGCAGAGCCAGGTGGATCTCTGTGAGTTCGAGGCCAGCCTGGTCTACAAAGCGAGTTCCAGGAAAGGCGCAAAACTACACAGAGAAACCCTGTCTCGAAAAACCAAAAAAAAAAAAAAAAAAAAGAAAACAAAAAGAGAAGGAGGAGGAGGAGGAGGAGGAAGAGGAGGAGGAGCAGGAGGAGGAGGAGGAGGAGCAGGAGGAGGAGGAGCAGGAGGAGGAGGAGGAGCAGGAGGAGGAGGAGGAGGAGCAGGAGGAGGAGGAGCAGGAGGAGGAGGAGAAGCAGCCTCCATAAGACTGTCCTATGGGCAAGTCTGTGGGATAGTCTTGATTAAGGACTGATGTGTGAGGGCTCAGCTCACTGTTGGCAGTGCCACCCCTGGAGCACTGGCAGGTGGTGATGGGGTGTGTAAACCCTTTCCTCCCCTAGTTGCTTTTGGTCATAGTGTTTATCACAGCAGTAGAAACCCTAACGGAGACACTGGATTACTACAAATCAAGGGATTCTTGCAACCCTTCTCTAGATTAGAGAATGTGGCGATACCAACTCATTAAGAAAGAAACTGCAGCCGGGCGGTGGTGGCGCACGCCTTTAATCCCAGCACTCGGGAGGCAGAGCCAGGCGGATCTCTGTGAGTTCAAGGCCAGCCTGGGCTACCAAGTGAGTTCCAGGAGAGGCGCAAAGCTACACAGAGAAACCCTGTCTCGAAAAACAAAAAAAAAAAAAAAAAAAAGAAAGAAAGAAAGAAAGAAACTGCAGCCAGGCAGTGGTGGCACACCCTTTAATCCCAGCACTCGGGAGGCAGAGCTAGGCAGATCTCTGTGAGTTCGAGGCCAGCCTGGGCTACTGAGCAAGATCCAGGACAGGCACCAAAGCTACACAGAGAAACCCTGTCTGGAAAAACCAAAACAAACAAACAAAAACAAACAAAACAAAACAAAAACAAAAAGAAGAAGGAAAGTGCTCAGTGACAGGCAAACAGCAGAGCCGTGCAGGGCAGGGAAAGGTGTGGTGAGGGACAGCACGGTTGGTCTCTCCCCTCCCAGTATGGTCAGTGGTGTGTTTAGTGTTAAGTTTAAAATTGTATTTATGATTCTCCTGTGTATTTGTGTGTGGTGTATGTGTGGATGACGACAATGTGTGTCTTATGGAGCTTGTGTGGAGGTCAGAGAACAATCTCCAGGAGTTGGTCTCCCTTCCAGCATTGGTTCCAGATCTCAAACCCACTGTAAACCTAGTGTAGCAAGTGCTTTTCCCAATAGACCACCGTGCTGTCCCCTCATGAAAGTCTCTTATGACTTGTAGAAAAAAACCCTAAATATATATAATCATATATATATACATACATGTATGTCAGATACACACACGCCTACCTATCTATCTATCTATCTATCTATCTATCTATCTATCTATCTATCCCTATTTTCACACCCCTGAGTGACTACTCTCTAGATGGATCTTTCTTTTCACATTCGTATACATGTGTGCTGTGCATGTTTGCAAGCATGTAGGTATGTGTAAGTGTGTGTGTATGTAGAGGTGTGTGCATGTGTGCACACGGAGACCAGAGGTTGATATAAAGAATCCTTCTCAATCTTTTCCATCTTACCCATTGAGGCAGTGTCTCTATCAGATCCAGAACTCACCAGATGGTTGGATAGTCTTGCTAGGCAACTTGCTTTGGGGATTCCACCCCTTCTCCCAAAGCTGGAATTACAGGCAGGCCACCATGCCCACTCACCATTTATGTGGGTTTTGAGAATTTAAACCCTGGTCCTCACAATTTCTGAGCAAGAGCACTTGAACTGCTGAGTAATGTCTCTGGTCCCAGATGGATCTTTCTAATAATGAGCAGCCCTGGCCCTGTTACCTCATTAGCATGAATTCCACTTGCTTTCCTCATGAATAATTCAAGGACTTCTGGGAAGGACAAATTCTATAACATAGAAAATGATGTGGGTTTTAGGAGTTGTGTTGGGAACAGAGTCAGAAGCCAATATATGTACACCATACACATACATATATGTATATCTGACACTCACATACACATGCACATATATAGGACTAATATATATATATATATATATATATATTTTTTTTTTTTCCCTAGAAAACTCATGAGGGGCCATTGAGATGGCCCACTGTGTAAAAGCACTTGCTGTAAAAAGCTTATAATGTCTTTGAGTTCTGGAACCAATGGTACAAGAGAACCAACTCCTGAAAGTCATCCTCTGACCTCCACATGAGCTCTGTAACACACACACACACACACACACACACACACACACACACACACACACACTGTCATCCACCCACACAATAATAATAGATAACAATTTTAAACTTAAAACTGCCACTTATCCCAGCACTTGGGAGGCAGAGCCAGGCGGATCTCTGTGAGTTCAAGGCCAACCTGGTCTACAGAGCGAGATCCAGGACAGGCACCAAAACTACACAGAGAAACCCTGTCTCGAAAAAACAAACAAACAAAACAAGAAGTCAAAAACCAAAAACTGTCACTGTTTCTAAGTTAACAAAATGGCTGGGGGCTGAAGTAGGAGGACCTTTCAAAATGTACTAGTGGGGTGAGTGTGTAAATCAGCAGTAAGAGGGCATGCCTAGCATGCACAAGGTCCTGGGTTCAGCCCCTAGTAATACACACACATATACACACACCCATGTGATCACATAAGCCTGTAATCCCAGCACTTGGCAGGCTGCAGTAGGAGGATTGATGTAAATTAAGGCCAGCCTGGGCTATACAATGAGTTTTAGGCAAGTGCGGGCATAGCAAGATTCTTGTCTCAAAACAAAAAAAAAAGAAGATGAAAGGGAGGGAGGAAGAAGGAGAGAGGAAGGGAGGAGGAGGGAGAGAGGAAGGGAGGGGGGAGGAGGAGGGAGAGGCAAGCAGAAACACTTTGTGGTCCTCATCTTCGCTTCTGGTGTCCCGGCCTCCAAGCTGTCCTGCCTCTGCTCCTTCCTTGGAAGCCACCCTAGCACAGCCTTGTCACCACACCTGGCATGGCACTGTCTTTCCATGAGTGTTTAAATGTCGCCTCCTCTAGGAAGCCTTTCCCTCTCCATTAACAATAAATCTACTTTGGGGTTAGTTTCAGAGGTTCTGAGGGTTGAACCTGTAATGCAGTGTGGGCTCTACCATTGAGTTTACACCCCCAGCATGGACATTCACTCTTTTGGGTTCTCAATTATGTCTTTTGGGATAAGAGCTGTATTATAATAATTAATACAGGACATTTGACTGCAGTTCCAGGAAGGAACCATGTCTCATTTCTTTGTTTGAGTCTCTTGAATAAGCCAGGCTGCTCTCAGGTTCATTATGTACCAGAGGATGACTGTGAACTCTTGATCCTCCTGCCTCTGCCTCCTGAGCACTAGAATTACAGGTGTGTACCACTTTGTCTGGCCACCAGGTCTCCCTCCATTTCCTGCTTCCTTCTGCAGTGCTGAGGATCAAGCCCCAAGCTCTTATGTATTCACAGCAAGCGCTCTACCAACTGAGCTATGCCCCCAGCCCACAATATCTCATTAATAAACAGTCCTAACCCTAAAACTATTTCTAGACAGGCTCTAGCGCTGTTCTCCACAGGAGCTCTTCCAATAAGTTCTGACAGGACACCTCTCTGCTCCTTCAGTTCCCTCTACATCCATAGCGGAGGGATGTCACAGAAGGGGTCTAAGCTCAGGATGACAGCACCTGGCCCCTGGCTGGAAGGGCAGAGCTGGCACTGTCTGTGCGTTTACTGCCTGACGCCTGCTGGACCCACACACACCCGGGGCTAAGAAACCAAGCCAGGACCGGAGCAGCGGGTGTTCATCAGACACACGCTTGTTCTGGGGGCTGAGGCTGGAGTGGGATAGGTTTCGTGTGAAGAGGAGGGTCGGGGATAGGGTCAGCACCGCCAGCCTGCGGCCCACAGGCAGCAGTTCAGACACAGCAGGTGACAGAAGGTGGCTTAACCGGAAAGCCAGCAGGCAGCTCTCCTGTCGGCGGCTAGGGGAAGTGAGGGGTGGGGGAGATGGGACAAGGGACACGATGGAACTGGAACGGCACTGGGAAACCTGCCAAGCCCAAAAAGCTAGGAAGAGGCAGATTGGGACCCAGCCCACACGCCCCTCCCTCCCACTAGTACTAACCTGAACCCACTCCCTGCAGCTTCTGTCCCCTAACTCAGAGGGTGTAGGTGACTGGCCCCAGTCCCATCTGAGGGTACAAGACCATCACCCCAGAGGTTTCTGACCACTGAGAAACCATTTTGGTAGTGAGGACGGTGGCCCTCAGAAGGCAGGGAGAGGCCAGCGGCTGGACCCGAGGGGAGGGGTTCCTGACTTGAGAGCAGTTCTTGGTGCCGCATGGTTGCAGGCCCAACGGCTGTCTCCTCAGCCATGACCCGAGAAGAGCAAGCGGACTGTTAACAGGCTGGGGAGGCTCAGCCTTCCTTCCACACCCTGGGCAGTCAGCCCAGCCTCACCGCCTCATAGCTCATTGCAGCTCAGAAGCCTACCTGAGCCTGCAGAGAATCCTTACGGCCCAAGGACTCTCCCACTAGAGAACACCAAGCTTCTCCCAGGGCCCATGGGAAGATCCCACATTTAGGCTCCGCCACATCCTCTCGCATGTCATTGGAAAGGAATGAGATCAAGGGCTAGAGGCTGTGTGTGGCCTTGCCCTGCCCATCCTCCCGCCACTCACAGCACCGGAAAGAGACTGCTGTGTGTACAGTGCTGAACTTCAGGTTAGCACTTGGCAAGCAGACCAGAGGTTCTGCAGGGCAAGAGGATCAGAAGGAGCCGCCGGGGAGGAAGCGCTAGCAGCTAGGGTCATTCATTCCCAAGACTTTGTGGTGCAGGGAAGAAAAGATAAGGTAGAAGTCAGTCACAGCGATGCAGGCGCATGAGCCCAGCATTTCAGAGGTGGCGGCAGGAGGATCAGGAATTCAAGGTTACGAAAAAAAAAAAAACAACAACAAATAAGCAAGTAAACAAAGGAATTAATACGAAAAACTCAGTACTCGGGAAGGTGAGGCAAGAAGATTGGCTGGATTTGAGGCCAGCCTGGGCTACATAGTGAGATCCGGTTCCAAATAAATAACTAACCGTGTAAATAGCCAACTGGGGTGTTGCATGTTTATAATCCCACTGCTGGGGAGGTGGAGGCAGAGGGATCAGAAACTCAAGGCCACTCTAGGCTATGTATGGAGTTGGAGGCCAGCCTGGTATTCAAGACATGAGATCTTGTCTGTTTGTGAGGCTCCTAGCAGTGGGATCAGGACCTGGCCTTTGAGCTGGCTTTTGGGAACCAGCCTTGATGCAGGGGGAGGAGCTTGGTTCTGCCATGCTTTGTTGATGCCAATGGGAGTCCTGCCCCTTTCTGAACGGAGGAGGAGTGGATGGGTGTGTGTGTGTGTGTGTGTGTGTGTGTGTGTGTGTGTGTGTGTGTGTGTAGAGGGGAGGCAGCCGGGGGGGGGGAGGAATGGGAGGAGAGGAGGGAGGGGAAACTGCGATCAGGATGTAAAATAAATGAAAAATTTTAATTAATAAACACCCACACAACAAACAAACAAATGGGCTAGAGAGATGGCTCAGCGTTTAAGAGCACTTGCTGCTCTTTCGGAGGAACTGGGTTCAATTCCCAGCACCCATATGGTGGCTCACTATTGTTCCAAGAGACTAGACAACTTTTTCTGGCCTCCACCAGCACTAGGCATGTGTGTGGTGCAGAGACATTCATGCACGCAAAATACCCATACACATAAAATAAATAATTTTTAAAACACACACACAGCCAGGAGGTGGTGGTGCACGCCTTTAATCCCAGCACTTGGGAGGCAGAGGCAGGAAGATCTCTGTGAGTTTGAGGCCAGCCTGGTCTACAGAGTGAGTTCCAGGACAGCCAGGACTGTTTCACAGAGAAACCCTGTCTTGAAAAACCAACCAACCAACAAACAAAATCTACCACTGAAAGAAAAGTGAGTTTTTTATGTTTTCTTTATTCGTTCACAATTTCATACATATACATTGCACCTTAATCACATGCCCCCATGAACCCCCATCCTCTGCCCTATTCCATAGACCCCCTTGTTCACAGCAACCCCTGCTCCTACTTTCGTGGCTTCTGTGTATGCCCCCCTTCCCTTACTTAGGGTTGCTTGCATGAGGGTGGATGAGGGGTTATTTACTTGACTACAGGCAACTTACCATTGCCACACCACTGAGGACTGTGGCTCCCTCTTCCCCAGCAATCGTTTCCTATCTGTAGCTTCATGGAGGGGTGGGGCCTCATGAACCTCTCCCCATCCACGAGGAAACTAAAATCAAATTTTCGCAGCTTTACTTCTTTTATTTTTGTGTGTGTGAGTGTTTTGTGCATGTGTGGGTGCCACGTGTTTGCCCGGTGCCTGCAGAGGTCAGGAGGGAGAGGTTGGCCCATGGAACTGGAGCTATGGATAGTTGTGAGCCCCGTGTGGGTGCTGAGAATTGAATCTGGATCTTCTGAAAGAGCAACAAGTGCTCTGAACTGCTGAGCCGTCTCTCCAGGCCCCATGATGAAATAGGAACGGGTCTAGTCTTGTGCAAGCAGCCACCACTGCCCTGGGTTCCTGTGGGCAACTGCCCTGTCATGTCCCGAAGAGTGTCTCACCACGCTCCCATCCTCTGGATCCTGACGTTCCTTCAGCCCTCTCCTCCTCCAGGTTCCCCGAGTTCTAGAAGGGTTATATAGGTGTCTCCTTTAGGACTGAACACTTTAGAGTCATCTGTTCTCAATAGTTTTTTTGTTTGTTTGTTTTTTTTTAACCATAGAGGTTAAATAACTTTCTGCTAACCACACAGCCAGTAAGTGGAGAACCAACTGTCTCCCTGGCTGTCAGCCCAGCCTCCACAGAGGGGTCAGCTGGTGATCCTGGGGTCTGGCTGTCTAATCCAAGGGTGTTTCTAGACAAAGCCTGGTATAGGGACTGTAGCTTCTGTTTTAGTAGGTAAAGGTATTTGTTGCCAAGCCTAACAATCTGAGTTCAACCCCAGGACCCACCTGGATGGAAGGAGAGCAAAGTGATTCCTGCAAGTTATCCTCTGACCTCCACACACACACCATGGAGCACATGTGTTAGTACACACACACACCATGGTACGTGCGCATATGTATACACACACTTAATAGAAGAGCCTGACACAGAGAAGGTGCTTAGCAAAACTGAGTGAGCCCCTAGGCCATCTGGGTTCACCTTGTATCTTGCTCACCATAAATATGGGTAAGGATCAGCAAGACTCTCCACAGGCCTGCCAGGCTGCGGCACATCCGTGACAGCTTCTTTCTGTTGGTGCAGGCCAAGACCTAAAAGGTCTGTTAATTACATAGTTAAATTTGTTTAGTGGAGGGTTGCTTCTCTCCACTACGTGGGCCCTGGGAATTGAATTCAGGTGATCAGGCAAGACAACAAGCACCCTCCCCTGCTAAGCATGTTGGAAAGATTTTAGACTCACACAAATGTTCACTTAAAAATGTGAAGAATAAGCTGAGCAGCGGTGGCGCACACCTTTAATCCCAGCACTGGGGAGGCAGAGCCGGGCGGATCTCTGTGAGTTCGAGGCCAACCTGGTCTACAGAGTGAGATCCAGGACAAGCACCAAAACTACAGAGAAACCTTGTCTTGAAAAAAAAAAAAAAAAAAAAAAGTGAAGAATAAATCCATATCGCCTTCTCCCACTTCCTCTGGAGCGACATCCTTTTTTTTGTTTTGTTTTTAATGTGCATGAGTGTCTTGTCTGTTTGTATGTCTGTACATCATGTGCATGCACCCATCAGATCCCCTGGAACTGGAGTTATATATAATTGTGAGTCACCATGTGGGTGCTGGGAATTGAACCCAGGTCTTCCGGAAGAACAATCAGTGCTCTTAACCTCTGAGTCATCTCTCCAGCCCTAGAGTTACATCTTATACCACAGGAAGCTGATGTGTAAAATGAAGCCTGGTTTATCGCTCAGACTCTGAGTTAATGTGTACTCTCACCTTCATTTTGTTTTTGTGTTTGGTTTGGTTTGTGTTCTATATTCTACAATTCTTTTGGGTCTTAAATATGCCAGGAATTAGGCCTTTCCTGTTTCCTCCTGCCTTATATTCCTTTCTCTGCCCAGCCATATCATTTCCTGTCTCAACCTTCCTAGTGCTGGAATTAAAGGCATGTGACTCCCAAGTACTGGGATTAAAGGTGCGTACCACCACTGCCTGGCTGTTTCTCTTTTAAACTGGATTAATCTCATGTAGTCCAGGGTGGCTAACTCTGTGGCTGGCTCTGTCCTCTGATCTTCAGGCAAATTGTATTAGAATACAACAAAATATCACCACAAATAAATTAATAGGATAAATAAATGAATAGGATCAGCAAGGTCGTTAGCAGATTAAGGCATTAGCCATCAAACCTGAAGACCAGAGCTTGATCTCTAGGACCCACATGGTAAAAGACTTTTTTCTGTTGGATAATGATGTTGAACATGAGTTTTTGTTCTGTTTGCTTGGTTTAATTTTTTTTCCTGAGACAGAGTTTCTTTGTGCAACAGCCCTGGCTATCCTGGAACTTGCTTTGTAGACCAGGCTAGCCTCTGCCTCCTGTGTGCTGGGATTGAAGGCATGTACCACCACACTCGGTTTAGTTTGTTTTTTTGGGACAGGGGCTCATCCTGTAGTCCAGACTAGCTTGAAACTCCATAGCTCAGGCTGATCAGGAGCACATGGCAGTCCACCTGCTCCAGCCTCCTAAATGCTGGGATTATAAACATAATCCAGAACAACTAGTTTGTGAACTTGTTTCTGTGTACTTACTGTCCATTGATGGTTAAATTATGTTCCTGGAAGATGTGTTGAGGTCCTTATCCTCATGACGGTGAACATGATGTTATTGGGACTAGGGTCTTTGAAAATGCCAATCACATTAAGTAAGACACAATCATTCCTTTTCTTTTTTTTTTCTTTTCTTTTTTTTTTAATTTTTTTATTTTTTTTATTTTTTTATTTTTTTGGTTTTTTGGTTTTTCGAGACAGGGTTTCTCTGTGTAGCTTTGCGCCTTTCCTGGAACTCACTTGGTAGCCCAGGCTGGCCTCGAACTCACAGAGATCCACCTGGCTCTGCCTCCCGAGTGCTGGGATTAAAGGCGTGCGCCACCACCGCCCGGCTTTCTTTTCTTTTTTTGAGACAGGGTTTCATTATGTAACCTTAACTGGCCTATAACTGGAACTCACAGAGATCCTCCTGCCTCTGCCTCCTGAGTGCTCAGTTTAAAGGCATGGACCATCACATCTGGTTTTATTCATCTTTTTCTCCCCTTCTCTTTCTCATATTCATCTTAATAAATGTGAGTCAGAATCCAATATGGAGTCCTTATAGGAAGAGAAAAGACAGGAATAAGCAGAGCAAGCACCAAGTAAAGCCAACAGCACACAGAAACATCCTGAGTGACTAACAAGGAGGAGACTGGCGCGACACAGCAGCAAGCCAAGAATGGAAGGAGACCATGGACCCTGCAAGAAAGCGTGTGACCTTGTCGACATCTTGATTCTGAACTTCTGGCCTCCAGAAGGATGAGGGATACATTTATGAGCTCTGGGAATCGAAGCCCTGTTCCCTGCAAGAGCAGCCAGTGTTCTTAACCTGAGCCATCTCTCTAGGCCCCTAGGTAATTTTTTAAATCAAAGTCAAGTTCTTGGTTTTGATAACTGTCCTGTGTGTATAAGATATTAGCATTAAAAGACTTTGGAGAAGGACTAGAGAGATGGCTGAGTGGTTAAGAGCACTGATTGCTCCTACAGAGGGTTTCCAGCACCCACCTGGTGTCTCACTGGTTCTAATTCCAGTCCCAGGGAATCTGGCACCCTCTTCTAGCTTCACATGGTGCACACATACATGTGAATATAACAACCATATAAAAAATAAACCTTTTGTATTATTATTTTATTCTATATGTATGAATTTTTTTGTTTTTGTTTGTTTGAGACAGGGTTTCTCTGTGTAGCTTTGCGCCTTTCCTGGAACTCACTCTGTAGCCCAGGCTGGCCTCGAACTCACAGAGATCCGCCTGCCTCTGCCTCCCGAGTGCTGGGATTAAAGGCGTGCGCCACCGCCACTAGGCTATGTATGAATGTTTTGCCTGCATGCATGTATGTGTACCGTATGTATGGTTGATGCCCTTGGAGGCCAGAACAGGATGCTGGATCCCCTGGGACTGGAGTTACAATTGTGAGCTCCCATGCAGGTGCTGAGAATCAAATCTGGGTCCTCTGGAAGATCAGGCAGTGCCCTTGACTACTGATTGATTCATCTCTCTACCCCCAAATAGATTTCTTTTTAAAAGAAAACACGAAATGGCTCGGCAGGTAAGGGCGCCAGACACGAAACCTGGCAACCTAAGTCTGACACTTGGGCCCCCCGGGTGGAAGGAGAGTACCGACCCTTACAAGTTGTCCTTTGACCCCTGTGAGCACCCACACACATACACATGTACATATCCATTTAGTTTAACCAGGACCATGTGTGTGATCATTGGAGTGTACCTGTGGGGGTCCTCTTCCCTCTCAGCCCATTGGCCACCAGGTTGAGAGGGGAAAGGGGCAGAAGAGGGGACAGAAACCTTGTACGTGACTCATGAACACAGACTGAGGGAGGCCTCCAGGAGACAGACTTCAGTAAATCAACTCAATTTTATTCCAGAGTATAAGGAATATATAGGATTGGGGAGCCTGGGGACTCACCCTAATCTGCACTAAGTGGCATGCTCCTATCACAAGGCTAAAGTCTGTGGCAGTAGGGTCCTAGAGTGGAGCTCCTAGCACGTCTTCTTAGCAGGGATCTGTGTCAAGGGTCAAACTAAAGATGAATCAGGCATCTGGTTTAGAGACAGATTTTGGATAAAGTCAGTCTTCCAGGCCCAGGGCACTCTCCAGATAAGGACAGGTAGTGAGCAGGAAGCCTTGTTGGAGGGAGGAAGTTTCCAAACTGCCAAGCTTAGAGAGAAAGCTGCTAGGCTATGGCAGACTGTGACCTCTAACCAGCCAGCAATGTATTCCAGCAGTAACTGTGCTTCCTCTGGGCCTGGTGTTTTTGTTTTGTTTGATAGGTAGCTCAGGTTATCCTCAAACTTAGTATGAAGCCAAAGATGTCTCCTGATTTTCCAGTGTCTACTTCCTAAATGCTGGGATTGATAGGCATGTACCACCACGCCCAAGTTATGTAATGCTGAGGATTAACTCTCAGCTTTGTGCTTGCTAAGTAAGCACTGTACCAACTGAGCTACATCCCAGCTCAGTCATCCTGCTTTCTGGGGCAGATGCTCATCAAGTCTCTCAGCCCGCCTTTCCCTGCTCCTGGGTTTACCCCCTATCCTCTGTCTTCCCTCCTGCTGAGAGAGAATTGCTTTCCTTCATTTGTTTGTGTGTTTGTTGAGACAGGGTTTCCCTCCATAGCTCTGTCTGTCCTGCAACTCACTATGTAGACGAGGCTGGCCCAACTCAGAGAACTCCCAAATGCTGGCACTGAGGGCTGGCACCGCCATGCCAGCCCTGCTTCCCTTTAACTGCTTCCCGTTCCTCCCGGCCTGGCGCAGCTCCTCTCCCCTTGGCATTTAGTCTTTGCTTTTCTGTGTACTTCCCAGCTGATTTCTTCGTTTGTCTTTTATAGTCCATAAATTCCATGGATGCCAGGTTTATTGTCATTATTTGATTTTATGTGTATGAGAGTTTATCTGCTCATACGCCTGCCATGTGCACAGTGCCTGTAGAGGCCAGAAGAGGGTGTCAGGTTCCCTGGAACTGGAGTTACAGATGACTATGACCCATCATATGGGTGCTGGGAGCCACACCCGGGTCCTCTGGAAGAGAAAGGAATATGTGCTTTTAACCTCCAAGCCATCTCTCTATCTCTGAGGCAGGTTTCTTTGTTTTGTTTTTCTACTTATTAGCCAATGATTTTTTTTCCATACAGCAAAGCCTGGGGTTCTAGTCACTCTGTGAATGATGTTGGGTGAATAAACCAGGGAATGAATGGGAGAAGACATGCTGCCCACTCAGAAAGGAAGAATGAGGAGGCTGGGGCAGATGTTTAAATATCTTACACAAGTAGGATGTCTCGCCGGGCGGTGGTGGCGCACGCCTTTAATCCCAGCACTCGGGAGGCAGAGCCAGGCGGATCTCTGTGAGTTCGAGGCCAGCCTGGGCTACCAAGTGAGTTCCAGGAAAGGTGCAAAGCTACACAGAGAAACCCTGTCTCGAAAAAACAAAAAAAAACAAAAAACAAGTAGGATGTCTCATGAGAGGCCAGCCTGGTTTAAAAAGCAAGTTCTAGTTCACTAGGGGCTACACAGAGAAACCCTGTCTCAAAAAACCAACCAACCAAATAAACAAACACCCCCCCCCCAAAAAAAGAAAAAAATGAAAATGAAAAGAAAAAAAAGTCTCATGAATGAGGGCAGATGTCTTCTTGCTCAGCATTGTGTCCTGTCCTCTCCACCACCTTCTGTCCCTTGTCTGGCACATCACAAGCCCTGTTACTGTGCACACCCGATTCTGCTTCCTTTCACGGATGCCAGACCTGCTGGGCCAGCTGGCCTACTTGTCTGCTACGCGGGAAATACATGAGTTTCCTTTCCCTGCTCTGCCGTCCATGGACACTCAGGCCCAATGACCTCGAGCATAGGCAACCTGCTGGGTGCCTGAAATGGCTGTTCTCTGGCTCTTCCCAGAAACTTCTGGGAATGATTTGGCCCAAGACACTGCCACAGGCCTGAGGGACTCGCAGGAGGCCCTTAATAAGGACCCTGTAGCACCAGAGAACTAGACAGCAACCGAGTCCCACCACTTTCCAGCACAAGGCTAGAGTCAGCTAAGTTTGTCTTTGGATAGAGAAAACAGACACATGGCAGAGGGCAGAGGTTTGAACGGGGCCATGGGCCGCCTTGTTTACATTTACTTAGACATGTGGTACTGGAGATTGAGCCCAGATCCTGCCGTATGCTGGGCAAGCACTCTCCCACTGAACTACACACTCTCTATCACATTTATCGTTTTGTTTTGCTTTCATTTTTGTGGTTTTGGCAAGGAGACAGGTTTCGTAGAGGTTGGCCTCCAAGTCACTATATAGCTAAAGATGACCTAGAACTGACCCTCCCTCCTCTACGGCCCGAGTGTTCGTTCAGACTACAGGTGTGTGATACCACACCCAGCTTATTATATTTTTGCTTTGTTTTTATTACATGTTATCATTTGTTTGTGTGTGCATATATGCGCATGAATGTGGAGGGCCTGGGCTGTCCTAGCACACAAGGAGGTCAGAGGACAACTTGCAGGAATGGGTTCTCTCCTTCCACCGTGAGTCAGCCTGGCCGGCAAGCACCTTAACCTGCTCAGCCTTCTCACCGGTGCTGTGGTTTTATCGTTGTTATGTGTTTATTTATTTAGTGTGTGTGTGTGTCATGTGGAGGCCAGAGGATAACTTGTGGGAGTGAGCTCTCTCCTTCCACCATGTGGGTCCCAAGAATCAAAAAGCTTCTCAGCCTTGGTGGCAAAGGCCTTTATTTACTAAGCTATTTCTTCCAGGGTTGGGGAGTATTTGTGCCACCACCGTCTGTCACTAAGCTATTTCTTGGGCTGCTTTTTTTTTTTTTTTTTTTTTTTGGAGACAGGTCTCAGTTAACACAGACTGGCATTGCGCTTTCTTTGTATCCGAGGATGACTTTGAACTGCTGATCCTCTCGGCTCCACTTCCAGGGTGCTGGGATTACTAGTATGTACCACCACACGACACCTGGTTTATACTATGCTGGGAATTGAACCCAGGGCTTTGTGTGTGCTGGGAAAGCCCTCCATCAATTCAGCTATATCCACAACCCTTACATTTATATTTTGAGGCTCTAAAATTTTAATTTATCTTGTTTGGGTATCAATGTTTTGCCCGTATGTGTATTTGTGCTCTGTGGATATGCCTGGTGCCTTTGGAGGTCAGAAGAGGGCAGTTCTGGAACTGGAGTTATGGATAGTTGTAAGCCATTCTACGTGTGCAGGAGCCAAACCCAGGTCCTCTGGGAGGGCAGCCAAAGGCCCTTAATGGAGGGGCCATCTCTAGTCTCCACTCTCAGCTTTGTTGTTATTTCCTTTGTGATGCTGGGGATGGAATCCAGGGTCTTGCACTTGCTAGGCAAGTGCTGTGCCACTGAGTCTTGCCCCTTTCCCTGGTAGCTGGGCAAACCTGAGCAAATTGCTTAATCTCCATGCCTTAGTTTCCTGACCTATGAAACAGGCCTAATGATGGCGCCTGGTCATGAGATTGGCACGAGGATTCAAACTGTGCCTGGCACACAGTCTGAGCACAAGACGCCAGTCTGCGATCCTTCTGTGTACAGCAAGTAGAAGAGTTTTTTTATTGTTCTGAGCTCTGCCCTTGGGAGGTAACACACAGAAGTGATTCTTCTGGTCATACAGGCCTGTGTTTGCACTGGGTCAAATGCCGAGCACATGGACTCACTCTGTGGAGTTCAAACCTGATGCTGGAAATGCCTGTGGCTGTACATGAAGGGTTTCCCAGACCAATGGGAGAAGGCCAGCTACTGCACTTTGGATAGGGAGCGGCTCAGAGAAGACAATCAAACTGAAAGGGAAGAGGAGTTTGGGGATGTGGACAAACTAGACCATGTTTGACCATGATACAAAGAGCATGAGTGGGGACAGGGAAAGCTAGAAGCAGGCCATGCAGATCTCCACACGGCCAGGACAGAAGCCTGTTAGAGCAGCATGGAAAAGTCAGTTGTGTAGAGACTCACAGAGGTTTCCTAATGAGAACTTACTCAGGGTCTGAGAATCTGAGCTTGCTTTACTCAGCAGGACTGCATAAGGGAATGATTTGACCACCGGCGTGGTTACCAGGTGTTTGGAAGGGTCTACACTTGGCTGTGCAGTATGCTTCGATCTAGCAAGAGGGAGGTCTTTTGCCTCACCCCTTGGCATTGTTATAAAAAGCTCTTTTGAATACATGTCTAAGACCATTGGGTTTTGATCCAGGTCCTCCTGAAGCTATCCTGTGTTTCTGTCTTTCTCCTCTTTGATATCTAAGTTTCTTATCTTTCTCTCCTCCTCATAGGAGCCCTTTTAAAAGGTGGGAGCTGGCTTCCCACAGACGGTGGCAGAACTAGGGACTTGGGTGCAGAGGAAGTAAGTTGGGGAGGAAGCACCACAGAAGCACATGTCCGGTTTTGTATGAAGGTTAAGGCGGTGGTATTTTATTCTCCGGGAGCAAAATCAATTTCTATCTATAAAATTAGGTAAAAATATAGGGCTAGGTATACGGATATTGTGAAGACTTAACAGGAAGGAATTTAGGGTAAGAGTAGAATTTCCCTAGTGCCGGACCTGAAAACAGCATCCAGGAACAAGCAGCCACTGTGGACTTAGCAGTCTGAAAAGCCAATATGGGGCAGGGAAATAGTAAGATGTTTGTATATTCACTTGTAGAGAGTTTGAAAACTAGGGGAGTTAAGGTAGAACAGTAACAAGTGCAGAGGTTCTTGGAGTTCATAGAGGAGCTGTGTCTTTGGTTTTTCGACTACGGGACTCTGGATGCAGACTCCTGGGGGAGAATTGGAATCAAAATGCAACAATATTATGAAGAACATGTGCTAGAAAAAGATTCCTATGGAAGCTTTTGACCTGTGGGCATTAATTTGGGACAGCTTAAATCTAAGTTCTGAGCAGCAGGGGGGAATTTTCAGAGGTGGATACAGGCAGAACAGAACCCTCAGCTCTACCAGAGCTGCCACTAGATGAGAACACTTTTAAAACATTGTTCAATCAGGGCCACTTCCCTCTTGGCCAGAAGTCTTGGGATGAGACAAGGGAGGAACTGAAGGGCTTGAAAAACTTTCTTTCTCAAAAACTGGAGGCTCTTCAGGTCTCTCCTTCTCAGAAGGGTACTTACCTTCCTTCTGTAGGCGGAATTAGACTCACCTGGGAGGTCATCTGTCAGAATAGCAAAGACATGCATAATTGTCCTGGTGCAAAAACCTCCAGGAGCCAGGGCTGCTTGAGAGCCATGACTCATAGCAGAGGGTGGAACCTTGAGACCCTGGGGTGAGAAGCAGTTGAGAATGCTTGGGCCTCAGCAATGGAATTGTAAAAGCCTGAACAGAGCTGGCAGCTAAAGCCATGCAGTTTCTGTTTGCTGGCTGTAAGAAAGTCTCTTTTGAAAGGACTCTTCTCCAGCCAGCTAGCAGCTTTTACCCTGGAGCAGTTTTTGCTTAGGGGAAAGCTAACTGAAAGTGCCTCTGTGCTGAGAGTGAAGCTTTGGAGTCATTTGTTTGAACTTAGTTGAATTGTTGCATTCAGGAGAGCTGCAATGAATTTGGGTAAAGGGACCACCCACTGGCTAGCGACCTGTCGCTGCTGGGCACACTTCCACTATGGCGGGGTGCTGTGACCAGCTCTGGGACAGCTGGGAGGGCCCGGCAGGGAAGGTGATTTTGGGGGGCATCGGCATCCCCTCCATTGTTTATCCACAGCCCAAGGAGCCAGATAAAAAGACTCCAGAGCTGCTGATGAATTAGGCTCTGATTTCAAACTTTCAGGGGAACATTAAGACTGTTATTAGAACTGACTTTTTGAACTTGGAACATCAGAAATGGAATAGTTTTGAGTTCACCTACAATTTTAACTGTGGTGACTCATGATTTACATACCCTCTGTCTTGTTGGAAGAAAATGTAAATAGTTCTGTTAAGAGATCTCTTTTGAATGTTTGCTAAAGTTTGTAAAGTGTAAAAAGTCCTATAGAGAATGTAAGTTTGTAAGAATCATAAATATAGCCAGGCGGCAGTTGCGCATGCCTTTAATCCCAGCACTCGAGAGGCAGAGCCAGGCGGATCTCTATGACTTTAAGGCCAACCTGGTCTACAGAGCGAGATCCAGGACAGGCACCAAAACTACACAGAGAAACCCTGTCTTGAAAAAAAAAATTGTAAATATATATAGTTATATTCATGCTAGTTCTAAATATATAGTAATATTTATACTAGAATTATGTTGATATTAATGAACCATGTTTTGGTGAAGCAAAGGGAGTCTTTAATTTTGATGCAGCTGCATCAGGAGTTAATTGATTTATTTGATACAGTTGCATCAAGAGTTTATTGATTTTAAAAAGAGCTTGGTGCAGCTAAGGCTGTTACTGACATCTTTTTTTTTTTTTTTTAATTTTTTTTTTTTTTTTAAAGATTTATTAATTCATTATATATACAGTATTCTGTCTGCATGTTATCCCTGCAGGCCAGAAGAGGGCACCAGATCTCATTACAGATGGTTGTGAGCCACCATGTGGTTGCTGGGAATTGAACTCAGGACCTCTGGAAGAGCAGTCTGTGCTCTTAACCACTGAGCCATCTCTCCAGCCCTGTTACTGACCTCTTAGACCCATCCAAAAAGGACATTTTATCTTGGTTATCCTCTACTCCTTAACTGGGGGCGTGGCAGCCATAGGGATTGCTGTGGTTGTTCCAACTACCTGTAAGCTCTTAGTAGGGACCTGAGTCAGAGTTGAGTTAAGCTCTATACTTCCCCCTGCCAGAGGTTGGTAGCCAGAAATGGGTAAAGTCCTTCTTGCTAGCTGCCAACCTAAGATGGAGTACACTTCTAAAAAGTGTATCTCAAGGACGGGTAAGGCTGATTAGAGAAGGATGACCTAAGGCAGGCACAGTCTATCTGAGGGGCCCTTTACTATATATTAAGAAGGGGGAGTTGTAGAGACTCACAGAGGTTTTCCTAGTGAGAACTTACCTGGGGTCCAAGAATTTGAGCTTGCTTTACCCAGCAGAGCTGCATAAGGGGATGATTTGACCATGGGTGTGGTTACCAGGTTTTTGGAAGGGTCTATACTTGGCTGTGTGGTATGCTTCCATATAGGAAGGGGGAGGTCTTTTGCCTCACCCCTTGGCATTGTTATAAAAGCCCTTTTGAATAAATGCCTAGGACCATTGGGTTTTGATCCTGGTCCTCCTGAAGCTATCCTGTGTTTCTGTCTTTCTCCACTTTGATATCTAAGTTTCTTATCTTTCTCTCCTCCTCATAGGAACTCTTTTAAAAGGTGAGAGCTGGCCTCCCACACAGTTGACCCCTGTGTCCCAGCCCCTCCTAGCTTCTGTCCTGGAGAGCTGGAGAGGTTAAAACCCTGACTTCTACATCTCATCCAATTTCAGTTAGGTGAGACACCCTGGAACTGCTGGGGGCTTGGTTCTGGCCGATCCATTCTGGCTTTCTCTGGAGGCTCCGTACTACAGAGGCTGTAGATCTTGTATTGCCAATGATGTTTATTTAAGCATGTGGTTTTGTTGTTTGCTTGGGACAGGATCTTGCTATGCAGCCCAGGCTAGCCTCAGACTCTGGATCTTTTCTGTCTCTGCCTCCTGAGTGTTGAGATTACACCACATCCAGTTTAGTTCTTGTCTTCCCTAGAACAGCTGCATGTGCTCCTCCTGTGACTTGCAACTCCAAGTAGCTCTAGAAGATCTGGCAGAACCCCTGCCCAGGAAATTCTAACAATCCTAGCAGACATTCTCCTCATCTACAGAAAGCTACTGACCTCTAGTTCCTGATTATGTCAGACTCCAGGCAATTTATTTCATTATCCACTTGCAGTCTATCCAAATATCCATTCACACCCCCCCTACACACCCATCTGCCCAGTCCCCAGATCAGGGACTGGCCAAGGGAGACAAGTCAGATGATTGTCATAAAACAAACTATCTTAACCATGGTGGATTATGTCAACAATCTTTTTTTTTTTTTTTTAAACAGGATTTCTCTATGTAACAGCCCTGGTTGTCATGGAACTTGCTTTGTAGACCAGGCTGGCCTCAAACCCAGAGATCAGCCTGCCTTTGCCTCCCAAGTATTGGGATTAAAGGCGTATGCCACCATGGCCTGGCTAACAATCCTTTGTGGGTTTTTGTTGTTGTTGTTTTGTTTTTTGAAACAAACAGGGTTTCTCTGTGTAGTTTTGGTGCCTGTCCTGGATCTCCCTCTGTAGACCAGGCTAGCCTCAAACTCACAGAGATCCGCCTGGCTCTGTCTCCTGAGTGCTAGGATTAAAGGTGTGTGTTACCACCACCCGGTCAATTCTTTGTTTTTAAAACTTAATTTTTCCCCCTTTTTATTGGGCTGGAGAAATGGCTCCAGTTAAGAGCTCATACTGCTTTTCTAAAGGACCAGAGTTCAGTTCCCAGCATCCACATCAGATGGCTCACAATTAGCTGTGACTCCAGCTCCATGGGATCTAACACCTCTGAACTCTTTGGGCACCTGCACACACAAATATATATATATATATATATATATATATATATATATATATATATATATATATGTATCAATCACACTGGCACACACACATACACATAAAAAGATAAATACTTCTTAGTGTGCGTGGGTGCGTGTGGGAGCGTGCGTGTGTGTGTGCGCGAGCACGCGTGCGCGTGTGCGCGCACACAGGTGCTTTTGTGCCACAACAAATGTGGAAAGTTTAGTGATTAACTTTGGGGAGTGAGCCCTCTCTTTCCACCTTATTGAGCCAGGGTCTCTCTTGCTGTTTCTGCCATGGTAACTATTCTGGCTAGCTGACCCACAAGCTTAAAGAAGATTTTCCTGGCCCTGCCTCCCATCTCACTGGAGGTGGGCTGAGATGGGATTACAGATATGTGCCACTGCACCCTTCTCCCCTCTCGGTTTAGCTAAACGGTATTCTATTTCCCCAGGACCTATGACTTCCCTGCTATAGGCTTTTGGGTTTTTTTAAAACTATATTTACAGTAATAGGCATAGATTGTCTCCTGTACAGTGAACTCCAAATCCAATCAGAGTGTGATTGGATTGGTTACCCCATACCGGTAATGCCACCATTATACAACTGGGTACATCCTGCCTGGCTGATCGGTCTTGGACTTCAGTGTTCACAGCCAGATAAGATCAGTGATGCCTTTTCTCCCCAAGCAACTTGTGCGCATATTCTGAGACTATGAAAGCTGGCCAGCAAAGAAGAAACCTCCAGGTCACAGCTTGATGTCTCCGCATCACACAACCAAGGTGCTCAGTATCTTCAGCAATACAGTCTTCTACAGTTCTGGTGGGCAACTTTTGTGGTGGTTAGTTTTTTGTCAAGGCTCATCTGGGAAGAGGGAACCTCAATCGAGAAAATGACTCCAAAGCCAATGAGACGGTTCAGCAGGTGAAGGAGCTTACTGCTAGGTCTGAAGACCTGAGTAAAATCCTGAGACCAGGTGAGAGGAAGAGATAGTTAACTTATCAGTTGTCTGCTGTTCTCTGTAACACACACACACACACACACACACACACACACACACACACACACACACACGAGATAATGTGGGAAAAAATGTCTCCATCAATTGGCCTGTGGAGCATTTTCTCTCTCTTTTGCTTTTTGTTTTGAGACAGAGTCTCACCATATAACTATGGCTGGTCTGGAATGTAGACCAGGCTGACCTCAAACCCAAAGAGATCCACCTTACTTGGTCTCCCAAGTGCTGGATCAAAGATGTGCTCCCAGCCAGAGGCATTTGCTGGAGTGATGACTGATGTGAGAGGTCACAGCCCACTGTGGGCAGCACCACCTTTGGGCACGTGGCTCCAGAAGGTGTGAGAAATGTAGCTGAACATAAGCCTGGAAGGGTCTAGTTGGCAGCACTCCTCCATGGCCACTGCTTCAGGTTCTCAACCTGACTTCTTGTCATTATGGACTGTGATGAGGACATGTAAGCCAAATAAACCCTTTTGCTTTTGGTCATAGTGTTTAATCACAATAAAAATTAAATGGAGCAGGCTTTTTTTGGACTGCCAGCCCCCAAATCATGACACAGAGACTTATCATTAATTATGAAAGCTCGGCCTTGGCTTAGGCTTGTTTCTAACTAGCCCTTATAACTTAAATTAACCTATCCCTATTAATCCACATGCTGTCATGTGGCTCGTGGTGTTTACTTCTCCTCTAGCAAGTCCTGTTTCCTCCACATCCCATCCAGCTGGCAACTCTGCCTTTCTCTTCCCCAAGACCTCTCTGTTTCCCAGAAGTGTCCAGCCTAAACTCATCCTGCCCAGCTATTGGCCATTCAGCTCTTTATTAAACCAGTCACAGTGACACATCTCACAGGGTTACAGGGCTACACCGAGGAACTGTCTTGAAAAGAGCAACTAAGAGAGAAGGTCTCATGTAGCTAGCTGAGCTTGACCCTGAAGGTCCGATTCTCCTGCCTCTGCCACCCAAATGAAGGGGCTATTATTATGTACCACCACACCTGGTTTATGAAGCCGGGCTTGAATTCAGGGCTGCATGTACGCTCGACAGGCATTCTACTCAGCCACACCCACCATTAGCTTTGTTTTGTTATTTGAGTTAGGATCCCAGGTAGCCCAGGCTTGCCCTGAACTCCTAATCTTCCTGTCGCTTCCTACCCAGAGCTCTGATTACAGGCATGCACAGCTTTTTATGTACAAGCTACAGATCTGAACTCATATTTGAATGTTTGTATGACAAATACTTTCGTTACAGAGCCATCCCCCTGGCCCCTATATTATTTTTTTTTTTGAATAGCAAAAGGGTTTAATTTAAAGTTGATCAACTTTTATGGTTTGTTTGTTTGTTTGTTTGTTTTGGTGTGGGGAAGAGGAGAGGGCAGTTGAAACAGGGCTTCACACTGCATTTCAGGTTGGCCAGGAGCTCACTATGTAGCTCAGGCTGAACTTGAACTCAGAGATCATTCTGCCTTTGCCTTCCTAGTGCAGGAATTACAGTCAGAACTGTTCCAATCTGATGCCAATTTGATGCTAGGCTACATATTAGTTTGTTTTTTTTTCCCCCGAGACAGGGTTTCTCTGTGTAGCTTTGCGCCTTTCCTGGAACTCGCTTTGGAGACCAGGCTGGCCTCGAACTCACAGAGATCTGCCTGCCTCTGCCTCCCGAGTGCTGGGATTAAAGGCATGCGCCATCACCGCCCGGCTACATATTAGTTATAGGTCAGCCTCGGCTATAAAATAAGCACCTAGGCCAGGTGGTGGTGGTGGTGGTGGTGGTGGTGGTACACACCTTTAATCCCAGCACTCAGAGGCAGAGGCAGGCAGATCTCTGTGAGTTTGAGGCCAGTCTGGTCTATAGGATAGCCAAGGCTGCACACAGAAACCCTGTCTCAAAAAAAAAAAAAAAAAAAACCAAGGATGCCGTGCCGTGGTGGCGAAAGCCTTTAATCCGAGCACTTGGGAGGCAGAGGCAGGCAGATCTCTGTGAGTTCGAGGCCAGCCTAGTCTACAAAGTGAGTTCCAGGAAAGGCGCAAAACTACACAGAGAAACCCTGTCTCAAAAAACAAAAAAAAAGAAAATAAATAAATAAGTAAATAAACAAGGAAAAAAATCCTATCTCTTTTGATACTGGTAAGTTGTCTTTTTGTCTCTTTTTCCTGATCAATCCTGGGTAGAATTTGTTGATTATATTAATATTCTCAAAGGATCCATTTATTTCCTTAATTTTTCTTTTTTTCTCTCTCTCTTTCCTTCCTTACTTTTCTTTTGAGACAAGGCCTCACTGGCTGTCTGTGAAATCACTATGTAGGCCAGGCTGGCCTTGACCTCACAGAGATCTGCCTGCCTCAGCCACCCAAGTGCTGGGAGTTATAAATGGAATACATTAAGTCATTTTCTGTGCAGAATATGGTTTATCTCAGTAAATGTTCCACATGCACTTAAGGAAAACAGAATGTACATCTTGTACTCTGGCCTGTGTTGTAGCTGAAGAAAGAAACTGAGTTAAGGGGATTCTGCAAGTCAAGGGCAGACTGAGCTACAGAGAAGGTTCCAGGCTGAGCTACAGAGTGAAAACTTGTTCCAACCTGTAGCTAGAGTTTTCCTGCCTGGCCCACAGTCAGGACAAATCTCTCTCACCTGCCAGTCCCACAGCCGCTCAAACCCAACCAAGTAAACACAGAGACTTATATTGGTTACAAACTGTATGGCTGTGGCAGGCTTCTTGCTAACTGTTCTTACAGCTTAAATTAATCCATTTCCATTAATCTATACCTTGCCACATGGCTCGTGGCTTACCGGCATCTTCACATACTGTTTCTCATCGTGGTGGCTGGCAGTGTCTCTCTGACTCAGCCTTCCACTTCCCAGCTTTATTCTCCTTGTCCCGCCTACACTTCCTGCCTAGCCAATGGCCAACCAGTGTTTTATTTATTGACTAATCAGCAACACATTTGCCATACAGAACATCCCACAGCACCAACCAACCAAACAACCAACCAAAAGGTGAAGGCACTTAAAGAGATCATAAAGTCTGCTGTTTGGTGGGGCAGGGTATACAAGTCAATTGTGCCTACCAGGATGATCACGTTCCTAGGACCTAATAAAACTTTACTGATTTTCTATTTCTTTTATTCCTCATTGGGAAAGGACTATGGAAATATTTAACTATTATAGATTGTTATGTTTTACCTGGAAGTTCAGTCACATTTTGCTTTTGTGGAGTTTGAAGTTCTATTTTTCTTTTTTCTTTCTTTTTTTTTTTTTTCCAGAGCTGAGGACTGAACCCAGGATCTTGCTCTTGCTAGGCAAGTGCTCTACCACTGAGCTAAATCCCCAACCCCAAGTTCTGTTTTTCAGTGAATATTTAGGATTGTTGTCTGTGTAATTACCTGACATTCTTACCTTTTTGTTTTTTGTTTTTGTTTTTCCAGATAGGGTTTCTCTGTGTAGCCCTGGCTGTCCTGGAACTTGCTCTGTAGACTAGCACATTTTTACCTTTAAAAAAATATATTTATTTTTTGCCAGGTATGGTGGCACATGCTTTTAATCTCAATACCTGGGAAGCAGAGGCAGGCTGATCTGAGTCTGAGGCTGGCCAGCTTGGTTTACAGATCGAGTTCCACAACAGCCAGAGCTACATAGTGAGACCCTGTCTTGAAAACACACACACTCATTTTACCTATGTGGTTGTTTTGCCTGTGTGCGAGTGCCTGTGTGTCTGCATGTATACTACATACATGCAGGATGCCCTTAGGGGCCAGAAAAAGGGCATTGGATCTCCTAGAACTGTAGTTATGGGTGGTTGTGATCCACACTGTGGGTGTTGCAATCTGAACTCTGGTCTCCTGCAGAAGCAATGAGTGCTCTTAACCACTGAGCCATCTGACATGCCCTTCAGCACTGGTATTATTCTTTACTCAGAAATCTATTTGTTGCTATTAAAACAAAACAAAACCCAAAAAACAAAAACCACTATGGTTCCTGTTTTGAGCTCAGGGTCTGTGTAAGCTAGTTTGAAGTCCACAGACAATTTCGGCACCTCAGCTCCTGGGCTGCAGCTTTTGAGGGCTACCACCCACGCTGGGTGGGCTTTTCAATGATGGAGCTGCCTGGGCTCCAGTCATACCCCATCCGTGCTCCTGTAATTAACCTTAATAAACTCTGGTTCAAACCAGACTGGGCAGGAATCGTTTCTTTGCTCTGTTGTTGCCCCATCTGGGGTAAGCAGGCATCCCGTGCATCCCCCCAGGAGAGGTAGCACAACAAACCAAGGACAGGGATGAGACTGCTCCATTTGGCCCAGCACGAGGCGATGACGGTCTGTATTAGGGCGGCGGTGGAGAAGATGGCAGAGAAAATGTGAGCGTGCTGGGGCGGTAGGATCCAAAGGACTTCCTCTCTCACCTAATGACTGCAAAACCTCCTAACGGCTCCCATTCTTGCCTGCCACCCCACCATGCTCTTTCCAACACAGGCTCTGGAGAGATCCCTTTAAACCTAAGTCAAGCTGGGTGGTGGTGGCGGCGGCGCACACCATTAATCCCAGCACTTGGGAGGCAGAGGCAGGTGGATCTCGTGAGTTCAAGGCCAGCCTGGTCTACAGAGTGAACTCCAGGACAGCCAGGACTGTTACACAGGGAAAACCTGGTCTCAGAATCTCCCTCCCCCACCCCCCCCCAAAAAAACCATGTCAAAGCGTCTTACCCCTGACACCCTCATGCTACTCAGAATAAAGGCCCATGATGTCCACCAAGACCTGACCCTGACCAGCCCCGCATCTGTTATCCACTCTTCACTAGCTCCGCTCTAGCCACACCTGCCGCCTTCAACAAATCAGAAGCTATGGACCTGCAGCTGGAGCTCTGCCCGGACATCCTCTGTGTTTGTAGGTCTTTCCTCAAGTCTTACCTCCTCAATGAAGCTTAGCCTATTTCCTCACTCATGACCACACCCCCACCCTGATACGCCCTCTTCACTTTTCTTTAGTTTTGTTTGTGCGGTATAAGTGCACGTGTCCATGTGAGCACACGGAGGCCAGGGGAGAACATCAGGTGTCTTACACTATCACTCTCCAACTCATTCTCTTGAGACCTGTCTTGAACCTGGGGCAAGGCTGGCACCCAGTAAGCCCCAGAGATCCACTGTCTGTCTTCCCACAGTACAAGGATTATAGGCTTGTGACTACATCCCGCTTTTTACATCTGTCCTAAGGATCTGGACTCAGGTTCTCATGCTTGCAAGGCATGCACATTTACCTGCTGAATCTTCTTCCCAGCTCTCCGGCAGCCTTTCTTTCCTTCTTTTTTTTTTTTTTTTTTTTTTTTTTTTTTTGTAACAGGGTTTCTCTATGTAGCCCAGGCTGTCCTGGATCTCGCTCTGTAACCCAGACTGGTCTTGAACTCAGAGATCCACCTGCCTCTACCTCCTGAGTGCTGGGATTAACGGTGTGCGCTGCCACTGCCCGGCCAGTAGCATTTCTTACCTTCCAGTGTTTAGGTAATTCACTAATATTATGTTGCCCAGGCAGACCTTGAAGATTTGATTGTCCTGCTTCAGCTTCTAAGGGGAGTTGGAATTACAGGCTGTACTGTGTTGCCTGGCACTGTTTTAAAATTCTATTTATGTGTGCGTTTGCTCATACACATGGGAAGAGCACCCCCTAGCTGATAAACTTGAGTAGCAAATGGTTTAAAAGGGTGTAGAGGTCAGAGAGAACTCTGGAAGTCAGTTCTCTTCCTTCACTATACGGGTCCCTGGGGACTGGACTCCAAACATTAGGCAGCAATTGTCTTAACCCTCAAGCTATCCGATGGCCCTCATTTGTTTCTGAGACAGGCTCTCACTCTATAGCCCCAGGCTGGCCTCCAATTTACAGTCATCTTCCTGCCTCAGCCTCCCAACATCTGGGATTACAGGAGTTGGCCACTATGCTGTCTGCTCACTAAACTATTTCCAAAATTGAATCGAACCAGCCAGGGCTACACAGAGAACTCTGTCTCGGAAAAAAAAAAAAAAAAAAAAAAAAGAGAAAGAAAGAAAAAAAGAATAGAAGAATGGGAAGGCTGAGTCTCTAGGATTGGAGGTAGCCAGCAGAAGGGCATAGAAAGCTTATTGGGGAGGGCATAGAGAGCTAATTTAGGACTAGTTACAAATTGAACCAGTAAGTCAGAGGTTCTCAACCTGTGGGTCGAGACCTTTATGAGGCATCACATATTAAATATTACAATTCATAACAGCAAAATTATAGTTATGAAGTAGCACTGAAATCATTTTATGGTTGGGGTTACCACAACATGAGGAACTGTATTAAAGGGTCGTAACATTAGGAAGGTTGAGAACCACCGTGGTAAGGTAAGCGGATGGTAGGGAAGATGACTGAGACCAAGAGCTCTGGGACTGGGGCTGACAGATCCTAAAGACTCCTAGGATGTTAGGCCTCTGAATCTGCACTGAGTCCGCCCTAAAAACGGGAGGAGCACTCCCTAGCTGATAAACTTAGGTACCGAATGGTTTTATGGGCGGGCAAAAGAAAAATTCAGGGTACAAGGTAGATGCTTTTGGTCTCCATTCTGTTTGCGATTATAGTGATTGCCTGAGCCCTAGCAAACTGAAACAGCAGACGGCTACCACCCAGGAATGAACACGCACGCTGACTGAGCACTTGGGGTACTGAAATCAACCTCTCGGCACAGAAGTCTCCACCCAAACCTCGAAAGAACTGGAGCTCTGCTTCGTGTCAGCCCGGCCACACCTGAGAGCTGCTCCCTTTGTGGGCGCGGTAAGCGTTCCCCGAGGCAGGATAGGGATCCCCTGCCTCTGAACTGCGCTTTCTCCGTTGGCGGCCAGCTGCGGTAGGACAGAGCCCAGAGCAACCCTGCCTACTGACCCTAGCAACCACTCACCTGCTGTTCTCTTCCTATAGGCCAGAATTTTTTCTTCCTTTTTCTCATTGGTCCGCGTAACTTTATCGCAACCAATCAGCGGTAGCCACGGGACCCAACTCACTCCTACCCTAACCAGCGTTGGGGGAGGTGACCCAGGAAGACACATCTGTTTTCTGCATCCAGTTTTCCCAGGAAGCACTTTACTTCTTACCGTGTCGGACCTGTCCCTGGAATGAGGCGCGGGCACATTTTATTTCTTTTATGTCTGAAGTAAAGCCAGGCTCTTGCTCGTTCCTCTCCCCCCTCCAAATGGCACGGCCCGCAGAATGCCCCATCTTCCAGGCATTTTGACAGCTGGAGTCCTGGAGGGTTTTAGAGTGGTGACCCTACTACGGTGACTAACAAGTGTTGTAGGGGCAGACCTCTTTGGTCGCGACCACGCGCCACATCTCTTGCTCGTCCCGGCTGCGTGCGCATGGGCCCTGGAAGCACCGGCGAGATCGCTGCGCGCAAAGCGCACTTGGTACGGTCCGCTCCGCCGCGCCCCGCGCCGCCGGAAGTGAGGTGTCTTACCCCCGAAGTTCCGGTTCGCAGGGGGTGGGGAGTGTTGTTAACCGGAGCGGCTGCCGCAGTCGCGGTGATTGAGCGGGCTCGCGGCACTGGGCTCCTGGTGAGTGGGCCCAAGTCCCGTCCAGGTTGCGGTTGGGGTAGGGGGTCGGGGACCAGGACCATGCCCTTTGGGGTCACTGAGATCAGCCCGCCCCCCTGCGTTCCGCCGCCAATTTTCGGCCTGTCAGATGGCTGTAGACCTCGGGCGGCAGCGCGGCCACCGTTCTAGAGGCCGGGCCCCGCCTGCGACGTTTGCAACTCCTAGCGCTCACAGGTGTGCGGCTTCGAGGCGACCCGGGTGGCTCTCGATCCCGCCTCTGCACCCTGCCGGTCGGCCGTTTCTCCGGTACTCGGAGTGGACACTGCTCGGGGGGCTGGGAAGGGGGTGCCAGGGTTCCAGACTGACGTACCCCGCTGGGCGCGCGTCTACGCTGACCACCCTGACACAGCTGTCACCGGCCGTGCCGCCTCCCAGGCTGTGCCCTCTGCGCCTTGCCTTCTCCCAGCCAGGCCCAACGTTCCCGCCTCTAAAGCCTGTCATGCCAGCTCCTACAGAGGGTCAGCTGTAGGAGCCCCCCTCCTCCCAACATCGCTGCTTTGCCTCGTTGACTCCCTAGAGGAGGCGGCTTGGCAGGCAGCGTGGAAAGAGCCCTAGATTTTTAAACGAGACTAACCCAAGTTCCAGGCCTTGCATCAGTGTGAGCCTTTAACCCTTATGAGTCTCGGTTTCTCGGTTGTGAAATGGGGAGTATATGCTGTTCTGAATCTAATGGGTGTCAGGGTGAAGTGAGAGTTCACTCCTACTACTGACACTACCAGGGACTACACTAGGTTTGCACAATTAGGACATCACAAAAGTCATTTTCCTTGTGCAGGTCTCTGGGCCAGGGCGATGTTCCGCACCGCAGTAATGATGGCGGCCAGCCTGGCGTTGACCGGGGCAGTGGTGGCTCATGCCTACTACCTCAAACATCAGTTCTACCCCACTGTGGTGTATTTGACCAAGTCCAGCCCCAGCATGGCAGTGAGTTCAGGGCTCAGTGAGGGAGGACTGTCCAGGGAGGGAAGGAGGAGTCTGTGGGGCAGAGGCAGGGCTGCATGTCATAGTAGGAGAGACATAGCCATTGGCTGCCTAACTTGGAATAATCTATGATAAGACTTGGGAACATGTCAGAATGATGAACCCTAGGCAGTGGAAAGCAAAAAAATGACCTCCAACTATGGCTTTTCCCCACTCCTAGGTCCTGTACATCCAGGCCTTTGTCCTTGTCTTCCTCTTGGGCAAAGTGATGGGCAAGGTGTTCTTTGGGCAGCTGAGGGCAGCAGAGATGGAGGTAATATGTTGTTGGCCCCCAAGGACAGGGTCCAGAGCCGGGCAAACAATGACGGGGTTCCATGTCATCCCCTGCTCAACCCACAGCACCTTTTGGAGCGGTCCTGGTATGCTGTCACTGAGACTTGTTTGGCCTTCACTGTTTTTCGGGATGACTTCAGTCCTCGCTTTGTGGCGCTCTTCACTCTCCTTCTCTTCCTCAAATGTTTTCATTGGTTGGCTGAAGATCGTGTGGACTTTGTGAGTTGGGAGTGGCTGATGGGCATGCTGGTGGATTGGGGCATAGGGTGACCCCAACATCTTGATGGTGTCCCTCTCTGCTCTGCCTCAGATGGAACGCAGCCCCAACATCTCCTGGCTCTTTCACTGCCGCATTGTCTGTAAGTGAGCCTTGTGAAGAGGAGGGGGTTGCTTGAGGGGGGGAGGGCCACTGAGGAGTAAATGTGAAAAGTCAAAATCTATGAGCAGTACCCCAGAGCCTTGCTGCCCTTTGGGACAGCTGTACAGGAAAGATAATTTAAGAAGTTCATTTGCATAGTCTCTGCCCTGTTCCACTCCAGGGCTTCTAAACTGCCTGGGCCCTCAGCTCTCTGCCTTTTCCCTTGGGCCTGGGTTGCCCCAACACCCTGCCTGGGCAAAAGTAGTTCCCAGAGGGCTGATTCCACTTGGGTGTACACATCTGAGTAGATGGCTGCATCTATGGCCATGATGGCCATGAGGGTGGGGCTGTCCTAGAGCAGGAAGTGCCTGTCAGGCCTGCGCTAACCTCACTTCCCTCCATCTGGGGGTCTCCACAGCTCTTATGTTCCTCCTGGGTATCCTGGACTTCCTCTTCGTCAGCCACGCTTATCATAGCATCCTGACCCGGGGGGCTTCTGTGCAGCTGGTGTTTGGCTTTGAGGTAAAACTTGTTTGAGAGTTTGGGGGGACAAAGCCGAGGTGGTACTGCATGTGCTGTGAGCAGTCCGACAAGTGCTTCCTGAGCACCTGCTGTGTCCCCCCACCCCCCACCCCACCCCCATACTGGCCACCAGAGAGCAGCCGTCATAGTCCTGCCTGCCCTCATGCACTCGTAAGGGACTGCAGAAGGGCACAAAAGAGGCCAGTATAGAGGACTCCTGACCTGGGCACCTTAGCAAGGAAGGCTTCCTGGAGGCTGGTGCCACAGCTGGCTATGGATAGACAGGAGGAAATTGCTGGGTAGATCACCCAGGAGACGTGTTCCAGCTCACATTTGCTGAGTACTTACACATGTCAGGCCTTGTACTGTATGTATAAGTTACATCTCATAATCAACAAAACTACGTTGTTGTCGATGACAGTTGATGCTTCGTTTTACCAATGAGCAAACAGAGGTTGAGCCAGTTGCTTTAGTGATAGGCTAGGAGGACCCCATCTGTGTCCAAAGCCTGGGTTGGTACCACTGTACCTGCCATACTGAAGCCTGGGCCTGGCTAGAGGAAAGGGAAGCTGATGCTTACATTTTTCTCATGTCCCTCCCTCCAGTATGCCATTCTGATGACCATGGTGCTCACCATCTTCATCAAGTATGTGCTGCACTCCGTGGACCTCCAGAGCGAGAACCCCTGGGACAATAAGGCTGTATACATGCTCTACACGGAGCTGTTTACAGGTGACAGGAGCCTGGGCCTCTCCTGAGCCACACCAGCATCCCGTGTGCCTGCCAGCTCTGTGGCCAGCTGTGCTCTGCCTTTCCTTCCCAGGTTTCATCAAGGTCCTGCTGTACATGGCCTTCATGACCATCATGATCAAGGTGCACACCTTCCCACTCTTTGCCATCAGGCCCATGTACCTGGCTATGAGGTGAGTCCAACCTTGTCCCTTCACTGTCCCAGACTGATTTCTTCCATCTGTCTTCCTACGCTCACTGACTTGTCTCTTTAGGCAGTTCAAGAAAGCTGTGACAGATGCCATCATGTCTCGCCGAGCCATCCGCAACATGAACACACTGTAAGTGGGTTTATCCTGGCTACCCTCCCAAACTCCGTCCTAGACCCCTTTGCTCCAAGATCTGGTCCTGACATGTTCTCTGCCATCTTATCCAGGTACCCAGATGCCACCCCTGAGGAGCTTCAGGCAATGGATAATGTCTGTATCATCTGCCGAGAAGAAATGGTGACAGGTGCTAAAAGACTGCCCTGCAACCACATCTTCCATACCAGGTGGGAGAGGGTCTGGGGGACCTGCGTCGTGGGCACAGGCTCATGGGGACCTGCTCATCCCTGTCTGGTCTTACTCCCAGCTGCCTGCGCTCCTGGTTCCAGCGGCAGCAGACCTGTCCGACCTGCCGTATGGATGTCCTGCGGGCATCGTTGCCAGCCCAGGCACCACCACCCCCTGAGCCTGCTGACCAAGGACCACCCCCTGCACCTCATCCTCCGCCACTGCTGCCACAGCCTCCCAACTGTAAGTGGTCCTTCCTTCATTTGACCTCAGAGAACCTTCCCTGCCCTCAGGTACTTGCCCTGGGCTGGGTATCAACAATGCTTGGGAATCCCAAATGTCTGCCCTCCAGAATCTCATTCTGGGCAGGAAGGGGTGAGAAGATGAGTAGATAGATGACCAGTGCTAAGCTCAGTCAGGAATGGAGGTCAACTCCTAGTAGCCAAACATCTGGCTTGGGAGTGGGAACTGTCAGCTCCTCCCGCCTCTCACTACCATTTTCTCTCTGCAGTCCCCCAGGGCCTCCTGCCTCCTTTTCCTCCAGGCATGTTCCCACTGTGGCCCCCAATGGGCCCCTTTCCACCTGTTCCACCTCCCCCAAGCTCAGGAGAGGCTGCAGCTCCTCCGTCCACCAGTGCAGGTGAGCCTTTTGTATGCTAAGGCAGCTGAAGTCGCAGAGTCACATCCAGAGACCCAGAGACTGATTTTCGTTCTGTGCTTTGCCAGCTGTTTCTCGGCCCAGTGGAACAGCCACCACCACAGCTGCTAGTACCAGTACTCCTGCCCCAGCATCTGGCTCTGTCCCTGGTCCAGAGGCTGGCCCTGCTCCTGGCTTCCCCTTCCCTCCTCCTTGGATGGGTATGCCCCTGCCCCCACCTTTTGGTAAGTTGGCTACTCTCTGGGATGTTCAGGGTAAAGCGGTCAGGCCCAGGTAGCTCAGACTGACCTCTGCCTCCTGCCAGCCTTCCCGCCAATGCCTGTGCCCCCCGCGGGATTTGCCGGTCTGACCCCAGAGGAGCTACGGGCGCTGGAGGGCCATGAGCGGCAGCACCTGGAGGCCCGGCTGCAGAGTCTGCGCAACATACACACGCTACTGGACGCTGCCATGCTGCAAATCAACCAGTACCTCACTGTGCTGGCCTCCTTGGGGTATGCATGCCAGATTCTAGTAGAGCTCCAAAAAGGCCCCTTGTAGCTTTGACGTTTGTCTTCCTTGTACACTGTAATATATTCTGCTGCCTCAGGCCACCATCTCCAGGCATGCCCAGGAGCTCTTGGTCATGCCCAGTGCTTTCATCCTCCATTCAAGTGCATCCAGAGCTGTGGAGTCAGTGTTTACCAGTGAGCTGACTGTGAAAGTTATTCACGTTTTTCTAAACTCAAATGATTCCTGACACTTGCTGCTACAGCTCGTCACCTCACATCCTCCTGACACTGAGGGAGCAAATAGAAAGTCGCTTCAAGCCACCCTGTTCCAGGTTCAAGTGCTAGTCTCATCGCTTGCTTGCTTGAAGACTTGCTTTACATTGGAAATCACATTCTCAGTCATAGGTGACATGTGCAAAGGGCTGGCAGGTAGCTGTAGTCCAAGGCTGAGCACTCCAGCTTACCCAGTAAACCCCCTAAGGTGCCCAACTCTAAGTGGAGACTGAAGCGAACCTGAGATGGGTCAGCTGTCTCTGCCTGCTTTATTGTAAATCTCTGCAGTGATTTACAATCTATGGGCTGAATCACCTGAGACTCGAATCCACATGTGTTCACTTACGTCTGCTTCTCACAAGGATTCAAGGACAGCTTGCCTTAGAGCTTGCCCTGCAAGGCTTGTGGTGGTGGTGGTGGTGGTGGTGGGGTTTGGTAAGAAAATCTGTCCAGCCTGAGATGCCCAGGTTAGGCCTCTTTTGTCCCTTCTCTTCCAGGCCCCCCAGGCCAGCTACTTCCGTCAACCCCACTGAAGAGACTGCCTCTGCAGTGGTGACTGCTGCCGCCTCCACCAGCGTCCCCAGCTCTGAGGTCCCTGCCCCATCCCCAGGAGCCTCCCCACCAGCCCCTGAAGCTGAAAAGCCTCCAGGTAGGTGTGATTGGCCCTGAGGGGTGAGGATGAAGGATTTTCTGGGTTCCATTTCTGACTTCTCTGTCCAGCTCCTGAGTCAGTGGGCGCTGCAGAGGAGCTTCCTGAGGATGGAGAGCCTGATGCTGCAGAACTCCGCCGGCGTCGCCTGCAAAAGCTGGAGTCCCCTGTTGCCCACTGACACTGCCCAGACCTGACCCTGCTCTCGAGTGGCTCTCTGGAATATGCCCTGCCACCAAGTGCCAGCTCCCTCTGTCTGCATCAGGGAGTAGTAACCCCCAGCTGAGAAGGAAGTGGCAGGATCTCTGAGGCCGAGAAGTGGCTGGGTTCCCAGTTGATCCATTCCCGACGGCCCTGGCAGCCATGGGATGTCGTTCAGTTCTCACCTTCCTCTACCACTTCTGCTGTCTTCTGCTGGGTCCCTGAACATAGAGGCTGCACCTCTGGGAGAAGGTGAAGCCCCCCCAAGCCCTGCTTGAGTGTGGGGCCATGCTGCAGTGCCGAACAGTATTAGCTTCTGTTCCCAAGTGTGCAAACCCAGAGGGGCTGAAGACAGACCAGGACCTTACCCCCCTCCTGCCAAGACTGGTACCAGCCTCCTTCCTCATCCCCATCTTCTCAGAAACCCCTTTGTGATGGTGGCTGTGCCCCCTAAGCCCTGTGGCATTTCCATGTCTTACTGGCAACCACACAACTCAGGGAAAGGAGTGCCTGGGGGTGGGGGACAGGCGGGCAGCACTGAGGGACCCTGTCCTGCCCCTCCCCAGGCTCTTTCCCCATCTCACCCAGCAGCCACTGCCTGGTGGGCCTGGCTGAGGGTGTGTGCTGCTCCTTAACCACTGCTCCCCAGAACCCAAGGCAGGCCACCTCCAACCTGTGGGACTTGAGTTCAGGATTGGAACTATTTCTGTACCTAGAGGCTTTGGGCTTAAATTTTGTCTTTTTGATTTGAATGCTTGACCCCAGGAAGAAGGAGCAGGTGTGAGGCTGGGTACCTGGACTTTCCAGTTTAGAACAGGCTCTGGGCCAGGCAGGGACCATGGAGCCAAGGCCTAGCTGCTTCTGTCTTTCTTCCTTTTGGTTTTGTGTTACAGGAGTTTCTGGAGACAGTTTCAGATGATTATTTAATTTGTAAATATTGTACAAATTTTAATAGCTTAAATTGTATATACAGCCAAATAAAAACTTGCATTAATGACTGGTGGGGCTTGTAACTTAGGGCAGGGATCCTTTCCCTTGCCTAGCCCGTAGACTTATGGTCTGTGGTCTCCTGGAATGAGGATGCCAAGATATTTAACAACTAGACATACTTTCATCTTACACGTGGAGAACCTGAGCGCTGGGAGGTTGGTATCTCTTCTACTTTAGGTCTGAAGTCAAGCAGGGTAGCCAGGATCTGAACACTGCGAATCAATTTAATGGTGGAGTTGGACAAGTGGCTGAAATGGGATGGGACAGCAGGAATGAAAAGCCTTCATTTTCCTGTTTTCAGTCAACACAGCCGATTCCACGACAGCGGGCGGACGTCCCCAACCCTACCTATTACAGCACTCAGAACCTAAGATATTTTGTCTGTCTTGTCCAGTCCAGTCCAGGTCCTTGTCCTGTGTTGTCTATGTTGTAGCTAGAGTTTTCCTGCCTGGCCCACAGTCAGGACAAATCTCTCTCACCTGCCAATCCCACAGCCACTCAGACCCAACCAAGTAAACACAGAGACTTATATTGGTTACAAACTGTATGGCCGTGGCAGGCTTCTTGCTAACTGTTCTTACAGCTTAAATTAATCCATTTCCATTAATCTATACCTTGCCACATGGCTTGCAGCTTACCGGCATCTTCACATGCTGTTTCTCATCATGGCAGCTGGCAGTGTCTCTCTGACTCAGCCTTCCACTTCCCAGCTTTACTCTCCTCCTTGTCCCGCCTATACTTCCTGCCTGGCCACTGGCCAATCAGTGATTTATTTACCAACCAATCAGAGCAACACATTTGCATACAGACCATCCCACAGCATCCATATTCACCACTAAGCCCAGTTTGACTTATAGCAAAAGCTCCAGAAGGCCAAGGATGCATGTCCCTGATGGGTTGTTTCTAGAAGGGCTGACTTAATGTCTCCCTTGTTAGCCTGATTCTTCCTGTGGGCTCCCACATTGGACACTTAAACAGAGGTCTTTTTCCTCTTTATGGAAGCAAGGACTGATCTCAATGTCCTTTACCCTGTGCTCTGAATCCCATTCCAGAGACTCCAAATCCACTTCCTCTCTGGATGCCAGTCTGTGAGGGGCACTGCCATGGACTGATCATCAGGCCTCAGAAGCCTTTCTCAAGAAGCCAGGCTTTAAGCTGCTCATCAAAGTAGCCCTTGATTCGAAGAGTACCTGTCACCTCATTAACCTGGGTGACAGGTGTCTTTCCCAGCTGTGGGCTCAGAAATTCTTCCACATCCTTCTGTAGAGCCTGGAGAAGGATAACTCCAGTCAACAGGTGCTAATCCCAGGGCTCCCTCCCTTCAACCCTGGAAGGATCAGAAATAGACCCAAGCCACTTACCCAGATGTCGCCTTCCACCTTCCGGATCACAGTCATCTGTCGGTTGCCATGTGTGATGTCTTTGTAGACTGGGATGTTATGCATCCGGGATCGCCGAACAAAGTAGGGCAAGTTGGGAGGGGGATCTGTAAAGGGGTACGGTATAGGAAGCCAGCTTATCCTAAGCCTCGGCCAAGGACCTTCCCCTCACAAAGGGTTGCTGCAAGGTTTTCGTTTTTGCTTTGAGACAGATAAGGTCTCCTGAATCCTAGGCTAGCCTCAAACTCATGTAGCTAAGGATGACTTTGAATTTCTAATCCTTCTGCTTCTACCTCCCAAGTACAAGGATTCAGCCTTGCTGCACCTGGCTACAGAGGGTCATTAAATCCTACTGGACAAAAATCCAGACTTCAAGTCAGGGCATCTCCTCTGTCCTTCAGTTTATAGTTAGGACCGAATTTTCACCTTAGTGCTATAAGGCCCCACCCAGGCCTGCTACCATTTAAATGCTCAAAAAGAAATGAAGAGCTAGGCATGACTGTTCATGCCTAGAATATATAGGTAGTTCAAGGCTCGTTTGGGCTACCTTAGACACTGTCTCAAAAGGAAAAGTCAGGGGGATCACTGAGTTTGAGGCCAACCTGGTCAACAAATTGAGTCCCATGACAGCCAAGCTTGTTACACAGAGAAACCCTATCCAGGAAAAAAAAAAAAAAAAAAGTCCGATATGGCGGCACATTTCTTTAATCCCAGTCAAGGGAATGGCGGCACATTTCTCTAATCCCAGTAGAGGGGAACTGATGCGTCTGTGTTTGGGGCCCAGACCTTTAATCCCAGCACTCGGGAGGCAGAGGCAGGCGGATCTCAAGGTGGAGTTCGAGGCCAGCCTAGTCTACAGAGCAAGTTCCAGGACAGCCAGGGGTACACAGAGAAACCCTGTCTCAAAAACAAACAAACAAAACACATAAACAATAATTTATTACAGTTTATCTCCCTGGATCTTTGGGGAAACCCTCTCTGGACTACTCTCTCCTTTCTCATTGACCCAGTGAGGGTGACAACTTATTTAACAAAAGAGATGGGAGTTAAAGGGGTTCTTTTGGTTTGGTTGTTTGGTTTGCTGTTTTTGAGACTGTAGCTCCAGCTGACCTAAACTTTGTAATGGCAATGGGATTTTTTTGTTTGTTTGTTTTTTTTTGTTTTTTTTGTTTTTTCGAGACAGGGTTTCTCTGTGTAGCTTTGCGCCTTTCCTGGCTCTCGCTCTGTAGAACAGGCTGGCCTCGAACTCACAGAGATCCGCCTGCCTCTGCCTCACGAGTGCTGGGATTAAAGGCGTGCGCCACCACCACCCGGCGGCAATGGGATTTTTATAAATATGATCACACAATGGACTCAATATTAAAGGTTTTACTTTATATGCTGAACAGATTATACACCCATTTTGCTGAATTTGAGGTTAGAAGAAGTTAAATGATTAATAAAATCACACCAATAATGAAAGGCAAAACCAAATTCAAACCAGGCCTGCCTTTCTGCTAAGCTGCATTCTCTATTGTACACAGTCAGTTGGCCTGGAAGAAGAGAAATCCAAACACATGGTCTTCTTTCTCTATGCTTTCTCACCACAAGAGAAGACTCCACCCCAGCAAAACAGGGTTCTATTCTTGGGCCCATCCCTGGAGGATGAGAAAATACTAGGCCTCCATCTCAACAGCACTCCTAAACCCACTGGGAAGTTCAAAGCCTCAGCTGGGGCAAAGGACCCTCCTCCTCTACAGCCTTCAAACTACCCCCATCACTCACTCAGCTCACCTTTGGGAGGCTGCCAGCCACTAGGAGTGGGATAATGTTTATGCTTTGGTGGCTCTGGGATTTTGGTAGGGGGGAACAGGCGCTCCACAAACTGGTATTCATCCACAGACTCCACAAAGCCGGTGTTATCAGGAGGACCCTGGATTTGGCTCTAAGGCAAAACAAACAAACCATATTTCCATTAGTTCACACAACACAGAAGGACTTTAGTAGGCAAGGAACCAGGCAGAAAGAACAGCATAAGAAAAGACCTAGAGCTGGGAAAGCACCAGACTTTTCCAGAGTGCAAGGTACCAGGGGGGACTGGAAAAACAGTGCAAACAGTCTGAATTCCAAGATTTCTCCAAGACTCAAATGACAAACATGTCCACATTCCTGAAAAGCCAATTAACCATAAGACTAATCAATATAGTATTCTTCAGCATTTTTTCTGAACATCGTGTTGAAATTCTTTAGCTCCGACCATGGTGCTTGAACCGATCAGGCACCGAGCGAGGACGGGCAGCTGCTCTCGGTCCTAACTAACTCGAGCTATGTGGCAGCCGCATTCCAAAACCCAGACTACCCAGGCTCTGCCACCTGCCCTCTCCACCCTGCATCTACCCTCGAGACAAGTGTCAAGCCGAGTATACAGGAAAACCAAGGCCACGTGAGGGAATGCGGCGTTCAGGGTTGTCATGAGTAACAGTGAGGCTCACACACAGCCTTTTGCCCTCAGCTCCGAACTCTCACCAGCTGCCGTAGCCCGTTGCTCCACCGGACGCAGCGGCCCCAGTCCCGCAGAGCGCTTCGGAACACAGCTACCGCCATCTTGGATTGACCAACTGCGAGTGCCATCTGCGCGCGCAACCTGCTGGGGCCCGCCCCGCCCCCTGCGCGCGCCGCCCACAGGGACAGAACGCCTGCGTAGTGCGTTAGGGGAAAGGCTAGGACGGCGGTGGGCGGAACAAATACCCGCAATCCGCGCGGTCGCGCAGCAGTGACGTAACACGCGACAGGAGGTGAGGACGTGCGCGCTCCCGCTTCTTCCTCTTTCTTGACTCCATCTTCGCGGTGGCAGCTTCGGCGTCCGCGGATTAGGTAAGACTCGGGGGACTGCAGGACCTGTAGCGCTCGGGAGCAGGCCGTCTGCGGGCTCAGAAGGTGCGGGGAGGTCAAGGGACAAGGGCTGATCTGCGGCCGTGTCTCCCGACCTCATTCAAGTCGCTGGCGAGCCCCACCTTTCGCATGTGGAACGGCGCAATCTCCTGCCCCGCTTCCCATCTCCTGATCTGTCTTCTGGGACGCTTCTTTCCTTCTCTCAAGAAGCCTTTCTTTTTTCAGTCGCCAACATGCAGCTCTTTGTACGCGCCCAGGAACTACACACCCTTGAGGTGAGCGGCCAAGAAACGGTCGCCCAGATCAAAGTAAGTGTGTAATGCTCTTTTATTCCACCTAATTGTGCTCCTTTATCCCAAGGCACGCAGGGAAAACTTGTTTACTTACAAACATTGTTTCTTTTTTTACTGTAGGCTCATGTGGCCTCACTGGAAGGCATTGCCCCGGAAGATCAAGTCCTGCTTCTGGCTGGCTCGCCGCTGGAGGATGAGGCCACCCTAGGCCAGTGTGGTGTAGAGGCCCTGACCACTCTGGAAGTAGCTGGCCGCATGCTGGGAGGTGACTGCTTTTTTTCACTAGGAACTAATGGAATGTGTGTAGTTACAGCATGTGACAGCGTACTTCTGTGGCAATACACTTGTGTCTTCTAGGGTCTTTATTTCATAATGGTACTGCAGTCTCTAGCCAGACTGGTTCTCGGTGTCCCCACTAAAATCAAAATCCAGAGTGGCATGGTAGCACTTGGGAGACAGGCAGGCAGGTCTCTGTGAGTTTAAGGACAGGTGTACAGAGCAAGTTCACAGCCAGGGCTACACAGAGAAACCCTGTCAGGAAAAAAAAAAAAAAAAACCCAGTAATCATCAGAATCTGATTTACTGGGTTCTCAGAGTCCTTGCCTTAGTATGCCTCAACCCTCAGCACTGAATAAACTGGCCACAGTGACACTGAGGTGGGAACCAACCTGGGATAGCTATTCTGTGACCCCCATCTCCAATCTCTGCAACTATTGATTCATTCCTTGTTGGCCCCAAGAGTAAGGGTTGTGCTGGGCAGGGCGTTGGGTTGCTTCTTACCTGCTTCCTTTCTCCCACTCCAACACAGGTAAAGTTCATGGTTCTCTGGCTCGTGCTGGAAAAGTGAGGGGTCAAACTCCTAAGGTTAGTGAGCGCCAGAATTGGTATTTGGACTTGGTTTTTTCCTGTTGCAGCCTTTTCTTCCTGTTCGCATTCTCCTTCCTGGAGGGGTACTGGTGGGAAGGATGCCAGGCATGGGAGAGGTCAACCAGGGTCTTACGAGTCCTTCCCTTTCCCAGGTGGCCAAACAGGAGAAGAAGAAGAAGAAGACAGGCCGTGCCAAGCGGCGAATGCAGTACAACCGTCGCTTTGTCAACGTTGTGCCCACCTTTGGCAAGAAGAAGGGCCCCAATGCTAATTCCTAAGTCCTGTGTGGTTCTGGCACTGTAATAAAACCACTTTGCCCAGACTTGTTACTGCTTTCTTCATTTGTGAGGCCTTAGGAAGAAACTTTTGTTTGTTTTGGTTTCTCGAGACAGAGTTTTTCGGTGTAGTTTTGCACCTGTCCTGGATCTTGCTCTGTAGACCAGGCTGGCCTGGAACTCACAGAGATCCGCCTGGCTCTGCCTCCCGAGTGCTGGGATTAAAGGCGTGCGCCACCACCGCCCGAGGAAGAAACTTTTAGGCTAGTGAAGTGCCTCTTGGTCATTAGGAAGGGTAAATGAGAATCAGTCACCACCAAGGCCAGCTCTCAGTAGGGTGGTGGCACACTTTAGTCCCAGCACCTGGGAGGCAGAGGCAGATAGGTGGAGCAACCAACCAGATTTAGTGTTAAGCTATTTTGTGGAGGCAGCGATGGGAGGGAGGGAAGGGTTTGGGTAGGAGTTGAATTGGTCTTCACTGAATTTGAGACCAGCTGTAGTATCAAAGTGCAAGGACCATGGGGTCCCTCAGCTTTGGAAATTGGTATTACCTGATTACATTGGCATCTTGATCTTGTCTGGGCTAACTTAACCTGTGACTGAGCAGCTGATTAATGGTTCCACCCTAGCAACAGGCTTCCAGTATTACCCAGACCCCACTCTGCTCATCGGTGTTTTGGAACCCACTGCTTCTTGGAATGTACCATGGAGTAACGCTGAGTTGGACACTCCATCCATTCCATTTAACTTTAGCTGTCTGAGAGTTGTGCAGGTCAAAACTGTAAAGTGCTCTGCCACCAGTGTCTGGCCCATTGTAGACAGGTAAATAGGGACTGCCTCAGACTCTTATCGTTTAACCCTTTGCTTTTTTACTATAGAGGGTGTGGGTATGTCCCACATTCATGTTAAACATAGGACAGCATTCAGGAGTGTTCTAGGGATGGCACCCTGTTAGGATTTGGAAGCAAGTACTTGGTTTTTGAGACAAGGTCTCAAACTGAAGCCAAGGCTGGGTTTGAACTCAGTAACCTTCCTTCCCCAGCCTCCTAAATGCTGTTACTAGACTACCACATGCTGTGTAAACTACACAGCTGGTTTGAGTAGTCCTCAAGGGTCAAATCCAGAACTCACATCCCCAACTCGGGCTCTTTCTAGAGGAAAAGTAGGAAACTGAGCAAGGCATAGTTGCACATACTTCTTTTTTTTGTTTTGTTTTTCAAGACAGGGTTTCTCTGTGTAGCTTTGGATCCTGTCCTGGAACTCCCTCTGTAGACAAGGCTGGCTTCAAACTCATAAATGCTGGGATTAAAGGTGTGGGCCACCACTGCCCCGCTGTGTGGCACATACCTTTAATCCCAGCTCTGGGAGGCAGAGGCAGGCAGATTCTCTGAGTTCCAGGCCAGTCTGATCTACAGAGCTAGTTGCAGGAGAGCCAAGGCTACACAAACCCTGTCTCGGGAAAAAAAAAAAAAGAAAGAAAAACAATAAGAATTGAACTGTTTTTGTTTCTCAAGACAGGGTCTCACTACGTAGCTCTATCCTGGAACTCACAGAAATCAGCCTGCCTCTGCTGATCTGGTGCTAGGATTGAAGGCGTGTCGCTACGCCCTGCTAAGACTCTGGATTTTTTTGTTGTTGGTTGGTTTGTTGGTTTTGTTTAAAAGGTAGTTTATTTTTACATAATTTGGTAAAACCACAGGGAACAAGCTGGGATCAGCTACATAATGCTTTCGAACTCAGCGAGCTACGGTGCTGGGAGGAACTTGGCTCTTCTGCACATGCCCAAAGGGCTACTCAGAAGACGAAAGTTACCGAGAAGCCTCGGGAATGGGCCAAAGGAGACTACGTCGCCCCACGCACAAAGGCGGAAATAACCGAAGAAGCGCCGGAAGTGGCGGAGCTGCAGCCGCTGTGTGGTGCCCGACACGCGGTGCCAGTTGCCATGGAGCCCGCAGGGCTCTGCGGCTTCTGCCCAGGCGGGGAGGCACTGCCGGCGCGCTACACCTGTCCGCGCTGCAACGCGCCCTACTGCTCGCTGCGCTGCTACCGGGCACATGGCTCCTGCGCGGAAGACTTCTACCGCGACCAGGTGCTGCGGGAGCTCCGCGGCCGGAGCGCCTCACCCAGCCGTCTGGCGGGCGCACTACGCCGGCTCCGCGAACAACGCGAGGCCGAGGATGAGCCTGAGGAAATAGGCCTCAGGCCGGACCCGCGGCCGAGCGGCCTTTCTGGACTCTGGGAACGCTTGGCGCCGGCTGAGAAGGCGGCGTTCGAGCGGCTGCTGAGCCGTGGCGAAGCTGGGCGCCTTCTGCCCCCTTGGCGGCCCTGGTGGTGGGGCCGCGGGGTTGGCCCGCGTTTTCTGGAGGAGTTGGATCGTGCCCCGGGCAGGGATCTTTCAGAGCCGGAGTCCACGCCCGAGAGGACGGCGTCCGAATCTCTGGATGATGCGGCCGCCGCGGTGCCACTTGCTGAGGACTCCGCGGCCGCTCGGCCGCCCGCAGTGCCCACCCGTATCCCAGCGCTGGCCAGCCTGAGCCGCAGCCCGGCTTCGCCACTCGTGCGCTTCCAGCTGCCCAACGTGCTGTTCGCCTACGCTCACACTCTAGCCCTGTATCATGGAGGGGATGACGACGCCCTGCTCTCCGATTTCTGTGCCACGCTGCTCGATGTTTCTGGAGCCCTGGGCGCCCAGCAAGTCTTTGACTCTACGGAGGAAGCCCTGCAGGCCGCAGCCCACGTGCTGGAATCGGGCGAACATCCACCCGGGCCCTTGGGTACGCGGGGTGCCATGCAAGAGGTTGCTCGTATTCTGCTGGGCGAGGGTCCTGTCAACCAGAAAGGCTACACGCTGACAGCACTGGGGCACCTGGCGCAGACCTTGGGCAGAGCCCGGAAACAGGCCGTGATCAGCGAAGAGCGAAATCGCCTTTACCGGGCTCGGAAGAAGTGCCAGTTCCTGCTGGCCTGGACCAACGAAAACGAGGCTGTCCTCACACCATTGGCTCTAGACTGTGCCAGGGCCCACCGAGCCCATGCTGTCACAGCCGAGGAGATGGCAACCCTTACTGGGGAGCTGGAGCGGCTTTGGGGAGGCCCGGTGCCACCTGCTCCAAGGACTCTCATTGAGGAACTCCCGGGCTGAGCTGGGTGTCCGTGTCATTAATAAAGACGTCACTGGTCTGCCTAGATGTTGGCAGTACCTTTCTTTTCTTCAAAGAGAGTGCCCTATTCAAGGCTTCCCTTGAAGTTACTGTGTAGCTGAGGGTGACCTTGAACTTCTGAGCCTGCCTCCACCTTGACAGTACTAGGATTACAGGTGTTAGTCACCTTGCTAATTCATGCAGTGCTGAAGAGCAAAGGTTTCGTGCATGCTAAGCAAGCACTCTAACTTAGCTACATCCCCCAGGCCTAAAGTGCCCATTCTGAGAGAAATCAGTTGTTCCACCCTGTCAGACTCTGGATCCACAAACTACTTCTCAGCTTTCCCTAGTCAGCTAGGCCTCCACCTCTACCCCTCAAATCACTGACCCCAGGGCAGAAGAGAAACACAAGGTTGAAAACATTTATCCAACAGGGAAAATACTTCCATATGGGAGCAGTGGCTCCCTCTTCTTGCTTCAAACCTCTTCTCTGAGGCTGGTCCTCCCTGCCGAGTAGAGTGGGGTGCAGGCCCTTCACCCCAGGTGTGTTCAGGCCTGAGCTGGTCAGATGGATCTGCTTCAGTAGATACAGGGTATGATTCGGTAAGGCACACGCTTGCAGTATTCCTGCCAGGCACGGCCATACTTGCGGATACACTGCTGCTCATCTCGGGCCTCCCGGTGCACCAGCAGCGCAGTGAAGTAGAGAAGGTAGAAGTAAGGTAGCAGGTGGGACACCCCTGTGGGAAGGGCTGCGTGAGCAGGCACCAGCACCCAGCGGATGGGGCTTTCTCATCTAAAGGCACACAAGGTGGCGGGTTCACCCGTTAAAGGCCCAGTGTGCACAGTGAGGCACTAGGACCCTCTCCAGCCACTGGGTATTCCTTCTGCCTGGTACACCAGACTGAGCCTGTTGTCACCACACCTGGTCATTCCCAAACCTACTCACCACAGGGCAAGGACCAGGCCAGAGCCATGATGAGGTCTCCCAGGTAGTTGGGGTGACGAACCATACCCCACCACCCAGATACCAGCAGGTGCCGCCCTGTGGCTGTAGGGATGGTTTCAAGACCTGGAGAAAGACAGCTAATGAAACAGGGAACCACAAAGCCCCGCCGCTTCATCTCACCCACAGTCTCCAGCAGAACCAGCTTACCAGCCACACTAGGGTCAGAAGGATTCTTTCTGAATGTGTTTTTCTGGGAGTTAGCTCCACGGAAGATGTAGTAACCAATAGCTGAGGGAAAGTATGATCAGGTAGTGAGGTGGAAGTTCATGCCTTCAGCCTAGCTCTGACCAAATCCCAGGCTCTGTTATGACACCCAGGAGTCAGCTCCCGCTTTAGAGGAGCATCAAAGCCTGGGACCATACCTGATAGGTAGTGAATAAAGAAGGAATGGGGGGGGGGATTAAGGCCCTCCTACTGACCCTTAATGAGGCAGATGAGCAAGGCCATGGGCAACCCCAGAGGCTGTGGATGGTATAGCAGGAACTGGGCCTGCAGGCTATAGGTAAAGGGTACCCAGGCTAGGTCTCCAAAGGCCAACATGAAGCCAAATCCATCGTGTATTATGTCCATGGTGGTGAGGACAGACTCCTGCAGGGACAAGACCCAGACACACTGGCTTAGTCCAGATGACATCCTCAGGATCCCCTGCTTGCCTTCCCTGCCCAGTCCAGCCTCACCTCATACCAGAGGGCATCACCCACATACAGCAACTGGAAGCCATTGACCAGGCACATGGCCAGGGAAGGACTCCCCCGCAGCTCTGCCTCTCGCACCAGCAGGGCCAGGTTAATGAAGACCTGAGGGAGTGGGGACATCAGAGTGGGACAGTGTCAGCCTCTCCCCTTCTCTCAGCCGTCAGTCAGTTCACATGTTGAATGGACCCAGGTCGAAACTGCCTATACTTAGAACTCCTGCTTTTGAATCTGAGCTTGGCCATCTGTGCGGAGTGTGTATCCCTGATAAAGCTCACTGTCCACTGCCATGTGAAAAATGGGGGTAAGGGCCCTGCCTTGAGCTGCTGTTTAAAGAATTATGCAATGCCTGCAGAGCTAAGGGTCAGCTTGTTGGGAACCTGCACTTGCACCCTCGTTTAGTAGCCCCAGGGGACTGGGTAGTGCAGCTTCTTCAGTAATACTGACGTGGACTTTCATTAAGGCTCCCTCTAATTAAAAAAAAAAAAGGCACTCCGGAGGCAGAGGCAGGCAGATCTCTGAGTCTGAAGCCAGCCTGGTCTACAGAGTGAGTTCCAGGACACCTAGAACTGAGACATAGAGAAACCCTGTCTGGTGTGGGGGTGGGGGTGGTAGAGATTAGGGGGGTAGTCTCACTAAGTAGCCTTGATTGACCTGGAACTCACAGAGATCTGCATGGCACTGCCTCCCAGTGTTGGCATTAAAGGTGTGTGCCACTACACCCAGCCCTCACAGTAATTTTAGAAGAAAACTTCATTCCATCCTGTTTCTCCAGTGAGAAAATAACCTTAGAGTCTGGTATGCATGCGGGCAGGTCAATCTCCAGATCTGTGGTGGGACCAGGCCTGGTGGGATTACAGTAGCTGTACTTGAGTAGCTGAGAGAAGTGGAAAAGACCTTGATTTTGAGACTAGCCTGGGCTATCCCAGTGAGACCTGTTTCAAAACCAAACCAAACCCAAACTTCAGATTCATAGAGGGATCTTGGCTCCTGCCTCTGTGTAAGATCTGCAAGGTGAAAGCAGGGCCTTGCCTGAGTCTCTGTGGAATTTTCCACCATCGTCCGTGTATGTATGATCCTAACCCAAGAGCAGCTGGTGTGTGGTCAAGGCCACCAATGACAGGCAAATTGTTAAATCCGGCAGTCCACTGGAGGCACCGAGCTGCCTGGCCCTCCCTTCAAGTAGTGCTTGGTCATTGTCTTTGGAGTCAGTTTTGTATCTGACCACTGTGTCCAAAGCTTCATGTGCTCTCCCAGCTCCCTGCCTGCTTTGCCCCACCCCCCGAATCTGTCGTCACTGTCATGCTGTATATATTTAGTTTTGTGGTGCTGGGTTGGAATCAAGGACTTTTTGTGTGGTAGCCAAATGCTCTCTACCTAATTTTTTTTTTTTAGATTTGGTATTAAGACCCCACTTGGTGACTTCCATGGCAGAGCAACATATTGGCAAGTGAATGAATGATGATTGCTGTCTACCCAACAATGCTAGCCCACCCTGCCCTTCGCTTGGCCCAAGGCCAGCATAGTTAAACCCAGCATGCCCAGCATGCCCAGCATACCCAGCCGATGAGGCCAGGTCTCAGCTCACAGAAATATTTGAAGTCAAAGGAACCAAGGCGAGGGTTCAGCTCCCGTCCCAGAAAGAAATCGTAAACGGAATTTCCTGGGGGGGATAATAGAAAGTGAAAGCACAGGTAGGCATCCTGTCTGCTGCCTCACCCCTACCTCACTGGGACCCTTCTCACCTGAGTTTCCTCCAGGTGCCAGGGCCGAGTCGGGAGCTGTCAAAGCCTTCGCATAGAGAAGGAGGCTGAAAATGAAGCTGGTAACAGTGGTCGCGAAGGCCAAGGGCAGGAGCATTTCAGGGAGTGCCCCCAGGGGCAGCCCAACTGACACCCCCAGCCCCACCAACAGGGCTGTTAGCACCAGAGCCTGGAAGCCTGAACCACAGCAGAGTGAGTTCTGGGATTGCATATGTCCACAGCTACCACAGCACAGGGTAAGACCTGGGGTTGCATACTTACACACACACACACACACACACACACACACACACACACACACACACACACACACACACACACACACACGAGCGAGGTTCCCATAGGGGTCATCAGAACCAGTCCACGGACCTCCCCGCTAGACTTGGAACCCACCCCAACCCATGTAACTCAGATTCAGTGATGGGGAGGGGAAGCCCCAGGCACCATTAATAGGGTAGCGCAGGCGACTCTTGTCCTTTAGTTCCAGCCCTTCGGCCACCTATGAGTATAGGGAAGGTCTTATAAGAGTTGGGGAGGCCTTCCCCCGTCGAGCCCTCTCTGTCCCCTCCTCCCGTGTTAAAACAGAGCGCACACCTTGCGCGCAGGCAGCAGGTAGAGCGCCACCTGCAGGCCGAGCCACATGAACAATAGCAACAGAGCCCATGGACTCCACAGCTCCTCCAGTCCAGGCAGGTAAGCGGGTGGGCCCAGGAGCCGCGCCGGGCCCGATCGGGCCGCCAGGAGCAGATGGAACACGGTGGCAGGCAGCAGGACCATCATCGCTGTGACGCCTGGGGAGACAGCCAGTGTCGCGTGACCGCTCCCCAGAGCTCTCCCAAGTCCACAGGCACCTTGGGTCACCTGCCTGCTTAGCAGGTTCCCGGCGCCATACTCCTACCTTAATTTTCATCTTAGTCCTCCCAAAGCCCATCCTCCTGCTCTTCCAACTGTCTCCCATTCCAGAAACTCCCTGCTGTACAGCTGCCAGCATCCATCCATCCTCTCCTGCAGACACTCTGCCACCCGCGTACCCTGATCTTTCTGCCTCCAGATTTCCCAAAAGCCTTCTAGCTTTTCCGTAAGTAGCATCGGTCCAGCTTCCACACCCAACCTTCCCATTTACCCAATGGCCCCCCGAATTCCAGTGGGGCCTGGGAGGCCTCACGAGGAGTCATGATCTCTGCTTTGCCGGGGAGCGATGGTTCACAAAAGATTATGGGAACACATCCTGCCCCATCCTGATGGCCTGGTTAAGCTTCTGTGTGGGCACTGAGGTGAGAAAGCTGCTGCTCTTGTCCAGCAATCTTTAAATGGACGCGCCCCCTGCCCATCCTGGGCCCAGCACAGCAGCCAATCAACGCTGGGAGGCGGGGCCGCGCTGTCGCCTCAACATCAAATGATGAGCTTCGACATCAAAACCCCACCCCTAGCGGGTCCCGCCCCTTCAGGCAAGAGGGAGGAGGAGGCCACACAAGTTTATTAAACGGGTCCAGACACCCGCCAGCGGGGTGAGGACAGGGCACGGTGAGGACAGGATAGGACGATGGGGCTGCCCCGTGACAGCTTCGGCAGGGCCTAGCCGCGCTCACAGATGACCTCGACAACACTGGGTTCCATGGGCACTGGGTCTGGACAGCGCAGGGCAGCTGAGGCTACCACTTCGTCGAGCAGCAGGTGCACTAGCTCCTCATCAGCCACAAAGCGCCACAAGTAGAGTTGCAGGAAGTGGCAGTCCACCTGCACCTGCTGCAGCCCGAAGCGCCCAAAGGTACGCAGCCGCACACACTCCAGGAGCGTCTTCAGGCTAATCTTAATGATGCCAGTCAGCACCGACACCTGCAAGTGGGCACATAGGGATGCAGCTCAGTGACTGTAAGCTTTGGGGGAGGAACATACACCTAACTTCTGAGCAGAGGCCAGGGAATACAAAGTAAGTCAGAAATTTCCAGGGCCTAGGTAAGGAGGGAATCATCTACTATTGCCACCAGGAGGGGCAGGGGCAGATAAGCCACAGAAAAGATCAGAGATGGGGGCAGCAGTCATCACTGACTACGAAGCAGAAATGGATGAAAGCTGTCCCTGAGCTTCGGTCACAGTGAGGCAGAGATCAATAAGTGTCTGAGAACCCCTGAAGACTCAGGGCTGTTTTGGAGACAAGAGTGAGAGCAAAGAATACTTGAAGTCTGTTGCAGAATATTAATTTAAGATGTGTTACATTCGCCTATGCTGTGGAATATTTAATGATGCAAAGATGTGTTACATTTGTTTGATTAAATAAAATTAACCTGGGGTCAGGAGGCTGAGTCAGCAACTACCTGACAGGAAGTGGTAGGGCACGGGACCATGTGTAGCTAGGGTTCTTCAGTAGGTGCTGAGCAGAAGGACGCCTGGTTTTATGGGGAGACCTGAGCTAGGAGAGAAGGTTAACTACTTGCTATTCAGCCTCTCTGAGTGAGCAGAATTTCACCTCAACCTTTGAATCCTGAGTTCTATAGAGGGACAGAAATCTACTGAATTTTATGACAAACAGCAAGAGTCACATCCAGGCTGGAGCGACAAGGTGGCTTTACTCTGAACTACCTAGATGCCCTAGAGACAGAGACTGGATGGTCAGAGTGACAGCTAAGCTTAGGTGGGGTCCTAGGGCTCCCTGGATTGTTATGGGATCTAGGCGAGAAGGTACTTCAGACCTTGTTGAATTCCACAGGGCTGAACACATCGATGCGTTCAGAGAAGAGCTTCTGAATATTGCTCAAGAGGTTTGTGTCCATCGGAGCACTGGAAGGTGGAGGGGAGAGAAGTCAGAGCCCACCGCACACACCCTCCCTCTTCTGTCTGTCTCAGGGAGGTCTCCCTCCCAGCCTGACCTGGGTGTGTAGCTGGGCGCATAGCGGCCCTGCTGCCGAGAGCTGCTGTATACAGAGAAGGTCCTTTTGCTAGAATCGCTGCTCTGGGCTTTGCGGACACCCTCTTCATACAGGAGCCCCACCTGGTGGTGAAAAGAGGTGCTGCAAGGGGAGCATGGGGTACTAGGACAGAAAATTCCCTAGGTATGGTCACCACTCATACAATCAAGGGAGTGGAACAAAGGCAGGGCAAGAATTAGTTTGAAACCCAATTTTCAGCCCATCCCTGCTCCAACTTTCTGGGTGACTCTGGGCCTCCACATTCCCAGAGGTATGGAATGGGGGTCCTAGTGGCACAATATCATCGGTACAGTTAGGCCCCTTTTGCTTAGTCCTTGGAGAGCTGTTATCCAGGGCCCCAGCATGCACCAGGGCTCCACCAGCCAGCCTAAAGCAGCACCTGTACATCAATAGCTGTAGTGTCCTCTACCACACGCTTCATGACAGCACGCACGTTCCGGGGCTCCAGAGTACTGAGCCAGTCCCGCGTCTCCACACTCTTGCGTAGCATCTGTGATATGACTAGACCCTGCACCTTCACATAGTGGGTCAGCAGTCGCCGAGCCGTCTCTCTGGCCTCTGCACACAGTGTGCTCACAGGTGTGACTGGAGACTGATCCTAAGCCAGGAAAGCAGAGGACAATGGTTGTAGGTACTAGGGACAGATCAGAAGCCACTGCCAGTTTGGAAGTGAGCAAATCTTGGGAAAGATGGAGGCTGGGATGAGTGCAGACTACCAGTCTGGTTCTGGCAACAAGAAAATATCCAGTCTCCTGCGTTCCCAGCATAGTTCCCTTTCCCTCTCCTGAGACACTTCACCTGCACCAGAAACTGTTCATCAGTGAGTGTGAGGATGTAGGAGATGGTGGCTGTCTCGTAATCCAGGCAGAGGCGAGAGAGCAGCAAAAGCAGGGCAGGTGGTGTGGCACCTCCCTTTTCTCCAGGGCTGTCACAGAAGCTCTGGGCTGTCTGGCACATTGAGCGGATGAAACCCACGATGAGGCCCTCACGGACTCCCTGGCTGCAGAACTCGCCCTGTGAAAGGAGGTCCAGATCCACAACCAATCCACAATCCTCTCTCCTAGGCAGGAGAGGTCAGCAAAGCCAGAGCATGGGGCTACTCCTCGCCCTTTGCCCTAACCCTCCTCCAAAGGACAGCCTCATCCTGCCGCTCTGCCTTGAGGGTGGTGGGGCCGGCAGGGGGAAGGTCCCTGGTACCCTTCTATCTTTAGCCCAGCCGCATAGCATTTTCTCCTCCAGACTGCCTCCCGAGAACGTAAATCCACATCCAGAGCGCCTGGGAAAGGATTGACCTCAGTTCCCCAAGCACTGGTAAAAAGGTGACAGAGGGCCAGTCAGCAGAATGAATAACCAAAGGACAAAAGACAGACATACCCGGAAGTAGGGCTTGTTGGAGAAGGACACCTCCTTGGCGGTAAAAAGATGCACAGAGGCCAGGGAGGCCTTGATGTGGCTCAGAATGGAGCTGGCCACATTGGCCAGCAACTCAGCCAGGCTGGGGCCCTCCTTCCCAGCCAGGCGAGGTGCCGCCAGGGCCTGGCGAACATCCGTCAGGCAGCTCAGGAAGGCAGCCCTCAAACCCTGCAGATGGTGGCTCAGACGCTCTCGGGCCACTCGCTCCACAATCTCCGTGGCCGACTCTGAAAGCCCAGCAGCGGCTAACAGGGCCCCAGGGGCTAGCAGGCGCCGGTGGAAGCGATCTAAGGCCCGTACCAGCAGTGAGTTATCACTGCCACCCTGCTCCTGTGCCAGCCGCCGCTCCACCAGTACAAAATAGCGGCCGCCCAACTCCCGCGCGAAGGCTGCCAGCTTCTCTGCACCAGTAGGGCCCTGAGCGGCAAACAGCTCCTGGTAGGCTGCTGCCACCTGGCAGAGGCCACCCACGAAGCCACTGCCGCCACGGTCGGTGAACTCTAACACGTCGGGCGCTGGTGGGGAGGGCCCCAGCTCAGTCTCCAGGCTGCTCAGTTCTTCCTCCAGCCGCCCCCGAGCATGTGCCAGGAACTCCTCACACAGCTCCTCGGCCGGCTCACCCAGGGCCAGCAGCAGCTCCACACACTCAGCCTGCTCTGGGGCACCCGAGCAACCTTCCCTGTGGGGACGGAGATGCAGTAAAGACAGAGGGTGGGGTGCAGGGGAGACAAAATGTGGGGGCACTCTTGATGTGACTGGAGGGCAAGAACCAGGCCCGGAAACCACACCTGAAACGCTGCCGCAGCTGCTGGGCCAAGCGGGCTGTGATGACCTGGCAGTCATCCTGGATGGCGCGGAAGGAGGGAAGGTGCTGGTACTGTTGCAGCACCGCCCTGGCGCGACCCTGGTAGCGCACAGCCTGCCCATAGGCACCCAGCTCCACGCACTTGGTGAGGCGCGAAGGCAGCTCAAAAAGGAACTGCAGTTTCCGCAGCAGAGCATGCACCCCTAGGGGACAGGAAAGGCATGTGAGCTGCAGAGCTCAGGGTGGCTGGCTGCAGGGCCTGGCCAGTACAGAGCCCACCTGCTAGCTTGGTGATGCGCTCGTGTCGGTCCTGTAGCGTGGCGCTGATGCGTGCACTGAAGTTGGTGATCACTGCCATGTTGGTAGCCAGCCGGTCCATCTCGTCTTCCATCTTCCGGAAATCATTCTTCATTTTCCGAATGGTGTCTAGAGGGCAAGCACCGACAGCGAAACAGAAATGACCAAGACAGAGAGGTGCAGCTCTCACTGAAACCAGGGACCCGCCTGAAACGGCTTGGGTCTTGGTCACTGCATGTGTGGGCAAGAGGGTTAATATGATGGTGCATGAAGCTCTGCTCACCCCTATCCTGTGCAAAGGGAAGAGGGTGAGCTTCCTTAAAATTGGAGGGAAAGTGTTTTAAAAATAAATAAAAAAAAAGCACCCAGTCACTATCCTGACTGACTCTACTTTGTCCAAACTTGCTCTCCATTTTTCCTTTTCAGTCTCATTTTGTTCTGGAAGGGAACTGGTGCCTGGCCCCAGTCTGTACCCACCAGACCTGAAGCTGCAATATGAACACCTCAGAGCTCCAGGACTACTTAGCCTGGTGGAGGCTGCTGCATGTTCCTCTTGGCTCCCTATTTTTGTCCTTTCATATATAATCTTGGAGCTATTGACTAGGACTCCAAATGTGGAAGACCATCGGCCACCCCAGACAGGCAAATGGAGGATAAACTCCTACTTCACCTTCTCTCTGTCTTGATGCTCTCGGGATGATGGATGCACAGAACTACTCTTTCAAGACCCTTAGAAGTAAACCCAGAAACAGGATTCTGGTACCACTCTCTCCCATCGGATGGTATCCAGATCCCAACAACAGCCAGAGACGCTTGGCACTGGCCAGAACTTCTTTTGATTCCATAGAACATAAGCTATGAGCACACTTTTAATCCCAGCACTTGGGAAGCAGAGGCAGGAGGATCTCTGTGATTTTCAGGCCAGCCTGGTCTACAGAGTGAGTTCTAGGACAGCCAGGGCTACACAGAGAAACCCTGTCTTGAAAAACAAAACAAAAACAACAAAAAGCTCGGCAAAGGCAGGGACCACCTGTCTGCTCACCCCTGGGATGCTCTCTGCACATAGCAGGGCAGGCAATAAACTTGCCCACTCAGACCTCCTTCCCAAACGGCCCCGATTTTCACTGGACTTGTAGAGCACGGTGAATCTTCTCTAAAGTTCCTCTCCTCTTCCCTTTCTCCCTTATACAGACTGAAATTTGTATAAGGAGGCTGTTTGTCCTTCCAAATGCCTCAGGGCCTGGCCCCTTAATGCTCTATGTCTCCTCTCTTCAAATCTCATTTTATTTTTTAATTATTTATTTATTTATTTTTGAAACAGGGTTTCTCTGTGTAGTTTTGGAGCCTGTCCTGGATCTCGCTCTGTAGACCAGGCTGGCCTCGAACTCCAGAGATCTGCCTGGCTCTGCCTCGAGTGCTGGGATTAAAGGCGTGCGCCACCACCGCCTGGCTATTCCACCTTTTCTTACCTCTGCCTCCTCTGGTCCAGGTCTCTTGACTATCACCAGGCACTGCCCTATCTAAAACCTCAACCTCAAGCCCTGCTCTCTCTGTAACCCTACCACCCACTCTATCCACACCCCTAACCCAAGCTTAACATCTATTTCTTTTTTTTTTTTGGTTTTTCGAGACAGGGTTTCTCTGTGTAGCTTTGCGCCTTTCCTGGAACTCGCTTTGTAGACCAGGCTGGCCTTGAACTCACAAAGATCCGCCTGCCTCTGCCTCCCGAGTGCTGGGATTAAAGGCGTGCGCCACCACCGCCCGGCTTAACATCTATTTCTATTCTGGCTTTTTGAGACATGGTCTCCCTATGTAGCCCTGGCTGGCCTGCAACTTGCTATGTAGACCAGGAAAGTCTCCAATGTACTGTGATCTGCCTGTGTTTGCCTCCCAAGTGCTAGAATTACATTCAAGCACCACATCCAGTTTAACACCTATTTTTTTTTTTTTTTTTTTTTTTTTGAGACAGGGCCTCACTATGTAGTTCTGACCTAGAACTATGTAGACCAGGCCTTGAACTCACAGAGATCCTCCTGCCTCTGCTTCCCAAGTTCTGAGGTTAAAGGCACTATTGCTGGCCTTCACACCTACTCTTGATTTTAAAAACATGAAGGACCATGGGGCCTGAGAGATGATGGCTCAGCAGATAAGAGCACCCGTGGCTCTTACAAAGGACCTGGTTTTAATTTCCAGCACCCACATGGTAACTCACAACCAGCTGTAACTCTAATTCCAAGGGATCTGATACCCTCTTCTGGCCTCTGCAGGTACTACATGCATGTAGTACATGGACATACACTCAGGCACATACACACACAAACATACACCCAAATTATTTTTTTAAATAACCAAAACAAAGAACAAAACCAAAAACCTACAAAGCTAACACTCACAATGCAATTAAGGGATTTTGAAATATTTTTTCACAAAGAAGTTGGTCACCAATAGTGAACTCTTTACATGAATCACACAATCCATGAAGCAAAAGCATTCACACTGTCCCCCTTCCCACACACACAGGGCCTCTCACATGCCAGGCTAGAGCTCTGCCACTGTGCCACATCCTTAGTCCTTACCATTCTTATTGAGTTTATGGTTCCATAGCAAGGAAGGTGATTATAAAATAAAGATGCAAGATGTAAGTTACACATGAGCAGCAGAGCTGGGAGAGGGGCTGTCTTAAGACCACCCAGCCCTATAGCATCAGCCTGAGAAGTTACTGTAAAACACTGGTGCCAGTTAAAGGCCCAGGCTAGTCAGGACTACACAGTAAGACACTGTCTCAAAACAAAAAACAAAAAAACAAAACCACCACCAACACCACCACCACCACCACCACCACCACCACCACCACCACCACCAAAACCCAGCCAGGCAGTGGTGGTGAAAGCCTTTAGTCCCAGCACTGGGGAGGCAGAGGCAGGTGGAGCTCTGTGAGTTCAAGGCCAGCTTGGTCTACAAAGCAAGTTCCAGGAAAGTCAGAGCAACCTTGTCTGAAAAGACAAAAAAAAAAAAAAAAAAAAAAAAAAAAAGAAAGGAAGAAAAAAAGAAAAGAAAAAGAGAAACTGAGATTCCATTATTCCTGCTGACTTCACAGTCATGGAAACCTTCAGACTGGAAATAAAGTTGCCCCATGTCCAAACAAACACAAAGTGTCCACAGCGTTTGGTAAGAAAGACTCCTTTGGCAAGGCTGGATCTCTACCACCGGGGCCTCCTCACACATGCTGGATAAGTCTTCTGCCACAGGCTACATCCCAGGCACTGCCATGCTGCTTTCCAGCCTGGCTCCTCACTCTGTGGATGTGTACCCGTGGTAGCACCCATATTATGAGTATATGACACAGGCCTGTTAAGTTTTGTTTTTTGTTTTGTTTGTGAGACAGGGTCTCACTGTGTAGCCCTGGCTGGCTTGGAAGCCCATTGATTTTTTTTTTTTTTTTTTGGTTTTTTCGAGACAGGGTTTCTCTGTGTAGCTTTGAGCCTTTTCCTGGAACTCACTTGGTAGCCCAGGCTGGCCTCGAACTCACAGAGATCCGCCTGGCTCTGCCTCCCGAGTGCTGGGATTAAAGGCGTGCGCCACCACCGCCCGGCTCCCATTGATTTTTAATAGGGATTACTGTCAAAGATTTTTGTGTGGGCTGGGGCTGTAGCTCAGTAATGAAGTACTTGCCTAGCAAGCATGAGGGCCCAAGTTCGATCCCCAAGACCCCAAACAACAGCATAGCAAACAAACAAAGCTTTGTGTCCACACTTCAATCTGGAGGCAGGCTGGTGTATGGTCATGAAAGGAGAGACCATGAGAAGAGATGAAGAGGTCTAAGGTGTGGAGTGGGCTGGAGGAGAGAGGAGGGTGGAACAGCTGTGACCTGGAAGCAGAAAGGCAGACTATTTGAGGAGACAAAGGGGAAGCAGGAGGGTCCAGGGAAGAGGGAGAAACCAGTGCGGGAGGGGAATGGACAAAACCAAAGAATAAAGATGAATGAAAATGCAATAATGAAACGCATCTCTTTGTTAACTTATTCGTTTTTTTAAAAAGGCAGACTTCTTTGCCTGCCTGCGGTAGGGACAGGAAGAAGTTTTTCTTGGTATAATACTGAAGCCTTTCCAGGTTTGGCATGGATAGATGCATAATTAGCTAGAGGTGGTGGCGCACGCCTTTAATCCAGCACTCAAGAGGCAGAGGCAGGTGGATCTCTGTGAGTTCGAGGAGTGAATTCCAAGCCAGGGCTACATAGTAAGACCCTATCTAAAAAAGAAGAAAAAAAAGATAAATGCATTATCACATAATCAAACTCCATGCCTAGGCTCTAAGTTGGCAAATCCAATTAAAACACAGTATAATAACATAAATGCATGAAGATAGATAATGAAACCTATCATTTTCTGAATGAAAATCTGATTAAGAAAACCTAAACCAGTTGCTTTTTTGTTTGTATGTTTTTTATTTCTTACCTGGGAAAGAATTGCATACCATAAAATTCAGTGCTTTGAATACATTTAACATAGTCACAGAGTTTTAAGTCAATACTTGTGGTTTGAATAGGAATGGCCCCTCACAGACTCATGTGTTTGAATGCTTGGCCCATAGGGAGTAGCACTATTAGGAGGTCTGACCTTGTTGGAGGAAGTATATCACTGTGGGGACGGGCTTTGAGGTCTAATATGTTCAAGCTACACCCCGTGTGACACAGTCTCCTGCTGCTGCCTGCAGATCAGGATGTAAGAACCCTCAGCCCCGTCTCCAGCACCATGTCTGCCTGCATGCTACCATGTTTCCCGCCATGATGATAATGTACTAAACCTCTGAAACTGTTTTCCTTTATAACAGTTGCCGTGGTCATGGTGTCTCTTCACAGCATAAAACCCTAACTAAGGCAGTACCACTGTCTAATTAATGAATACCCAAGAGCTACTGTTTCTCTTGGCAGTTTCCCCCACATCTTCCACACCCTCTGGTAGGCATCAATCTATTTCCTATTTTCACAGAATTACCTATTCTGTTTACGTAACATAAGAAAATCAATACAACACACAGCCTTTCTCATCTGATTTCTTTTTTTCCTGTTTTGAAAAAGCATCTCGGCCAGGCGGTGGTGGCGCACACCTTTAATCCCAGCCCTCGGGAGGCAGAGGCAGGCGGATCTCTGTGGGTTCGAGGCCAGCCTGGTCTCCAAAGCAAGTTCCAGGACAGGCGCAGAGCTACACAGAGAAACCCTGTCTCAAAAAACCAAAAAAAAAAAAGAAAGAAAGAAAGACTCCTGTAAGCTAGAGGTACAAGCATCTGTGAGCTGACAGGGATCTGAACCTTTGATAGAGAATCAGCATGCTTCACTACCGAGCCACCTCCCCACCATCTCTAGCATCATTCTTAGAGACAGGGTTTCTCACTGACCTAGGCCTTGCCCTTTCAGCTCAGCTGGCTGATCATCCAGCAAGCCCCAGGGACACACCCTGCTCCACACAGTCTGGGGTTACAGATGTACACTGCCACACTTTTTGTTTGCTCTTTGAGACAAGGTCTCACTATGTAGCCCTGGCTGGTCCAGAACTCACTATGTAGACCATGCTGGTCTCAAAGTCACAGAGATCTTCTGCCTCTGCCTCTAGAAGTGGCGGGGTTAAAGGCGTGCTTTCATTTTACACAGTGCTGAGACAGCACTCAGGTCCTCAAGCTTGAACAAGCACTTGGCTCACTGAGCCATTCCCAGCACCCTCACCTGGGCTTTTGTTATTGTTTGTTTGTTTCTTTTTTTTTTTTTTTTTTTTTTTTTGGTTTTTTGAGACAGGGTTTCTCTGTGTAGCTTTGCGCCTCTCCTGGAACTCACTTGGTAGCCCAGGCTGGTCTCGAACTCACAGAGATCCACCTGGCTCTGCCTCCCGAGTGCTGGGATTAAAGGCGTGCGCCACCACCGCCCAGCCGTTTGTTTGTTTCTTTAGGCAGGGGTTTGATATGGATGCTAAGCTAGCCTTGAATCTGCAGCAATCCCCCTGCCTCAGCCTCCAAAGTGCAGGGATTAGAAGCTCTGCTCGTTTTTATATACATACAAACATATTCATTCCTAGGAGTGGAATTACTGGTCTCGTGATAATTCTGTTTGGCTTTTTGAGGACTGGCCAAGCTTTTCTGCAGTGAGGGGATAGCTGTGTATTTCCACTGCTAGTTTATCAGTGTTCTGTATCCTCCACATCCCAACCAACATGTTATTTATGTAGTAATGGCAAGACTAGTGGGTGTGCAGAGAAGTCACACCTCCTTTATGATTTTTTCCTTCCTTAGAAAAAAGTAAAAAACAAACAAACAAAAAAACCTCAAGCCATCTCTATTAAGCAACAGATAAATGTCAAACATTATACATATTCCAACAAATGAGAAAATACTAGCAAAATTCCTATGGAAAATTCCTCAGCACAGAAATCACTATCTCTTTTCATCTTGAGGTTAGCATTAACAGACAAGCACCTACTCACTGAGGGCATTGTGACACCAGGAGAGTAAGACTACTTATGGGGACACAACCCCACAGATGTGAGCATTCTCCACGGTCTGCCTCCGGAACAAGTGCTTTAAAGTTATCACACAAATCTCAGGTGTATCTCCTGAAAGTAAGACAGGAAGTACTGTGACAGACCTGCACTGTCAGGTCCTAGGGCTGGAGAGACGGCTCAGTGGTGGAGAGCGGGTACTGCTCTTCTAGAGGGCCTGAGTTCGGTACCAAGCACCCACCTCAGTCAGCTCCAGGGAATCCGACACCTCTGGTCTCTGGCCTCCAAGGACACCTGTCCTCACATGTACACACCCACATATACACATAATTAGACACTACTATTAAATCTTAAGGAATGAGAACGGAGAAAGAAAGGGAGGGAGTGACAAGTCCACCCTCAAGGGAGACTGACCAGAAACAAAAGTTACGGCTCATAAAATTAAAACAAATTGAATTGCCTGTGAGATGGCTTAGCAGCAGGCAAATGTGCCCGTCACCAAGCCCGATGACCTGAGTTCAATCCATGGGACCCACGTGGAGGAAGGGGAGCATTGACTCCCACAACTTGTCTTCTGACCTCTACACAAATGTTGTGATAGACACACATGCACGAACACACACACTCACCCAAAATAAATAACTAAAAACATAAAGACAAAAACTAAAGCTTACTGAAACTTCTTAGTGCTTCCTACATGCTTCAGGTAAACTCCTATAATTTTATCCTTTCTCCCTCCCTTCGGTCGTTAGGACAACCCTCCCATAGTAACTGCCACTTCCAGAAGAGTCTGACCACAAAGACCAGGACAGAGGTGACAGTGGACTAATGTGGGACAGAATTATAATCTGGCTCGCCTTCCTTTAATCCCTGTTTTTCCCAGCACAGGGGGAGATGTAAGGCTCTGAGGAGTGTGTCCCAGGGGATCACCTGTAGCTGAGATGAACTTGTTGTAGTTCTCATAGACCAGGGTCTGCATGTCGCTGTCTAGAGCCCGGATCTGCCGCACCATGTCCGTCTCACTGTCCATCAGCTGGGCCAGAGGACACTCTCTACGCAGCTAGAGAAGCAGGTAGTAGCATTCAGTTAGTGTCACTCATGTCCCCCTGCCTTGCCTTAGGTTAGCTGGCTTTCCGTGCAATACAACCGTGATTCCACCCTTATCAGGAATTCCAGATGTGGAATCTATAACTGACATACTAATCTACGTTACTAGATTAGACCGGATTTGGGATTTGTCGGCTTTCAAAAGTCTTCAGGCTCAGCTTAAACTCAACCCAAGCTCAGCCTTGTGCCTGTCAGAACATGGCCACGCCCACTCCCCAAGGGCCTATCAGAACGTCAACATCGGGATCACGGACCCCGTATCCCCTCAGGTCAGTCCTAAATGGCCCAGGCTTGCTTAGCCTCCAGATCTGCCCCTATTGCCCGGTATGGGCTATCCTCCACTCACGAACTCTCGCTCCCCTCACTACATCAACAAAATCCGGGGCATGATTTAGGGTCCAGCATATTGGGGGTCTGGACCCGCCCCACTTCGCACACACCTTGTCCAGATAAACTTCCGGGTCGAAGTGCGCCCCATTGAGATCTGTCGGGTCTAGAGGGTCAGGCCCCGCGGAGTGTCCCGCCGCCTCCCCTTCCGAGAGGCCGTAGTAAAGCTTCAGCATCCCGTGAGCCTTCCGCCGACGCTCCGGAGCGTCCGCCTCGGGTCCTTCTGGGGAGTCCCCGGGCCCGGGCCCCACAGCTGCCGCTGCCGCCATAGCTCCAACCGCAGCACAACGGGGTGAGGCTGGGGAGGGGAAAGGAAGCACTTCCGGGAGCCATCAAGTTGTTGAAACCAGACGGTCCTTTAGGTGAAACGTTCCTCTGCAGCTATAGGACATGTGAGACTAAAGTTCCGCCTCGCGAAGCTTCGGCAAGCTGGTTCCTGTGACTGTGTAAAATGCTATAAGGTGGGCGAGTCGTGGCGTCCCAATCCTGCATCTCCACAAGAAAGACTCATGTATTATGTGCCTAGATTGACTGAATGAATGGGCATTAAAATTACGGAACATACCGGGTGGCGGTGGCGCACTCAAGGCAGAGCCAGGAGGATCTCTCTGAGTTCGAGGCCAACCTGATCTGCAGTGCGAGATCCAGGACAGGCACCAAAACTACACAGAGAAACCCTGTCTTGAAAAAACAAAACAAACAAACAAACAAAAAGCCATTGGTGGTGGCACACGCCCTTAATTCCAGCACGAGGGAGGCAAGGGCAGGTGGATTTCTGAGTTTGAGGCCAGCCTGGTCTACGTAAGATCGAGTCCCACGCAGCCAGAGCTACACAGAGAAACCCTGCCTCAAAAAAAAAACAAACAAAAATTCTAAATGGTATTAAATTTTACGTGTCATCTGTCCCAGCTTCAATATTTATAGTCTTTAAATATATGTATGCAGGTGCTTGAGGAGGTCAAAAGAGGGCTTGGATACCTTGGAGTTGTAGTCACAGCTTGTGTGAGCTGCCCAGCATGAATGCTTGGGGGACCAAACTACAAGAGCAATACATACTCTTCACCGTTTTCCTTTTCTTTCTTTACTTTTTTTTTTTTTTTTTTTTTTTTTTTGGAGACAGGGTCTCCCTTTGTAACCTTGGCTGACCTGGAACTCACTATGTTGAACCAGGCTGGACTGGAACTCACAGAGATCTGGTACTAAAGGCTTGTGCTGCCATGCCCGTATTTTTTTTTTTTTTTTTTTTTTTTTTTGGTTTTTCGAGACAGGGTTTCTCTGTGTAGCTTTGTGCCTTTCCTGGAACTCGCTTTGGAGACCAGGCTGGCCTCGAACTCACAGAGATCCGCCTGGCTCTGCCTCCTGAGTGCTGGGATTAAAGGCGTGCGCCACCACCGCCCGGCTTCAGAGCCCATATTTTGACTTATCATTTATAGCTGCTTTTATCACAGACTAAATGACTCATAAAACCTAAAGCATTTATTTATTCATTTGGTCTTGGACCAAAAGTTCTTGACTTCTTATTCACTGGGCTATTTAGAAACTGTACATATGAAAATTTCAGCCTATGAAACTAGAATTTAAGAAAATGAATTTGAGCTGGAGAGATGGCTTAGCAACTAAAAGCACTCACTGCTCTTCCTGATGACTCATGTTCCTAGGCTCACAACTGTCTGTAACTCCAGACTCCAGTCTTGGGGGATGCAATGACTTCTTTTGGCTTCCACAGGGAGCCAGGAACACATGTATATGCAGGCAAAATGCTCATAAATACAGAAAAAATTAAGATAAAAAATTTAAATGAAGAAAATCAGGCATGGTGGTGTGTTAACTACCTAGAGTCCCAGAATTCATGAGCAAAGGATTAGGAGGGGGTCAAGATCATCCTTATAGTAAGTTTGAGGCCAACAGGAAAACTGTCTCAAAAACAGAATAAACAACAAAAGGGGCTGGAGAGATGGCTCAGCAGTCAAGATCAAGTCCTCTGATCTTCTTCTTCTTCTTCTTCTTCTTCTTCTTCTTCTTCTTCTTCAGGTTTTTTGAGACAGGGTTTCTCCATGTAGTTTTGGTGCCTGTCCTGGATCTCACTCTGTAGCCCAGGCTGGCCTCAAACACACAGAGATCCACCTGGCTCTGCCTCCTGAGTGCTGGGATTAAAGGCGTGCGCCACCACCGCCTGGCGTCCTCTGATCTTCACAGATGCACTGTGGCATGTGAACACTCTCACTCTACCTACCACACACACTAAAATAAATGAGGCTAGGCAATAGTGGCACACACCTTTGATCCAATCGGCCAGCCTGGTCTATACAGTGGGTTCCAGGGTAAACCAGGGCTGCCTAGTGAGACCTTGTCTCAAACAAACAAAACCAATTTTGTTAATTAGTATTAACTACATGTAATAAAATCTTTAGAGGCTTACTTGTACTTCATGCTGTAAAAGGCCACAGGCCTTGGGAGTATGTACACCAGCACTGTACAGAGACAAGGAGGGAAGCACAGGGGACAGGGGACACCAGGAGCAGTGCCAACACTGGAACACACAAGGCTGACCACCCAATCAGAGGGTTAACTACATTTTGCTCTGTTTCTGGTTCCCTATGAAATCTGGTAGCCAGAACTGGGAGGGGGAAGGCAGATTTGTAGGGGATCAGTCTGTAGTCATCCAGCATATTCTCTGAAGAAAGGGCAGTTTAGATTGATTTCCCATCTCTGCTCATTGAAGTCTGTAGTGACAAGGGACAAGAACTCCAGTGTTGCGGTTTAGAGAGCCTGGGATGAGGCCCAAGCCTTCCCTCTTCCCTTGGGAAAGCCTTCAGCTGCTCATCTAGGCTCTACTCACCTGCCTCAAACCTGCTGTGGACTAACTTGGCGGAGTGGCTCACGCCTTTAAACACAGTACTTAGGACGGAGAGGCAAATGGATCTCTGAGGCCAGCCTGGTCTACAGAGCAAAATCCAGGACAGCCAAGGCTATACAAAGAAATCCTGTGATGAAAAGATAAACAAAAACCAAAAAAACCTTGCTGTAGAGCTGGGACATGCTCATCCACCTTTCTGAGCCCTTGCCTAGTCCCTCTACAATGTGTCCTGTGGGAATATTGAGCTGCCCAGGAAGTATGGAGGATGGAATGGTGTCTCTTCCTTATAGCACAGGCTCCTGCCATTCAGCTCATTTGGCCTACCACTCCACAATGGAACAGTCTCGTACTCAGACACATCCTTCTATTTGTTGGAATCAGGCTATGTTCTAGAACCCTGCCCTCTCCAATGCCTTCCTCACTTTGGAATACCCTAGAATGGAAGGATTTTGCTGCCCCTGGACAGTGACCACTTGCTCCAGTTCCTGGGCCTGACTTGAGTCCAGGCTGTGAGCGGGATGCGGTGGCGGGACCGAATAGCCGTGGTATTCTTCCCTCCAGGCATGATGCTCACTGTAGCTGCACTCATGCTCTTCTTCCTACACATGGGTGTCTTTGCTAGTGACGTTCACAACTTCTGTGTCACCCACAACTATGAGCGAATGAGCTTCCAATACACAGTTGTCCTGATAGTAGGTCTGGGGTGGGGGCTCAGGGCTGGCTGGGGAAAGCTGAGGGGCTGATGAAAATGTCTTGTGTGTCAGGGGTCACTCTCCCACTGGACCCGTCTCCCAGTTCTCCCAGGTGATCAGTATCTGCTGGGCTGCCATGGGGTCACTCTACGCAGAGATGACCGATGACAAGTTTCTTCGATGTTTTGCTTTGACCATCCTGAGTGAGTGGGGTGTGCTCCAAGGAGGGGAGTTCTGAAACCCTGAGAAGTGTCAAGGAGGGGACAAAAATGTGGAGCTGATGGGCTCTCTCCTCCACCCAGTGCTCAATGGAGCCATGTTCTTCAACCGCATGTCCCTGGAGTTTCTGGCCATCAATTACCGAGAGGAGAGACACTAAGGCCTGGGGACAGGGGACAGGGCTGAGAAGGAAGATGGAAAAGCTGCTTCAGGTGTTTTAATAAAGTCTGTTGTTTATTTGCACCTGTCTGCTCCTTTGAGGGTTAAGTAGGAGGCTGGAGACCCAGGGACAAGCAAGTGAAAACCAATTTGACTAACAGGGCTACAGACCTGGCCTGTAGCCTCCGCCTCAAACTGACTTGGTCCAGGGGATCTTAGTGTCTCAGGACTGAGGAAGAGGAGTGGAGAAAAGCCCTCAGGCCTCCCGACCTTCTCTCCCCAGGACTTTAGGTCCTCAGTTGGCCCAGACACAAACATGGGCTCAGGAAGGACCTACACGGATGTGAGGGTTCATGAGTGGGTCCAGATTGGGGTCACTGTCAGCTGCCGCCCGGCCGAGGCGAGACATGAGGGCAAGGAGTGCCAGGAAGCCCAGCAGCCCTAGGAGGAGCAGGAGCCCTGCCCGCTGGAGCAGAGTGAGTGGCCGCTTCCGGGACCCAGCCCTGCTCCTGAGAAGAATGAAGGAAAAGTCAGGTCAGGCCCTGGGGCCCTTCCCTGGCACAGACAGAAGCCTTAGTCACTATCTTTGGGCCTTAATTTCCATCTGTGCACTGGGAATGATCACCCTGTTCCCTGCACTGGCCATCACATGGGGTTATTACGAAGCTTGAACCAGTGGGACACAAACTGTCTGGAAGCTTGAACAACATGTTAAACATGAGAGAGACTAATACAAATCAGGAGGCATCACAGTAGGACAGGGCCTCAGAGCCCAGTCCAAAACTCCTGTAAGAGCAAAGGGGACACATGCTAAGCCTGCCTCCGAGCCAGGGCCTCACTGCGGCCCTGGCACTGGATGCTGTTAGTACCCAGACCAAGCCCCACTGTCATCAAAGTGTCCACCATGGGGCCTGTTCTTTCCAATACCCCATCCTGTGTGTCTCCATGTACCTGAGCAGTTGGGCTAGCCAGCCCAGAGCAGGCCGGCGACGGTATTTGTCGTCATCACAATCTCCATGGAGTCCTGCTGTTCGGTCATCATCCCGTGTGTCATATACCTTCCTTGGGGCTATAGGGATAGAAACACCAGCATGAACAGGCTCAGACAAACTGTTTCTTTTCTATTCTCTGATTGGGAAAAAAATTCCCCAGCTCACCGTGTGTCAGGGCCTCAGTATTGCCCATGTGTATAACTGTGTGCTGCTCAGGATGGTTTGGGGAAGGAGGAGGGCGGGGAGCCTGGCTGTAGAAAGCTGGAGCAACAGAGGTGTTGTCTATCTCCTCTTGCACAGGGGGGCTGGTGGCTGTGAACAGAGAGAGAACTGTCAGTGGAGCAGGGACGCAAGGCCCAGGCAGCAGATGGAGGCCACCACTTACCATTGAAGCTGGACCAGTCAGAGAAGTCTGAGGAATTGAAAGGCTCAGGCTCTGGGCTTATCACCTCATCGATCTCGAGAAAGGAATCTAAGTTAGTAGCCTGTCCACTCCTGCTGCCAACCCATCCAATCTGGCTCAAGTGAGGGTCAGGGCAAACAGATGGGCAGACACACAGGGGGACTCTCACCAGAGGGAGGCCCAGTCCTGCCCGGGCCCAGTTGACCGTGGCTAGCTTCTCTCTCAGTGCTGAAGCCACGGGGCCAGCTAGGTTGGCTGAGGGGAAGATGGGGCCATTACAGCTGGGGCACTGGTAGCCTGCAGGTGCCGTGTTTCGTGGTAGCTGGGCAGCACGTTCATTGATGCAAGCCCAGTGGAAGAGATCTTAAGACCCATGAAATAAGAAAGACATAAGAAGGACAACTCTTTGGGCTCTTAGCCTAGGCCCAGCAATGCCTCCCCCCAGCCCCGCACCCCGCCAGCTCATTGCAGGAATGAATGGACATATATGCGGATACCCAGGCCATTCCCTTTCCTCCTCACCCCAGGTCCCCAAGGCTTCATTCGGCCTTCTTGTTAACACCATTGTACTAAATCACAGTAGATTCTATTTGGCCAGCCCATAAGGAGGTGTGGCTGGGAAGAAAATGCCACCTACCCTTTCGAGAATCTTCTCTGGGCCTGAACTCATCACACTCCTTGGGCTAATGGCTAAACAACAATAGTTTCAGACTGGGTGTGATGGCAGCTGCTTGTAAACGTAGCACTTGGGAGGTGGAGGCAGGAGGATCAAGAGTTCAAGGTCAGCCCCATGAGATCACAGTCTCAAAAAACCACTACATATTCTTTACAAGAATACTTTCAAGAAAGCTTCTCAGACATACACACAGATACATGCATATATCCAGAAGCACAAATATGCATATGCTTATAAATATACAAGCAAGCCAACAGCCATTCCCTCAACCTACACTAGTCACACACGTAAGATATACACATCTGTACATTCATGTCAGCTAATACTCAAAAACCATCACCCTCATGTCATCTGCATTCCATGGGACAAGTGTTCATATACATTCATTATCCATTCACTCTCCCATGAGTATTAATCAAAGTGTGCATTTGTATGAGTACACACAATTTCATGGAGAAACACATGTAAAGCTTCCCCTTTTGGACCGGTACCTTGAAAAACTTAAGCTGAAGCTTTTACACCAGGCTGTGACTACTGACTCCCTCTAGCTAACTGTAACATGGGAGGCTTCCTCTCTGTTCAGTCTTGGAGTCAGTAACATTCTAGAAAAATGGATCCTGCTCACAGCCACTGGTCATAGTCATCTCCAGCTCTCCAAGACTGGCAGAGCAGGAAGGAAAGACACTAAGGCTTAGGAAGGGAGAAGGCTTGCCCAGGCTTACAAAGCAGGGAAGTACCTAAGAGAATCAGGATCTGAGGCTCTGGCCTCCAGGCCTGAGGGGTTCATTGTCTTGCTGCTAGAAGGGTGCTAAAGCAAACCAGTCTCCAGGCTGCCCTGACCCCTTCTATTGCCCAGGCCTCACCGTAGCATACAAGACGGGTCGTCTCTCGACTGGCCAGGGGTGTGTTGCACAGGCGGCAGTTGGGGTTGTAGTCACTATCTTGTAGCCACTGCAAGTAGGACTGCACGATGCACTGGAGAGGGAGAGAGAGGTCACAGCTGGTGTCCGGCTCCACAGTGAACACACCACGCCAAGGCCCAGCTGCCTCGTTCTCATCAGACTCACCATTTCGTCAATGAATATTTACTGAGCACCTACTGAAAGCCTAGCAGAGCATCATAAACCAAGTCCCTGCCCTTGTGGAGCTTACAATCTAGTGTGGGGCCCCTCACAGATTTGGAAGGAGTCAATCTTGCCTGCCCACCCAGTGCCCTGCTCAACCACTGTTCTGAACGCCCCACCTTGGCGTGATTGGCTACCAGGCAGTGCTCGCAGACGTTAACTCGGTGTTCGAAGCAAAACAGGTTTGTCACTTTCCTCTTGGGGCACTTGCAAAGTCCCATGACCGATCCTAGAGAGAGGATCTGAGTTAGCAGGAAACCAGGTTCTGGTGACTGCCACTTTGTTCTCACAGACCCAGTTCGTTTCTTTTTTTAAATCCCCCAGACCCTTTTCACATCAGTCCAAACGCCAAATTCTAGCCTACTGCTTCAGCACGGGTAAGGCCACGCCCCCTGCACAGACCGCACCACAGGCGACCCCCTCATTCCATTGAGACCCAGCCCCTAACCAGACCTCTCCATCAAGAACTCCAATACCACCAGCCCCGCCCCCCAAACCCCACCCCCTCCTGACCCCGCCCCCATCCGGCAGACCCCATTCTGGGTCTCAGAGAACCTCCGCGATACCGGTCGCGACGGGTGCGTACTGTGTTGGAAAGCGCGGAAGGCCGGAGACTGCGTTGACCCACTCCAGTAGCTGACGCTCTGCTCCCTTCGGCTCCGGCCGCTCTGATTATCCCTCCGCTGCCACGTCTCTTCCGGGTGCGGCGCACGTTGATGACGCCACAGCGCCACCAGGCCACGCCTCTGCTTTACGCAAGACGTAAGGGTCGGCCTTCTCTGCATCACTTCCGCTTCCGCCCTCGCCTGGCGGGTAATTTGAACGTTCTCTGCATCACTTCCGCTTCCGCCCTCGCCTGGCGGGTAATTTGAACGTTTGCAGGCACAAACTTCCCGCTTGGCGCGAGCTGAACTTGAGGACCGCGGCGGAGACTGAGCCCGACCATAGACATGTCGGAGCGGCGAACGCGGTCCGGAGGGGCCGCCCAGCGGTCCGGTGAGTGGAGGACGCGGGAGAGCGGTAAAGCCGCGTCGTTTGGAGAACGAAACTTAGATCCTGGTGGAAGACGCCCCAAAGGGCAAGTTGGAAAACGGCCTCTGCTTTCCCGAACTCGCCAAGCATCTTGTTTGGTTGCTGTCTTATTTTTCCTCGAACAAAGTTTTACTTATCCTTAACCATGTTTCCCTTTCCAGGGTCCAGGACTCCGCTTACTAAGTCTTCGAAGAGGTCCCAGCGGAAATCTGGCTCAGATCTCCCAAACATCTTTCCTGAAAATTGGCCAAAGGTGAGATCCGAGTTCCTCAGATACTGACCTAGAGGGCTTTGAACTAATGTGAAGCTCATGGTAATCCCTCTCCCCCTTTTCAGACACCTCATGCGGCTCCAGCCAGAAAGGCCATCGTTTTGAAGAAAATCGTGGCTCATACAGTGAAGGTGAGGGGCTGAGAGAGGGATTTGGGAGCGAGATGTCAAAACTGAGCTTAACTGTTGATTGATGGGTTGTGATGTTATCTCTACAGGCCCCAGCTGTCCACACACTTCGAAGGAGTCCTAGGGTGAGTTGATTTCCATTGGCTTATTTGTGTGGGATCCAGTTCGCCTTTGAAATAAAGGCAGCTGAGAGCAATTGACACCTTCTAGGTCTCACTGTGTAACCTGTTGTCCTGAACTGGAAATTGCTGTAGACCAGTCAGCCTCAAACTCACAGAAATCCAACTGCCTCTGTTTCTCCAGTGATGGGATCAAGGATTAAATGTATCCATGCTACCAAGACTGGCTATGAATTGCCATTCTTGGTTCCTGCCTGTAGATGTCATTCATTTTTAGTTCTTTTTTTATTTTTATTTTTTTGTTTGTTTTGGTTTTGTTTTTTCAAGACAGAGTTTCTCTGTGTAGCCCTGGCTGTCCTGAAACTCCTTCTGTGGACCAAGCTGGCGTCAGCCTCACAGAGATCCGCCTGACTCTACCTCCTGAGGGCTGGGACTAAAGGTGCCCTGCTTATTTTTTTTAGTTCTTTATGCTCTGAGCATTTTTACTGTTTTGCTTAAAAACTAATTTATACCTGGGCGGTGGTGACAAACACCTTTAACCCTAGCACTCAGGAGCGCATAAAACTGTTTTGTGTTGGTGTCACACACCTTTAAGCCCAGCTTTCAGGAGACAGAGGCAAGCAGATCTGTGTTCTAGGCCAGCCTGATCAAGTTCCAGGACAGCTAGGACTCCACAGAAAAATCCTATCTTGCAAAAGGTCTGTTTTGCTTTCAGTGTTTCTTCATAGTTGTAGAATGAGTTATATTTAGTGTCTACAAAGATGGCTCTGGTTGCCAGGCCATGGTGGCGCTCACCTTTAATCTCAGCATTCTGGAGGCAGAGGAAGGTGGATCTCTCTGAGTTCAAGGCCAGCCTGGTCTACAGAGTGAGTTCCAGGACAGCCAGAGCTGTTAAAGAGAAACCCTGTCTCAAAAAAAATCTTTTAAAAAAAAAAAGGCGGCCGGGCGGTGGTGGCGCACGCCTTTAATCCCAGCACTCAGGAGGCAGAGGCAGGCGGATCTCTGTGAGTTCGAGGCCAGCCTGGTCTCCAAAGCGAGTTCCAGGAAAGGCACAAAGCTACACAGAGAAACCCTGTCTCAAAAAAAAAAAAAAAGGCTCAAAGGGCTGGAGAGATGGCTCAGAGGTTAAGGGCACTGACTGCTCTTCCAGAGAACCTGAGTTCAATTCCCAGCAACCACATGCCCTCTTCTGGCCTGCAGTCATACATGCTGTATACATAATAAATAAATAAATCTTTAAAAAAAAAAAAGGTTCAGCAGTTAAGAGTAAGTCTCAGGGCTGGTAAGATGAATATGGCTCAGAGGTTAAGAGACTGGCTGTTTTCCCAGAGGTCCTGAGTTCAATTCCCAGCACCCACATGGTGGCTCACAACCATCTGTAATGAGATCTGGTGCCCTCTTCTGGCCTGCAGGGATTCATGCAGGCAGAACACTGTATACATAATAAATGTTAAAAAGAAAGATAAAAAGAGTGGTTCTCAGCGCTGGAATCCGGTGGATCTCAACCATCTTTAGCTTCGGTTCTAGAGTATCCAGTGTCCTCTTCTGGCCTCCATGAACACATGCACACAAATTATAAAAGATGAGTTAGCCGGGCGGTGGTGGGGCACGCCTTTAATCCCAGCACTCGGGAGGCAGAGCCAGGCGGATCTCTGTGAGTTTGAGGCCAGCCTGGGCTACAGAGTGAGATCCAGGACAGGCTCCAAAGCTACACAAAGAAACCCTGTCTCGAAAAACCAAAAAAAAAAAAAAAGATGAGTTATATGTATGTGCCTTTACAGTTTTAACAGAACTTTTTTTAAGGACTTTGGCTGTTTGCCATGAACACCTTGTTTTTCAGATAGTGTCTCATATAGTCAAACCTAGCCTTTAACTTAGTGTGTGGTTAAACCTAGTTTTGAATGCCTGATCCTCTTGCCTCAACCTCCCAAGTGTACACCACTATACCCAATGTTCTTTGAACAAGGTTTTGTTACTGTGTTGGTCTGGCTGGCTTAGTACTCTTTGTGTAAGACAGACTGGCCTTGAACTCAAGGCTATCTTCCTTCCTAAACCTCAAAGTGCTGGGATTACAGACATGAGCCATAGTCCCCAATTTGATTTATTATCCTGCTGTGTGGTGCTGGAGGTCAATTCCAGGATATTGCACATGCTAAGCAGGTGCCCTGCTGCCAAGATAACCCCAGCCCCCTTTTCACTGAGGTGCTGACAGAGTAAAGCTGGAATGCTATAGAAAGACTTCTCTGGGGGTATGTGAGTGATTTCACTGGTGTCCTAGGACCAAGGGGGAGGACCTTAAGATGGTGAGAACCCAACTAAGATAATGGCTGGACAAATGTCCCATCACTCCTCCTCCCTGAGCTCTTCCTAACTACTCCAATTCACTGACATAGTTCTTGGAATTATCTTTATCAACATCTGGGAGGGTGCTTGCTTATATGTTTGATATCTTTCCCCTCTAAATGTAACTACCTTGAGAGTGGACTTCTGAATTCAAGGCCTGGTCTACATAGAGAGACCCTTTTTCAAGAAATATAATCTGGGGCTGGAGACATGGCTCAGAGGTTAAGAGCACTGGCTGCTCTTTCAGAGGTCCTGAGTTCAATTCCCAGCAACCACGTGGTGGCTCATAACCATCTGTAATGAGATCTGGTGTCCTCTTTCTGCCTGCAGGGACACATGCAAGCACAACACTGTATAATAAATAAATAAATAAATCTTTAAAAAAATTAAAAAAACGATCTTAGTGGCTGTGTGGCTGCAGAGAATGGGGATGTAGTAGTCAGGGGTGGCCATACTTCTTTGTTTTTGAGATAGTTTCTCTGTGTGGTCCTGGAACTCATTCTGTAGACCAGACTGGCCTCAATTCACTGAGATCCGCCTGCCTCTGCCTAGATTAAAGACGTGTGCAACCATACCCAGCTAAAATGTCTCTTGATGACTTTCCTCCCACGTATTAGAGCATAACTGTTGCTGGATTTGTCCTTTTACTGGGTCTCGGCCTCTAGAAAACTAGGTGCCAGGTTTCATGCCCATTAATACAGTGAGCCTGCAGTGTGCAGGAATCCGCTGTACACTGGGCATTGGCAGAGTTAGCTGGACAGCTGGTGACCCAATTCTCAAGAAGTCCCCCATCTGGCTGGCATGACTGAGTTAAGGAGTAACAGGCCAACTTCAGATAGCTGTATTGCTGTACTAGAAGTAATAAGGTACTGTGATAGAATAAGCTGTAAATGATCCGAATCCCAGGTAAAGGACAGCCTCCCTGAGGAGGAACCCTTTAAACTGAAAGTGGGAGTACAGTAACCAACACATGAACCTCAAGTACATGTCAGGTTAAGCTTTGCTGTTGACAGCTTTGCTGTGGTTCCGTTGGCCTTGGGTCAAAGCCTTTATGGTGGTCTGTGTATACAGAGATGGTATTGCAGTGTACTCTACTCAGAGATCCACTTGCCCCTGCCTCCCAAGTGCAGTGATTAAAGGTGTGCACCACTAATCACTGCCGACTCGTTCTGCTTTTTAACCCCCCCCACCCCACCCCACCCCCCAGTTTTCCTCATTGTGTTTTCAGGGCTACAGGGGAAGCGCTGAGGTGTCAATGCTGCTTTTGTTTTCCTTAATATAGTCCCAGTGCCCAAGACACTCCCTGGTGTAGGACAGGTCACCAATGGATACTCATTAGCCAAAGGAACAGTTAGGAGGCGTCAAGCCAGTTTAGGTGTGCTGGGACTTTATGTCAGCTAGCAGATGGGGGCTATAAGTGCAACTTCTGAGGAGTAATGATGACTGTTTCTTTTTTCTGAACAGTGGGGGTAGAACCCAGGGCTTGTACATTCCGGGCATGTGCTCTATGACTGTTCTTTACTTAAAATCTGTCCTGGAGCCGGGCAGTGGTGGCGCATGCCTTTAATCCCAGCACTCGGGAGGCAGAGCCAGGCGGATCTCTGTGAGTTCAAGGCCAGCCTGGTCTCCAAAGCGAGTTCCAGGAAAGGCGCAAAGCTACACAGAGAAACCCTGTCTCGAAAAACCAAAAAAAAAAAAAAAAAAAATCTGTCCTGGACTGAAGTTGGAGCTCCTCAGCACAGCGTTTGCCTAGCATGCACAAGGCCCTGTGTTCCATCCCCAACAGCGTAAAATACACAAGAAACAGTAGAAATCCTGTATCTTTTTTTTTTTTTTTTTTTTTTTCGGTTTTTTCGAGACAGGGTTTCTCTGTGTAGCTTTGCGCCTTTCCTGGAACTCACTTGGTAGTCCAGGCTGGCCTCGAACTCACAGAGATCCGCCTGGCTCTGCCTCCCGAGTGCTGGGATTAAAGGCGTGCGCCACCACCGCCCGGCAGAAATCCTGTATCTTGTGGGCAGTCTTTCTATCCTGAATCCCTAGCTGACACGGGTTCCCTCTCCTGTCCTGATACAGGTCTCTTTTATCTTGGAAAAAGAAAATAGCCCTCCTCTCAAGGTACCCACTAAGGAGGACCTCTTCAAGACTTGTAGTGTTCCTGGTACCCCCACCAGCACCCCAGTGCTGTATACTCAGAATGCTGATTCTAACTCTGTGGAAGGAGAGGAGCTGGACACCAGAGCCTTGGAAATGTCCCAGAAAGTCAGGCGATCATACAGTCGTCTGGAGGGCCTCAGTTCGGCCTCAACCTCCACCCCTGGCCGCCGATCCTTCTTTGGCTTTGAGGGACCTGAAGACTTGCCTGGAGTCTCACCTGTAGTGTGTTCAAAGTTAACTGAGATCCCAAAAGTACCTGCAAAGCCCTGGGTTCCAGACACGACGCTTCCTGGAATCTCTCCTCCAGTCGTGAAAGAGAAGCGAAAGAAGAAGATGCCAGAGATCCTGGTGAGTGAGGGGTGGGCACTGTACAGGGGGTGGGCAGGACTCCACTCCACCTGAGGGTGTGGGTAAGTAACATGCTCTGGCCAACATGGCTGCTTTCCCCACTCATGTGCCCTCATTTCTTTCCACCAGAAATCGGAGCTGGATGAGTGGGCTATGGCCATGAATGCTGAGTTTGAAGCTGCTGAACAGTTTGATCTTCTGATTGAATGAGATAAAGTGGGGGTACACCTGGCCAGGCTCTCCCCTCTCCTTGTACATGTTGCCCTTTGAGTAGAGCAGTACTTTTAGGGTCCAATTCATTGGCCTTGTTACCCAGAAAATGTGTTGCTGGCCCCTTGTCATGTTGTGACTAGTTAACCCTGGGCTTTCTGCGAAGTCCCCAGGGTTAGGGAGGAGAAGCCACCTCTGCTCTGAGCCCGTACTGACAGAAACGGGCTCAGCTGTGGGCTCTTCCTCTGCTGTGGCCTGAGCCACCAACCAACCAAGAGGTTCTCAGAGTCTGATAGGGAGCTCACAGGCTGGGGAGACAGGCAAACCCTGAGCAAGAGTCTGGACATGGAGTCTGAGGTGTGAAAGAGGGAGGGTTGGTTTTGGGGTCTTGTTTTTTTAACACGAGTGACTGTTGCGTAGGAACTGTTCGTGTCTGTGTTCTGCTGTTGACACATTGCATTGGTGAATGTGGTACTGATGCTCAGGGCAAGTGGATATAATTCATGGTGTGGGCTCCAGATGCCACCAACTTGAGGTTTGTGGTCTCAGATCACCTTTTCCTCACCCACATCTGTTTCTTCAAAGTGAACTGCAGTCTCAGCTCTGGCATGTGGCCTTCTGCAACTACACTTAGAGCGTTCTGGATGTTATTTCTCATAAACCTGACAGCTGTAGCACTGATGGCAGCTTTTGCTGTGAGCTTGGCTATTACACCCTCACATGAGCCCCCACAGAGGGCTGCTGGGAACAAAAATGGATGTCTCATGTGGAATTGTTTCCTGTCTACCACCTCCTCTCAATTACGGTAGAAGATATGGTTTCAAAGGCTATTGGACTCCAACATTTGCCAGTTCATGGGAGGAGAAGCTTCAGGAATGAGAACTGCACCATCAGGGTGAGAACTGTTACACCAGGATGGTTTTGAGCGGAGCACACCTGAAGAATTTGTCCACACTGGTTCCTGTGGACCCTGCTGATTGCTGCCATCACTACAGACCTGCCTTTGAGGAACTAATGTGCAGCCCAGGGGAAAAGGTTTAATGTCAAATAAACTTGTAAAGAGTTTTCTACCTGTTTGTAGACTGCTTTTTATTTGGTCGAAGACAGCCACTGGTGTGAAGCCCTGAATACTGTGTCTTTCGAGTGTGTCCCCAGGCCTGTTCCTCTGTACAAGCTGCCAGCCTGGCCTCTCTCAAATCACTGATCCCTGTTCCTCCAAGCTAGGGCTTCCTGGAATGAAGGCCCAAACCGCGCATCCCAGGAGGGAAGATGTAGATGTGGGTAAGGCTGCTAAGCACTCTTTCCCAAGAGAGGTATATGGAATTGGCTACACTCCAGCCCTGTTTCTCTTTTCCAAAAGCTCTATTCAGCATAGGAGCCTGTGGCTCAGGTATAATAGCCTCTCCTAGATGCTACCCAGCAGCTGAGCTATGGGCACCCCTGAGAAGACCACCAGAGATGTGATTCCTAGGGCTGTTGTGCAAATGTGAGTGTCCCAGATCATCCTCTGGTGAAATCTAGGCCATTACATTTTCTCAAGATCTCTTTTTTTTTTTTCTCTCTTTTTTTTCTTCTTTTTTCTTTCTTTTTTTTTTCTCCAGATCTCTTACTGAACCGAGAATACCATCTCAGCTAGACTGGCCAACAGGACCCCAGATCTGCCCATCTCACACCCCTTCTCTGGTTCTAGGGTTATAGATGTATGCCACTACATCTGGCTTTAATGTTTGTGCTAGAAATCTGAACTCAAGTCCTCATGCTTTAGCAAGCACTTAGCCCACTAAGTCGTCTCCTCAGCCCACACCATCATGTTGCATACTTGCAGTGTATCTTATCTGCATTATCATTGTAATTGAAAAGACACTGGCCACCTGTGCTAGCACACACCTTTAATTTTAACACCAGGAAAGCGGAGGTATCTATGTGATCCTGGTGCAGCCTGGTCTTAACATAGTGAGTTCCAGGACAGCCAGAGCTAGGGAAATCCTGTCTAAAAAGAACAAAAACAGCCAGGTCTGGTTGCTCATGCCTTTAATCCCAGCACTCAGGAGGTAGAGGTAGGTGTATCTCTGAGTTCAAGGCCAATCTGCTCTGCAGAGGAGTTCCAGGACAGTGAAAGCTACACAGAGAAACCCTGTCTTGGGGGGAGGGAGAGGGAGATGACTAAAAACACAAAACAGTTGGAGCATGGCACTGTAAGGACCTGGCATTGGCCTCTGTAGTGTTAATGCTCTTGAGAGATCAGCCAGGACATTCATGGGCACCATTACGGCAGTATAGAAAGAAGATAGGAGACGGGTGGCTGGTAACTTCAGACTTGAGGAAATGCTGCTGCTTCCATCCCCACAGATGGGATATCTCATGCTACATTGAGTAGGAAACACCCTCAGAGTAAGCATACCAGCACCACCATGAGCCCTGAGGGGGTGTGTGTGCTTAGCAGGGAAAGTGGGCAGAACAAGTTGGCAGAGTAGACATGGAACTTTTAGGAACATTCCTGGATAAGAGCACAGCTGTGGGGCTGGAGGGATGGCTCAGAGGTTAAGAGCACTGGCTGTTCTTCCCGAGGTCCTGAGTTCAATTCCCAGCACCCACATGGTGGCTCACAACCATCTGTAATGATATCTGGTACCCTCTTCTGACAGGCAGAACATATATATACACATAATAAATAAATAAATTAAAAAAAAAAAAGCACAGCTGTTGGGGTGCATTGTGTAGTGAGTAGCTTGGGTGGTTGAAAAAAAAAAAGGCACTCCAAGATGAACTTTTAAGACCTATGTGGCATCAGGAAGGCCCAGTCTCTGATGGACTGAACCCCTGAACAACCGTACAAAGGAGTATTGATTGTTACACAAAGTATTTCCTCATCCCAAGGTCCCTAATCTAATTTACATGTCTTACTAAAAGCATCACATGCCCCATGACTCTAGTCCTTTATTATGTATCATTTACAATACACAATAATACAAAAGCCTCAGGTGTGCCTGAAGTGTCTTGTGACCGAAGTCATGCGATGGCTGCAGTGCCCCTTCAGCGAAACGGTTCTACAAATCACAGAGAACAATCACTGTTTTCCACAAGGATTCTTCAAGGTTAAAGTACTTCAAAAAAGTAGCTGTTCATTCTGATGTCTACCCCACATACAGTGACTGCTAAGTTCCTCCAGCATACAGCAGTGGGGACATTAAAAAGAACTACTTTTCTGAATGAGAAAATGAGGTGGGGTAGAAAACAAGGGATCGGCCAGCTGCACACCTGAAGTCCCTGCACTGGGGAGTGGAAGGAGTTGGAGCTCTAGGCCATGCTCCACTGTGTGATGAGTTCAAGACCAGCCTAGGCTTCACCAGACTCTGAAAGACAAGAACAAACACAAACCTTTTGAATGTAAGTGCATTCCCTGCAATGCTGCCATGTTTGGGATGTGTTTATGCGCCAAGAAATCCTCCAGGGGCTGTAGCTCTGTAGCTTAGTGATAGAGTGCTTGCCTAACACCCTTGGGCCCTTGGGTTTGATCTCCAGTACCGCTTACATGGAAATGATTCAGTACCTGAAATTCATGTGTCCTGTATCTCCCCTGGCTATTTTACCAAAGCTGCAGGTGAGCAGAATTTTGTCAGGTGACTCCCTTCAAAAAGGCAAAAACAATGTTGAGCGTAGTGGCACAAGCCTTTAATCCCAGGACTCCAGAGTCAGAGTCAGGCAGATCTCTGTGAGTCTGAAGCCAGCCTGGTCTACAGAGTTGAGTTCCAGGACAGCTAGCTAGGGCTGTTACAGAGAAACCCTGCCTTAATTTAAAAAAAAAAAAAAAAGCAACCCCTGACAAAAGCCCAAGGGGTCGGGGTGGGGGCAGTTGTTGGAGGACAGTATTTAAAGGAATCCTGCAGTTTTGTAAAGTGGAGAATACTTCTACTTTTAGTGTCAGATGGGCATTGAGAAGTAAATGAAAGATGACATCTGGGGACTGGAGAGATGGCTCAGAGGTTAAGAGCATTGGCTGCTCTTCCAGAGGTCCTGAGTTCAATTCCCAGCAACCACATGGTGGCTCACAACCATCTATAATGACATCTCATGCCCTCTTCTAGCATACAGGCAAACATGCAGACAGAACACTGTATACATAATAAAATAAATGTTAAGAAAAAATAAAATCAAAAAGTCAAAAAATCAAAAAAAAAAAAAAAGATGACATTTGTAACCCTTTGCGTTTGTGATGCAGGGCCAGATGAGTGCCAGTGCTCAGTTCTTTCTGCTTTTCATTCTGTCTAGGCCCCCAGCCCCTGGGATGGTGACATCCATATCTAGGGTAGGTCTTCCTCCCTCAGTTAACCCAGTGTAGTAACTTCAGTGACTTGCCAGGAGATTTGTCTCCTAGGTGATTCTGATTGTCATGGTGACAATATTAACCATCAACACAGCATCCTGTATCTCATTTGCTGAGGGCTTTACCATCTGGGCTGTATGTACCATGGTCTGTCAACACTAGCTTAGGGGTTCTGACTTGCTGGACAGAGCTGGTAATGGCCGCTCCCTAGACCAATTACTACCCCCAGAAAACCAAGCTTGTTAGAAAAGGCAAACAAGTAGGATGGGGAAGCGGGTCACCAAGCAGATTCGTCTCCCTCAGTCTCCCACAGGCAAACTGAGTGCCCACTCCAGGCAGACCTTGACAACAGCAATGAAGCCTGCTGAGCCACGGCTAGAAGAACCAGGGAACTCCAGGGAGCACAGCGTGGAGGTGACAGCAAGCCCTGGGGGCTCCCTCATTTACTGCTGATCCTAAGACAGAAGGCAAGGGAGAGAGGTGGGCTACAGAAACTCTTCCTTAGCCTGGGCCAAGACCTGTATTCCTGATCCTCAAACTCCTCTTGCTGCTGGGGCGTCTTGGATCCTTCTCCAGCTGGAGGGCCTCCTCTGGGAGAAAACTCATTAGCCCTGTCCTTTCCACTGCTCCCTCTCCATAAGCTGAGGGGCAGAGACCAAATCCTGTAAAGCAGATTAACGGAAAGAGCAAAACGGGAAGGGAGAAGGGCTAGGCTCCTGGGCTGGAAGCCTCAGGCCACTTCAGTCACCAGCACCTTCTCTGCAAAGCCATCTTCAGAGCAAAAGTCGGACCAGCAGTCAGAACCCACTGTCGCATTCCTGTTCACACTCCTGAACACCCCTGAGCCCAAAGATGCTGAATCGTAAGGTTACCTGAATGGGTGTGTGTCTGTGAGTGGGTGGGTATTATCTTAGGGAAGGACAACCCACCACCACCACCACCACCACCACCACCACCACCACCACCACCACCACCACCATTCAAACCTGTGCTGAACAGCAGGAAGGCCCACACATGACTGATGGAGCTGGGTCCCAGGCTGGGAACTAACAACTGGCCTCCAGACCCTGAGGTCTGCTCTCACCTCCCCAGAGACACGGAGGCACTGGAGAGACAGTTCCTGGGTCGGGATGACTGGGGCCCTAAGCGGACTTCAGAGGAGATGCAGAATTTGCAGAGAGACTGCAGGAGGTGAGCTTCAGGGACGTGTGGGGCCATCTTGCAGGACAGGATGGTGAAGCCAGGTCTGGTTCTTAGCTGAGGGCTTTGGCTGCTGCTGTGGCTTTGGGTCTTCACTTGCCCTGAATCCTCTGCCTGTGTTCTCTTTGGTCTTTATTCTGTCCCAACCTAGATAAGCTCCTTGCCAGCAGGGCCCTCACCTCCCAAGCAGGACCTGCCCCACTGGTTAGTGACCCCAGCCATGGCTGAGTGGCAGCAGTCTAGTGTATTGACCTTTAACTGTCAAAGAACTAGATAGGTAGCTGGCTGGGGAGGGGTTCTGTTCTGTGATGTCAGCCAATGGAGCTTGGGGTCTGCTCAATTCTACCTGGCAACAGAGGTCTTGGGATGGATGTCTTGCCTTTCCTCCACTGCTTCATGCCTTCAGCCATGGATCTGAGCAATGCAAGTTCCCACTCACTCACCGCTGGCACGGAGTTCTCAGGCAGGGCTGATTTCATAGAAACTCACCAACCTGGAACCATAGAGTCCTGAACCAGCCCTGATACAGCTCAAAGGGATGGCCTGCTTTCTGCCCTGCTCCATGGAGACCTCAGAGGACTCATGGCCCAGCCCAGGTGATAAGCAGCCTGTCTCTTGCTAAAGAAGAGTTGGGTGTGGGTACACACAAGCAACCCCAGCATTTGAAGGTGGAAGCAGGAAGACCAGGGGGGTTCAACATCATCTTCTCTATGAGAATTCTCCGTCAGCCTGGGCTACTGAGACCTTGTTATAAATAAATAACAAATAAGGGTTGAGGATGTAGCTCAGTTGGTTGAGTTTTTGCGTTTCAGGAAGCTGGGATTCCAATCCCAGTATTGTATAAACTAGGTGTAGTGGTGCATGCCCATAGCCTCAGCAGTGGTGGGTGAAAGCAGAAGGATCATGAGTTCAAGATCTTGTCCTGAACTTGTCTCTAGAGTAAGCTTGAGGCTAGCCTGGGCAACATGAGAGTCTGCCTCAAATTTATGTAATTAATTACTTACAATAAATAAAAATAAAGGGGAGGGGCTGGAAATATGGCTCAGCAGTTGAGAGCACTGGCTATTCTTGCAGAGGACCTGGGTTCAGATCCCAGCATCCATATAGAGGCTCACAGCTGTCTATAGCTCTAGTCCCAAAGGATCTGATTCCCTCTTCTGGCCTCTGAGGGCACCAGGCACAGAAGCAGGCAAAACATTCATAGTGTAAACTAGAAATAAGTAAAAAAAAAAAAAAAATTTTGTTTTTTTTTTTGTTTTTTCCTGGCTGTCCTGGAACTGCCTCTGCCTCCTGAGTGCTGGGATTAAAGGCCTAAACCACCACCACCCAGCAGAAATAAGTAAATCTTTTTTTGGTTCCTGTCCTGGAACTCACTCTGTAGACCAGGCTGACCTCGAACTCACAGAGATCCTCCTGGCTCTGCCTCCCGAGTGCTGGGATTAAAGGCGTGCGCCACCACTGCCCCGGCTGTGAGTAAATCTTAAAGACAATGCTGGGAGGCTTAAGAGGTGGCTCAGTGGTTAGGAACATTGATTGCTCTTCTAGAGGATCCGGGTTCAACTGTCTGTAATTGTCTGATATCCTCACACCAATGCACATAAAATAAATAATTAAAAAAGTAAATAAATAAATAGATAAGAATGCTGGGCATGGTGGCCCATGCCTTTAAATCCCAGCACCAGGAGGCTGAGGCAGGCAGTTCTCTGTGTGTTTGAGTCCAGTCTTGTTTACACAGTGAATTCCAGGCCATCCAGGGCTACCTAATAAGACCCTGTCTTGACAACAACAACAAAACAAAACAAAAGTGTTAAAAAAGGGAGAAAGCGGCTGATGTAAGTTGTCTAGAAGGAATAGTTCCCTCTGCAATGGTAATGTGGGTAAGTCCAGCCTCCTAAGGGAGCGCTAGCCACCAGAGCTGACGCAAGAAGTGTGCATATGGAAGGGGTGACTGGGAAGAGAGCGTGGGGCTCAGGGGGCCTCTCCTGTACCCTAGGCTTCAGGAGGCCCTGAACTGTAACCAGAGGGACAACCTGGCCCTTGAAGAGAAGCTAGAAAACCTGGTGAGACCTTCAGCCCCAGAGCCATGCCTTGCCTTGGCTCCTCCCTGCCCCCAGCCTCACCCCTTTGCCCCTGGGGATGAAGGTAGTCCTGCTGGTCAGCCACCCACCTCAGGTCCTACAATCCTTTGTCCCAGGCTACCTCATTGTACGAGAACCTGGAGGAAAGTCTGGTCACTTCAAAGGACCCTAGAGTCACCCAGGAGATAGCTAATGTCTCCCAAGAGGAAGTAGAGGGCACCCAGGAGAAATCAGAAGACACCGAGGAGGAAGCCTTCGCTCTTATGTATCTGAAGAGAGCTTCTACCCAGCGCTACTCCCTTGGGAATCCCATGCCACAGCCGTCAGCCATGGCCAGGCGTGAGACCAAAGAATAGATACCTCCTCGGGAGGCTGCTCCATCAGGCAGCCCCTCTTTAAACCCCAGCAATAAAGATCCCCACTGAGTTGCAGAACCAGGATGGGCCTGTCACTTGGATAGAGTAGAATCCAGCCACTCTAAGGAGAGCTGGGCCTCTGGACCTTCCTAATACTCCAGCCCTGCTTTCAGACTCATTCAAGGAGTGTTCTGTGGTAAGTCCAGGGTGGGACAGGGAATGGCTGTACTTCATCCTTGAGCATCAAGGCTGTAATCTGAGAGTACAGATACAACACACTAAGGTCAATAAGGATTTCTTCCCACCTGTGACCTCCTACAAATCACCACCCCTTTTGTAGGCCATGGGGTGGGAAGTAGGAAGATGGTGGGAACTCCCCAGGGCCTGGAGATGCATTTAGATCCGGGCTGGGACTACCTGAGGGCTTTGCCTCTCAGTATTTGTCCAGCCTAGGGAGCCTCACTAGGCACCCACAATCCCTAAAGGGAGAGAGACAAGCTGTGTGTATGTGAAGAGAAGTCCCAATTTCCAAAGCCGGACTGGGGGTGGGGTGTGACTCCATGAGTAAAGCTCTTGTCACACATGCTGGAGGACCTGAGTTCGAGTCTCTGGAATCCACATAACAGTGGGATGTATAACATGAGTGGGTATAATCCCAGCACTCCTGAGAAGTAGGGGGTAGAGACAGAAAGACCCAGAAGCTCTCAGGCCAGCTAACCTGGCCTATGTTGTGGGAAAATAACAAAGATAACCTGTATAAACTGACAATATGACTGCTCCATGGTATGGTTAAGGGGGAAGTTTTTACTGTGGAGATGAGAGAGAACAGCCAGAGACATTTCTTGAAAGAATCCAGAGTAGAGAGAGAAAGTAGACTCAACATGGCCAGCAGTCTGGACCTGGTCAGGGCTCTCCGTGAGAGAGGAGACTAGCAGGGTCTAGAGAATAGAGAAAACACCGTGAGAGAAGCAGAGAAGAGCAGAGAGATCAAGAGAGAGAGAGAGAATATCAAGACTAGCCAGGCAACTGGGCGGCGCACTCCTTTAATCCCAGCACTCGGGAGGCAGAGGCAGGCGGATCTCTGTGAGTTCCAGGCCAGCCTGGTCTCCAAAGCGAGTTCCAGGACAACTAGGATGGTTACATAGAGAAATCCTGTCTTGAAAAACCAAAAAAAAAAAGAAAAACGTATAGTAGGGTATAGTGTGAATTCTAATTGGTCATAATAATAAAAACCCAGAGCCAGATATCTGGGTAAATGCTGAAAGATCAGAGAGACAAAGGAACGAGCCACAGCTACTTATTACCTCGCCAACTCCTCAGTCTGAAAGGGGTGAGCTCCTATCTTCTCCCACCTTATATCCCTCTCTGCCCAGCCATATCATTTCCTGACTCCACCTCCCTAGTGCTGGGATTAAAGGTGTGTGCCACCACCGCCTGGCTTCTATGGTTAACTAGTGGCCAGCTCTGCACTCTGATCTCCAGGCAAGTTCTATTTGTTAAAGCACAAACAAATTATCACCACAGTAAGGAATGAGGAGCAGCTGGGGAGGAAAAGCTGCGCTAAAAGTCAGTTGCACCTACTCCACTTCAGGTAAATAACTTAGGCGTTTTTGGAGCCCGAGCTAGAATTCCTCTCTAATCCTCTTAAGGTTTTTTTTTTTTTGTTTTGTCTTGTTTTTTGTTTTGCTTTTTTTTTTTTGAGACAGGGTTTCTCTGTGTAGTTTTGCACCTTTCCTGGAACTCACTTTGTAGCCCAGGCTGGCCTTGAACTCACAGAGATCCACCTGGCTCTGCCTCCTGAGTGCTGGGATTAAAGGAGTGTGCCACCACCGCCCAGCAAATCCTCCTAAGTTTAAAAAGAATAGGAAACCCCAGAAAGGATGGGGGTGGGAGTCGGGTGACCTTCCTGCCTGCTCTTGGGCCTGCAGACACCATCCAGAAGGAGTTCCCTGCCTGAGGCTCCTCCTCCAACCAGGCTTGACTCTCCTGCCACCCCCAGAATTGGGAATCAAAACCAGGGCCTCAACTGTGCTAGGCAAGTGCTTTACCATTGAAATACAGCTCCAGTCCCCTCTTCTCTCTCTCTCTGTTTGGTTTTGTAGTGCTGGGGGTTGTTCCAAGCTGAGGGCACATGTGGTTTGACCCTGTCTCAGCTTAGGCTGAGCAGAGCTCACACCTTTGATTCAACAGTACATCTCTTCAGAGACCCAATTCTTATCTGATGATTGGAAGGGTCCCAGGCATCCTCTTCACCCCATTTCCTGCCATCCTTGACCACTGGCAAAGATGCACAACATCATTTTCCCAAAAGGACCCACCCAATACAGAGGTTAGCCAGGGATGTTTTGGCCAACAGTTAAATGATGAATCCACTTAACTGTTTGAGGACCTCTCCCCACATTTATTAGAGACTCTCATTTATCATGTATAAAAACATTTCCCCCGGCTGGAGAGATGGTTCAGAGGTTAAGAGCACTGGCTGTTCTTCCAGAGGTCCTGAGTTCAATTCCCAGCACCCACATGGTGACTCACAACCATCTATAATGAAGTCTGATGCCTTCTTCTGGCCTGCAGACATACATACAGGCAGATCACGATATACATAATGAATAAATAACTCTTAAAAAAACATTTCCCCAATAGATAAAAATTTTCCTACTTAATAGGTTTTCTGTTTCCCTGCCCCCCATAGTAGGTTTCTCTGCAGATGCAGTAAGCCAGATCAAGCCCATTGAAAAAGTAAAACAATAGGTATATTGAAGAAAGCAACCACCAGGCCAGTTCTCCAGTCCCAGAGGTGGAGGCCAGAGAAGGCACACCCCTAGAGTGAAACAGGGATTCTTTTAGGTTGTAGGCAAGGGGTAATGAGGTGTCTGCCAGAAACTGCTTTTGTGCCCACGTATTGTCAAAAGCTGAGCAGTTAGGCGGGATGTCTCGGCTGCTGGTGGCATCGGGGAAGAAGTGGCAGTAGTGGCCGAGAATTCGGAACTGGGCTTTTTGGCACCTTTCCTTTGTTTGGAGATTCTCTGAGCAGGTGGGGTTTGGAGAGGGAGGGGGAGAGAGAGGAATGGGACTTTCTGGCCCATGCACGGGTGAGCTGGAGGTTCCAGCTGAACAATTATGGTAATAAAACCTATTCCCACTGTAGGGTAAAACGGCCAGCCAAAGAAACCCACCCTGGCCCTGAGACCAGAGCCAGTGAAAGAAACATACCCCGGCCCTGAGACCCAAGCCAGTGAAAGAAACACTTTAGCCCTGAACCCAGAACCAAAGAAATATACGCTGACCCTGAAACCAGTGCCAAAGAAACATACTTTGGCCCTAGAATCAGAGCCAGTGAAAGAAATATGCCCTGGCCCTGAAATTAGAGCCAAGAGGCCAAAATGGGCCAACGAAAGAAACATACTTTGGCTCTGAAACCAGAGTCAAATCTGTGCCTGACCAACTAAGCAGAAAAGTAACCAGTCCCTGAGCAGGAAAAACAAATTAATCTTTGGGCAGAAAACCAACCAATCCCTGAGCACGAGATCTATCCAATCTGAGCTCAAGACCTGAAATCTGACCAATGCCCATCTGAAAATCATCTTCCTGGAAAAACTGCGCCCCTAAGAAGCCCTATGTCTGTTTAGTTTGTGGCTGCCCCTTTTTCACCCTGGCTGAGGAAGCCCCTTTCCTGGATCTTCCCTCCCAATAAATCTCTTGAAGTTTAGGTGAGACCTTCTTTCTCCGGAGCAGAGACCAACCTGGGCAGAGCGGAGCTGAGCTGTAATACTTTCCTTGGGAAAACCTTCCCCTAGCAGAGTGGACAATTCCGGGAAACCGGAGCAGAACTGTAACAACTTCCCTGCAGACAGAACATTGTATACATAATAAATAAATAAAATCTTTAAAGAAAAAAAGAAACATCGGAAAGTTTGAGGGGTTCCAGGGAAGGAGTACCCCATCGTAGGGACTTCCATCGAGAGCAGATCATTGTGACCTGACTTACCTGTTCCCTCTAACAGGCCTCAGGCCTGGGAACCCCCGAAAGCAGGCTCTTAGGTACTACCAAGGCTGCCGGGCTGCCTCCAGCTAGCTCACAGCCACAGGGGTATAGATGGCCCTAGCTCTGGCTGGGCGGTGGTGGTGCACGCCTTTAATCCCAGTACTCGGGAGGCAGAGCCAGGCGGATCTTTGTGAGTTCGAGGCCAGCCTGGTCTACAGAGTGAGATCCAGGAAAGACACCAAATCTACACAGAGAAACCCTGTCTCGGTGGTGGCGCACGCCTTTAATCCCAGCACTCGGGAGGCAGAGCCAGGCGGATCTCTGTGAGTTCGAGGCCAGCCTGGGCTACCAAGTGAGTTCCAGGACAGGCGCAAAGCTACACAGAGAAACCCTGTCTCGAAAAAAAACAAAAAAACAAAAACAAAATCAAAAGACAAAAAAAAAAAAAAAAAGATGGCCCTAGCTCCCCTGGCCCTAAGGCTCTGGGCTTCAGAGTTGCGTTGTTCTACACTCAGTCCAGATGGCACTCCTGTTGACCCTGCCACCGGGCAGTATCCGCCTAATAGTCTCTTTCAAATCCAAGTCCCACCACCGAGGAGCCGTGGAGGCTTTAGAGGGCCTCTCAGTTCACACTCAGTTGGCTTCCCGGGATCTGGTAGTCAAAAGAAGTTTTGGTGTCCACCAAAACACTGTGTCCGGTCCTCCAGACTTCTTGGTCCTCCAGACGCTGGGTTGGCTGACAGACCCTCCTCTGATCCTCTGGCGCCATCTTCAGGAAGTGCAGAGCCAGTGTGGCACCGTCTGGAGACCAAACGGGACAGCCGCTGAGTGAGTGTGGAGCCAGCCTCATCCCTGCTTTCCACTCTAATCACGGCCGCTGAGGGACCGTGACCGGACGTACTCCATCGGTAGCACAGTTGACGACAGGCTCCTGTTGGGGTCACAGGATTCAAGGTGACTTATCCTAGTGAATTCTGATTATTCTCTGCCCTCTCTGGAGAGGCCTAGGAGAAGCAGGGTTTGTTGTTTTTTTGTGTGTGTATGTGTGTTTGCTTAGCATATGCATACTGTTATGCTCAGATCACAGAGACCCCCAAAACCACTAAGGAGACTGAATGCCATATGTAAAAGCAAAGAGCAAAGACTCTGAAAAAAAAAAAAAAAAAAAACGAGAGAGAAGAGGGCTGGCAACATGGCTCAGTGGGTAATGGACTTGTTACCAAGCCCTCCTCTGATCTCTGCGTGTTGGCTGCGATATGGACACATACATATACATACCTAGTTTTGTTGTTGTTGTTTTAAGATTTATTTATTTATTAAGATTTATTTATTAGGTAGACAGTGTTCTGCCTGAATGTATTCCTGCATGCCAGAAGAGGGCAACCATATAGATGGTTGTGAGCCACCATGTGGTTGCTGGGAATTGAACTCCCAGCCTCTGGAAGAGCAGCCTGTGCTCTTAACCTCTGAGCCGTCTCTCCAGTCCTTGTTTTGGTTTTTTTTTTTTTTTTTTTTTTTTTGGTTTTTTCGAGACAGGGTTTCTCTGTGTAGCTTTGCGCCTCTCCTGGAACTCACTTGGTAGCCCAGGCTGGCCTCGAACTCACAGAGATCCGCCTGGCTCTGCCTCCCGAGTGCTGGGATTAAAGGCGTGCGCCACCACCGCCCGGCTTTGTTTTGGTTTTTTTGAGACAGAGTTTCTCTGTATAACAGCCCTTACTGTTCTGTAACTCACAGAGATCTGCCTGCCTCTGCCTCCCAAGTGCTGGGACTAAGGGTGTGCATCTCCACACCAGGTCCACATAGCTAGTATTTAAACAAACAAACAAACAAACAAACAATCATGTTTTTTTTAAATTTATTTTTATTTTATGCCCATTGGTGTTTTGCCTGAATCTATGTCTGTGTGAGGGTGTTGGGTCCCTGGAACTGGTGTTACAGACAGTTGTGAGCTGCCATATGGGTACTGGGAATTGAACCCAGGACCCCTGGAAGAGCAGTCAGTGCTCTTAACTGCCGAGCTATCTCTCTGCTTCGTAACTAGCATTTTAAAATCAGAAGAGACAGTGTAAGACCTGTGGGCGCAGCCAGGGCAGTGGGAGGACCTTGTTCGGACTTGAGGAAGGAGGACCCTCGGAAGCTTAAGATGGTTTTCTGGTTGTGCTCAGAGATGTCATTGGGAAGGGAGCTAGGTCCCGTCCTGCTGCTCTTGTGGTCTAAATGGGCATTCCCAAATGTGAGGCAATGTCACACGTGCTGTCTGACACACACCTCAGTCACGTGACATTACAGCAGAGGTATAGGGTGTTTTTTTCACTGTTGGTGGCTGAAGCAAAGAGGATTTGTTTTTTTCGAGACAGTGGTTTTGTTTTGTTTTGTTTTTTGTTTTGCTTTGTTTTGCGAGACAGGGTTTCTCTGTGTAGTTTTGCGCCTTTCCTGGAACTCGCTTTGGAGACTAGGCTGGCCTCGAACTCAGAGATCCACCTGCCTCTGCCTCCCGAGTGCTGGGATTAAAGGCGTGCGCCACCACTGCCCGGCTTCAAAGAGGATGTGTTATGCCCAGATTGGGACCCCAAAGAGACCACGGAAGACCATAGGTGTCCAGAATGCAACAGCAAGGTTTATTCTGTAGATACAAGTCTAGACAGGGAACTCATTCCTGCACCCAATACAGTGAAGCAGGGAGGAATTGCTCTTTCTTTGTGAGGCTAGCTTTTTTGTTTGTTTGTTTGTTTGTTTGTCTTTCGAGACAGGGTTTCTCTGTGTAGCTTTGCGCCTTTCCTGGAACTCACTTGGTAGCCCAGGCTGGCCTCGAACTCATAGAGATCCGCCTGTCTCTGCCTCCCGAGTGCTGGGATTAAAGGCGTGTGCCACCACTGCCCGGCTTAGCTTTTTTTTCTTTCTTTCTTTCTTCACAGGGGAGAGCGCTAACGCAGTCCCCCACTACCACAAATTATGCAGTCGAGTTTCCCGCATTTGGGGAAATCGCAGGGGTCAGCACATCCGAAGTGCAATGGATAAGCCGAGGCTAGCTTTTTAAAGGTAAAATCCACAAGCCCTTCAGGGGGTTTTGCATGGGTGCAATTCGGATTGATTTATTTTTATCTCTGCTCTCTTTTAATTGGGTGAGGGTATGTAATGAATTTACTGGTTGGTGGTTATAATTATCACTTTGGGGGCAGTCCAGCACAAGCCCCAGGCTTTGTCCTTGAGCTGCCATGGGGGCTGGCTGGCCTAGCACGTCATGCACATAACTCTAAGTTGGTGAGGGGCCCCAGACAGTAAACATCTGGCTGAACTTTGAGCAGTCAGAGTACGTGCAGAAAGGGAGCTACTGCAAGGACTATGTCTTTTGTTCATGGCCCTCCCAGAAACTGCTTGCTCAAGTCTCAGGAAACTGAAATTGAGGCCTGATCTCTGAGAGAAGACTGAGCAGCCTGTTATGGCATCTGCTTGGTCCTTTCAGATGGAGGGTCAGAGGCTGGGCCGGGAGAGAAGGGATAACGGGTGGGAAGGAGCTCAGTGGCCCTGTCACCAACGGAGGGAGGGAAGGAGGAAGCTCACAGGCTTTAGCTCCGCACTAAGTTCCACCAGTGCCCACAGCCTAGAATGTTCGGAGCCAGGGTTATAGTGCCCATCCAGCCAAGGTGTCTGAATGTCTATGGAAGTGTAGACACTAAATGATTCCAACAGCTCGAGCTGACTTCTTTCCTTTGAGTACAGTGTATTGTATATGCATCAGTGAATGTTTGTGTACATTTGTGCATATGTGTGCAGAGGTCAGAGGTCAATGTCAGTGTCTTCCTTTATCCCTTACTACCTTTACTTACTTGTTTATTTATTTATTTATTTATTTATTTATTTATTTATTTTTGAGACAGGGTTTCTCTGTATAACTGCCCTGGCTGGCCTGGAACTCTCTCTGTAGACCAGGTTGGCCTGGAACTCACAGAGATCCACTTGCCTCCACCTCCAAGTGCTGGGATTAAAGGCATGTACTACTACCGCCCAGCTCCACCTTTATTTATTTTTTTAAAGATTTATTTATTTATTATGTATACAGCATATGTGACTGCAGGCCAGAAGAGGGCACCAGATCTCATTACAGATGGGTGTGAGCCACCATGTGGTTGCTGGGAATTGAACTCAGGACCTTTGGAAGAGCAGTCAGTGCTCTTAACCTCTGAGCCATCTCTCCAGCCCTCCACCTTTATTTTTAAAGATCTATTTATTTTTAACTGGGTGGATGTGGCACATGCCTTTAATCCCAGCACTCAAGAGGCAGGGGCTGGTGGATCTCTGAGTTTGAGGCCAGACTGGTCTACAGAGCAAGTTTCAGGACAGCCAGAGTGAGACCCTGTCTCAAAAAACAAAACAACACAGAAGACTTGTTTTATTTGTATGGATGTTTTGCCTGCATGCATGTTTGTGTACCAAGTGCATGCTGGTGCCTGCAGAGGCCAGACGAGGGCATCAGATCCTCTGGAGTTAGGGGGACTGGGTGTGAGCCACCATATTGGTTCTAGGAACTGAACCTGGGTCCTATACATGCAGAATCATCTCCAGTCCCTCCATCTTATCTCTTGAGATCGGGTCTCTATTGAACCTGGAGCTCCCTGGTTTGTATGGCTGGTTTGTACTGTATCCCTGTATTGGCTGGCCAGAAGACCCCGAGGATTCCCTCTCCACTCCCCAACCCTGGTGTTGGGGTATAGATGGGAGCCACTGTGCCCAGCCTTATACCGAGACGCTGGGGATGGAACTCAGGCCCTCATGCTTCACAGAGGTGTTCCACTGACTGGGCCTTCTTCCTGACACTTTTTTACTTGCTTTCTTTCCTTTTTTTATCTTTTTATTTTATAATTTAATTTAATTTTACATATCAGCCATGGATTCCCCTGTCCTCCCCGCTCCCGCCGCCGCCCCCCACATCTTCCCCCCAGCCCACCCCCCATTCCCATCTCCTCCAGGGCAAAGACTCCTCTGGGGATTCAGTTCAACCTGGTAGATTCAGTCCAGGCAGGTCCAGTCCCCTCCTCCTAGGCTAAGCAAAGTGTCCCTGTATAAGCCCCAGGTTCCAAACAGCCAACTCATGCACTGGGGACAGGTCCTGGTCCCACTGCCTGGGTGCCTCCTAAACAGTTCAAGCTAATCAACCTGACACTCTTTTTTTTAAGGCAGGGTCTCATGGGGCTGGCCTCAAGCTCACTCTTTCCTAGGCTGGTCTGGAACTCGCAGTCCCCCTGCTTCCACCTCCAGAGGGCTGTGACTGCAGGTACCATCAAGGCTGGCCTGAGTTAATTTCTCAAATGTTGTTCACTACGCATGCTCTGAGACCCAAACCAGACTCAAGCACAGCTGCACACTCGCTCTTGACTCGGTGTCTCACCTATGGCTTCAAATGTTCAAAGAACTAACTCCTTCAGGACAGGGTGTGTCTGTACCGAGTGTCATCTGAGCCTCTGTTGTTCAGTTTATCAGCTAACCTTAGCAACTGTCCCCCAGTTCCTTCTAAGAAAGGTATGTGCTCTCCAAATTGACAATCTTCTGATAAGACCCAAGGCCACAGTCTGGGCCCTGATAATCATCAAGCCTGTCTCTCTCTCCCACTGGACTTTGCTTCCCCAGGGCCTGCCATGAAGCTAGCTTAGGGCTGAATAAATGAAGGTAAAAGCATAGGAGGAAATAGATAAGAAAATGGGTGGATGGAGAGGTGGTTTGGAGTAAGGGGGTAAGTGGGAGGGTGGAAGAGGAAGACCAGTGGATGGGAGGAAGGATGGATGAGAGCAGAGCATGGTGGTGCACCCTTTAATCCCAGCAGAAGTGGGAGAGGCTGGCAGATGTCTGTGAGTTTGAGACCAGCCTGATCTACAGAGTTGTAGGCCACCCAGGGCTACACAATATGAAAAAAAAAAAAAAAGGATGATGGGTAAATTCCACATCTGGGGATGGAGAACCATGCTTTGCCTGGGTGATGTGGGCTTCCTGAATTAGATTCTGCAAGGTTTAGGCTCCCCTTCAAGAGTCCCACTTCCTCCCACGAACTGGACCTTCTGAGAGGCAGAAACAGAAAATCCTGCCAGCCTTTCCCTCCTTTCACGCTCTGACACTGGGCTGGAGACATCTCCACAGACGGCGTCTTCTTCATGAAGCCTGTGACAGCACGGTTTTCTAGTGAGGAAAATGGACTCAGAGAAGCTAAGTGAATTGTCTAACATGACACAGCTTGTCCAGCAAATGACATCATTTGACTAAAAAGTCTGCTCAGGCCATCAAGGCACCAGTGTCGGAGACTGAATGGCCTCGGTGAGGACGCAAAGATGTCAGGGTTCCCAGTGGGGGGGTCAGCAGGGTCCCAGATGTCCCGGACCTGTGGTATCAGTTTGGCAGGGGAACCATGGAAGGGCCATGCCCTTTGCCAGCTGTAGTGTCCCCGAATTGTCCTGGTTCCTTCAGAGAGCCCTTCCAGGTGAACAACATAAAATGTGGTTCAGTTGTCAGCTCCTGGCTGGTACTGCAGGATGTTCCCTGGTTCTTCACTGCAGGGGTAAAAGAACAGCACCACTCGTGAGTAATGGTTAACCAGCTAGACACCCCTATATAAGGAAGCCCAGCCAGGGCTGCTGGGCTGTTTCCACAGGATGCACTGGGTGAAAATCCTGGGGGTGGCCCTTGGGGCTGCCGCCCTCTTGGGGCTGGGGATAATCCTGGGCCACTTTGCCATCCCCAAAGCAAGTGACCCTCTGGCCCCCAACACTTCAGACTCCCAGGACCTGGACCTGGCCATTCTTGACTTGGTAATGGGACAACTAGATGCCAGCAGGATCCGAGAGAACCTTCGGTAAGAGGTGGGTCCTCCCAAACCCCTGTTAGCCAGAGGCCTCCCCTGACAGACTCCACCCTCCCCTGCTCACCCTGCAGAGAACTCTCCAAGGAGCCACATGTGGCCTCCAGCGCTCGGGATGAGGCCCTGGTGCATCTGCTGCTGGAACGCTGGCAGGATACTGAGACTGGCTTGGACTCAGCCAAGACCTATGAGTATAAGGTCCTGCTCTCCTTCCCCAGCCCGGAGCAACCGAACATTGTGGAAGTCGGTGAGGTCCTGTCCAGGAATGCCGGGGTGGTGAGGGCTGCTGCTGGGCCCAGTGCTGACCCAACCTTCTCACACAGTGGGCCCCAATGGAATGGTCTTCCACTCCTTCCAACCCGGAGAGAAAAATCTGACTGGGGAGCAGGTGGGGCCCAATGTGTTGCAACCTTATGCTGCCTACGCACCCCCTGGGGCCCCAAAGGTGAGCCTGGATCCCCCACTACCATATTCTAGTTCTCCTTGGTTCCCCCTCTTCCTGCTCTAAAGCAGAGGCATCTGAGAAATGCTTCAAGTGGAGCCCAACCCCCCCCCGCCACTGATCTTACACATGCTGTTGTTATTCCTATCCTTTAATCATTCAACAAACACTAGTTAGTGCTCCCTGCTTAAAGCCTGGTATAGGCACCTAGATAGAGAAGAGGGGAGCCATTTTGGGGGGTACACATATCTTTGGGTGAGGAGGAAAGAGAACCAAAATTCTTGTTGCTGCTGTTCAACCTTTGTCCCCCTTTGTACCTGCCTTTGGCCAAGCCTGGCCTACAGATCTCTCCTTTTGGGATTAGGGCCTCCTCGTCTATGCCAACCAAGGCTCCGAAGAGGACTTCAAGGAGCTAGAGACTCGGGGCATCAACCTTGAAGGCACCATTGCCCTGACTCGCTATGGGGGTGTGGGGCGTGGAGCCAAGGTGAGTAGCATTCACCATGCTGGGACCTGGTGGAGAAGGGCCAGGGATGGACAGAAAAACAAGAGGAGGAGAGCAGAGAGGAAGCGTTGCTAGGAGAGGGAAGGGGCCGAGCTGGGGCTTATGTGGGCTGGTGTCCCTGAAGACCCCGGCTCATGCTGCCTGGTACCCCAAGGGCCAAGAGAGTCAAAAACCCAAGCTCTTAAGTTCTTCTTTTTTAAAATTTTTTTTTTCCCCCTCAAGACAGGGTATCTCTGTGTAGCCCTGGCTATCCTCGAACTCACAGAGATCTGCCTGCCTCTGCCACCAGAGAGCTGGGATTAATGAAAGATGTGTACCACCACTGCCCAGCTAATTGGCAAATTTTAAAAAGATGTTTAGAAAGTCTTTTTTAAACCTTTTTTACATTTATTTACTTATTTATTTGAGCAGGAGAATGTTTGTGTGTGTGTGGGAACAGAGGACAACTTGCAGGAGTCAGTTCTCTCCTTCCACTCTGTACGTCCTGGGTGTTGATCTTGGGGTGTCAGGCTTGGCGGCAAGCCCCTTTTACCCGCTGTGCCAGCTTACCTGCCCAGGAATTGACTCTTTCAGCTGTGTTTTATTCAGAGACCTGGCCATCTGCGAAAGCAGCAGGCTAACATCTTAAAAATGGGCATTTCCTCCCCAGCAGGGGATTACCCAGAGAGACTGGGGGAGAGACAGAGGCAGGCAGTCATTCTGGAGCTCAGTCAGGCCCCCCTGCTCAGGGCCAGCCACGCTTAGGAGACTTGCAATGTTTGTGTCTCTGCATGGCCTGCTCCTCCTCGGGGTGCTGAGCTCAGACCCAGAGTCTACTTGGTGTCTGATGATACCAACTGTGTACTCCGGGGCCTGGACACATCCTGCAGGCTCTTTTCTGCAATACAGAGGGTCCTGGGTTCCATGGATGGCGGCCAGTCTAGCCAAACTGGAAAGCTTTAGGTTTCAGGAAGAGAGGCTATCTGAAAAAAATAAGGTGAAAACGGAGCACGCCTTTAATCCCTGAAGAGGGAGGCAGAGGCAGAAAGGTCTCTGTGAGTTCCAGGCCAGCCTGGGCTACAGAGTGTTTTTCAGGTTGAAAAAAAAAAAAAAAAAGCCACGGGTGATGGCACACAGCTTTAATTCCAGCAAAGACAGTAGGATCTGCTTGACTTTAACTTGGTCTATGTAGAGAATTCCAAGACAGGTAGGACTAAACAAATAAAACCAGCAACCTAAACAAACAAAAATAAGGTGGAAAGTGATCCTGTCCACAGCCACTTGTATACAGAAAGAGAGAGAAACAAACAAAAATAAGAGAAAGGGAAGGCTGGGACAGCTGCTGTTTGCTCTCCTCCCCAGCTCTTCAAGGGAGGTATCTCAGCCTAGTCAGGGTTCTTTCTTTTTTTCTTTTCCTTTTTGGTTTTTCAAGACGGGGAGGGTGTCTCTGGCTGTCCTGGATCTCACTCTGTAGCCCAGACTGGCCTGGAACTCACAGCGATCCTCCTGCCTCTGCCTCCCGAGTGCTGGGTTTAAAGGCGTGGGCCACTGCTTGGCTTAGTCAGGGTTCCTGTCGCTGTGATAAATACCATGACAAAAGCAACGTGGGGAGGAGTTTATTTTCCTTTTCTCATGTAGCAAAGGCTGGCCCTGAGTTTACTGTGTAGCTAAGGATGACCCTGAGCTTCTGACCCTGCTGCCCCACCCACCACATGCTGGTATTAGAGGTTTGCGTAGTTACCAAGTTAGTAATGGCTAATCTCCTTTTTGTTGGTTTGCTTGTTTTTTCATTGTTTTGGAGTCTCATTATGTAGCCAAACCTAGCTAATAGTTAATCTTGAACTCCCAATCCTCCTGCCTCAACCTCCCAAGTTCTGGGGCTGCAATTGTGCACCACCACGCTCGGTGCGACGCTCACCTTTTTTTTTAATGATGTGTGGGGAAGATTTTGAAAAGGCCTTACGCTACAGCCCAGGCTAGCCTAGAACTCACTATGTAGCCCAGGCTTACCTCCAACTCAAGGTGATCCTCCTGCTTCAGCCTTCTGAGTGCTAGGATTACAATTGTGAGCTACCATACCTGGCTTGGCTGTCACAGTTTCAGAGTCTACAGTGTGTTAAGAACCTCGGCGATATGCACTGTAGCTGTGTGGTCGCTACAGTGTGTGGGTTCACGCGGGTCCGTGGAATGAAGACACAGGGGGATCTTAAGAATGAATTTAGCCTATTATGGCTGTAGGGGGGTTCAGCCTCGAAGGACTGAAGCCCTTTTCTCTTCACCTAGGGCATATTTGTTTACTTTTTTTTTTTTTTTTTTTTTTTTTTTTTACAATTTAGGTAGTTTATTCAAATAGGGCGATCAGAGAAACAAAAGGTGTGGTTAAACATAGGAAGGATTAGGGCTAGGTGCTGCTCTCTGGAGCCAAGCCAGGAGCTCAGCAGGAATGCCGCCACAATGCACCATCATTACTGTCCATGTTCAGCACCTTAGCATTGTTTGAAACCAACATTCCAGGGGCTCTGGAGATGACTCAGCTACTAAAAGTACATACTGCTCTTGCAGAGGGCTTGAGTTCAGTTCCCAGACCCCGTCAGGTGGCTCACAACTACCCGAAACTCCAGTTCCAATGGGATCTGGCACCTCTGGCCTCCTCAGGCACTGGCACTTGCGCACATACCCACTTAGAGACATACGGACACATATGCACACACACAATTTAAATAAATAATAAAATGTATCTTTACTCTTTTTTTGGGGGGGGCAGGGTTTTTCTGTGTAACAGCCCTGGCTGTCCTGGGACTGGATTTGTAGACCAGGCTGGCCTCAAACTCACAGAGATCTGAGCGTTGGGATTAAAGGCATGTGCCACCACACCTGCTTTGTTTTGTTTTATTGAAATCGAAATTCCATTTAACAATGTCTTCTTCTCCCATCGCACCACAGGCCTCTAATATCCTCAACTCCACTTCCTTTTGTAATTTTAATTGATGTGTATGAGTGTTTTGCCCGAATATAAATGCAGTACCCACAGCGGCCAGAGAGGGCATTAGATCGCCTGGAATTGGAGTTACGGATAGTTTTGTGCTGGAAACTGCACCCAGGTGTACTGGAAGAGCAGCCAGTGCTCTTTTGTTTTGTTTTGTTTTTGTTTTTCCAGACAGGGTTTCTCTGTGTGGCCTTGGCTGTCCTGTAACTTGCTTTGTTTAGCAGGCTAGTCTTGAATTTGAGATCCACCTGCCTCTGCCTCCCTAGTGTGTGACACCATAGTCTGGTGCAGCTAGTACTCTGTCTATCCCTGCCAACTTATTTATTTTTCAGTGAGAAAGGACTTCAGACGTTTGTTTGTTTATGTGTCTATGTGCATGTTTGTGTTGTGTGGGTGCCTTCAGTGGCCAGAAGAGGGCATCTGATCCTTCTGTGATGGAGTTACAAGTGTAATCATATATTTTCCGGGTGGTGAAGGTGGCACATACCTTTAATCCTAGCACTGGGGAGGCAGAGGCAGGAGGATCTCTGTGAGTTCGAGGTCAGCCTATTCTACAGAGCAAGATCCAGGACAGGCACCAAAACTACACAGAGAAACCCTATCTCAGGAAAAAAAAAATGAAGATGAAGAGAAACAGGTTAAGTTAAAAGACCTAGCCAGAAATGAGCCTAAGCTAGGCTGAGCATTCACAACTAATAAGAAGTCTCTGTGTCATGCATGATTTGGGAGCTGGCTGGTGGCCCAAAAGAAAAAGCCTGGTACAGGAGGAGGCATAGGGCATGCCTGTCCCCATCTGTCACTTACACACAGCCTCCTCTGTGCCTTCTGCAGGCCATTAATGCTGCCAAACACGGAGTGGTCGGAGTGCTGGTGTACACAGACCCTGGCGATATCAATGATGGGAAGAGCTTGCCCACCGAGACCTTCCCCAACTCCTGGGGGCTGCCTCCCTCTGGTGTGGAGAGAGGCTCCTACTATGAGTATTTTGGGGACCCTCTGACTCCCTACCTTCCAGCTCACCCTTCTACTTTCCGCCTGGATCTTAACAACATCTCGGGATTTCCCCCAATTCCTGCCCAGCCCATTGGCTTTGAGGATGCAAAAGACCTGCTCTGGTGAGCCTGTGCCCAGTCCTTTGCCTGTCCGCAGACACCTGCAGATGCCAAACTTACCCTCACAGGCACTCTCTTCCTTCCCAGTAACCTCACTGGAGCCTCTGCCCCAGATTCCTGGCAGGGAAAGTTGGGCTGTGACTATAAGCTGGGGCCCGGCTTCAAGCAGGACGGGAGCTTCCCAGCACACAGGTGAGGGGGCTTCTCTCTTCCCTCCAGGTCCCCCAACTCCCTTCTTCCCTGATGCCTCTTACCTGACTTTCCTTCTTCCCTCTTCAAGACCATCCTCCAGCCCTCTCCAGAACAGCTTGGTCTTTGGGGGAAGCTTACTGAAAGGGCTATGACCCTCCAAACCCAGGAGGTCTCCCCGCCCCTCCCACCCACTTCCCGCTCCAGCCACTGCCTCCTTTGAACATGCTCCAGGACCTGGGCAGTGCACTCTTGGCCAATGTCAGCTTCCCCATCTGAGCATTCCTGCTACCAAGTGTCCCTTCTTCCCAAGCCAAGGAGGCTCCCAACCCAAAGGCTTTGTTTACTGCTTTTCTTGGTCCTACTGGGCAAGTGACTACCATCACCTCTCTTGGCCTCACTTTCTCCTGAATTTGATAAGGGGACAGGAGAGGGCTTAAATTTTAATCATATCCTTCATCCCACTCCCTAGTGAGGTGAAAGTGAGTGTCCACAACACTCTGGAGCTGAGACCCTCCTCCAACGTCCTGGGCATCATCCAGGGGGCTGTGGAACCTGGTGAGCCCCTGGCCCAAGCCCTACCACTCCCCTGCAAGTCTCCCTGGGTCCTGGCCTGGTTGCAGCCCACCTTGGTCTGACTGTCCTCTGCTGTCCTTTCTCTGTGCCCCTGACTCTGGTCCTCCCTTCAGATCGTTATGTGATCTATGGAAACCATCGGGACAGCTGGGTACATGGAGCGGTGGATCCCAGCAGCGGCACTGCTGTTCTCCTGGAGATCTCCCGAGTCCTGGGGACCTTGCTAAAGAAGGGTGAGGCTGTCCTCTCTCCTGGTCACTCCCCCAGAAGCCCCAGAGTCATTTCTAGCCCACTTCTTCTGTTTCCTCCATCTTCAGGGCTCACCTGAGCCAGGCCATGAGCCCCGGAAACATAAGCTCCTGGGTACCAGCCCCTGGCCTAAGGAGTCTCAGGGCTCAAGGAACAGATTACTGATATATGCAGCCATCTTCAGGAGCTTCCTGTGTGTCCTGGTAGAGTTAGCCCCACAGGCTGTAAACATGGTCTGCCCAGCCTCTGCCCAGAGGGTGCCATGCCTTTTAAGGCATGGCAAACTATTCTGGTGACATTCCGGCACCAGAATCTCTCAGGGGAAGGGGTAGTGGATTCTCAGGTAGGGCAAGGGGTCGTAGCTAGGAAGGAAGCTGAGCAGCCAGGGACAGTGGCACCCAGAGGAGCGGGCAGGAAGGAGGTTGGGGGTGTCTGTGTCCAGGTTGGAAACGGCACTTGAGACATGAACTGGAGAGTGTTAGCAATGACGGGAGGTCAAGCAGATGCAGCCAAGATCAGCTGAGGAGTCAAGTGATGAGCTGGGGACAGACAAGCAGACCCCTGGAGCTCTGAGCGAGACCAGCCAGTCTAGCCCACTTGGTGAGTTTCCGGCTGTGGAGACCTCATCCAAAAAACTAAAGGGTTACTTGGACATAGCTAATATTTTCTTTATGCATTTATTATAGTTTAATACATCAAAGTAGACAGAATCCAAATAATGGATTCTCCTATAGATGGTCAGGAAATACTAAGAAATGGTGTGGAGATATGTGCTTTCTGGAAATGAGAAAACAACAACGAAAAACACCAAAACCGTAAACAAAGCTAACCTGGACTGCACACATACACTGCCTCCCACACAGGAGAACCTTGGCGATCCTGTCTCCCTTGTGCCCTTTCGTCTCTAGGCAGCTCCTTAGCTGTTCTTGTCTTTCAAGATGCTG